>NC_069499.1:1186542704-1186850204 GCF_027579735.1 Bombina bombina
CTCACCCCGTGGAGAGGCAACTTGTTCAAAACCCCCAATTCACTTTGCCATATTCCTTCCTTGCTGTCAGAGAACTATCACCCCCGCCAATGACTGGCCTGATGAAATCAGCCCAGTCCCGCCAAACTCAACAATTCTCTCAAAGATTCCTTAATGTCCAGTAAAAACAGCTGCTGGCCAAATTGATTAAGGTTAACTCCGTCCCTCAAATAAAACTCCCCTGATCCCATCTCCTCCAAATCATGGTGGTAAGCCACCACACCCCCAATTCTTCTAACAAAGGATCCTATCAGCTTATTCACCTTCCTCCGACTTCATTCCAGCCTGGCATGGTCCCATGCCGCCCTCCAAACCAACCTAAGTACAATCTGAGACCAAATGATTCTCAAGGCCGGGTGAAGATCCTTAAGTCTCCCCAAGTCCCTCTTAATTCTCCTTACTAGCTCCCGCTGGGACAGAAAGGCCAAGTCATTGTCCCCCAAGTGCACTATCAACACATCCAGAGGAGGGAATTGCCTACAGTAATCCACAAACAACGGCAACAAACTCTCCCACCGTAAACCCCGTCCAGACAACCATTTTACCTCCCACTGATCAAATGGGCACCCCAACTGAAGGCCGTCAACTTTTTTCCTCGCCTCAGTCCTGGCCCAGTAAATAAAGGAATGCCCCATTACCCAAACATTTTTCACACCTGGAGCCCCTGAACTCTTCACCAGTCCAGCCAATCCTCCTCCCCAAGCCTCCATAACTGATCCAGACACCGGCGTCCCACCACGTCCGCCTGAGGGGCCAACTCCCAAAAATGACTCCACTAAAATTGAGATAAAGCGTCTGCAATCAGATTACACTTGCCAGGAATATGCTTGGCCCTAACCGAAACATTCATGCGCAGACATTTTAAAACCAACAATCTCAGCAACCGTAAAACGGGGGGAGAAGAAGCCGAAAGTGTGTTAACAGCAGCAATGACACCCATATTATCCGTGTGAAATAGGATAGATTTGTTCCCCAACTCCCTTTCGCATACGAACAAGGCCACAATGATTGGGAACAGTTCCAGGAATACCAGATTACGAATTAAATCTGCCGTAACCCAGTCCTGCGGCCAAGAGTGTCCCTGAAAATAGACCCCCGAACCCATGCCCCCCAGCAGCATCAGTCACCAAATCCAATTCCAAGTTAGACACTCGGAAATACTGGAACAAGGCAGTCCCATCAAATTCCCTCAGGAACTGCAAATATACCAACAAATCATCCTTCAGCCCCCTCATAACCCTCAAAAAATTATGAGGCTTGCGGACCCCGCCGTAGCCAACGACATTCTCCTGCAAAGCACACCAATAGTAATGATTCTGCAAGTGAAATTCAACTTCCCAAGGAGGGATTGAATTTCCCTCAATGTCACCTTAGATAGGCCAAGGAACTGCCGAATAATGCCCAACAAGTCATCAATCTTATAACGAGCAACCTACACTCCAATCCTGTCAGAATCAATAGTGATGCCCAAAAAATTAAGGATCGTCACAGGGCCCACAGATTTTTCCATGGCAATTGGCACCCCAAACTCACTAGCCACTAAATAAAAACAGTCCCTCAACCCCCCACAAACCTCCAATCCAGCCGGGCCCACAAACAGAAAATCATCAAGGTAGTGCACCACCGATAAAAAACCCAACCGGATCTTCAACACCCACTCCAGAAAAGTGCACTCAAACAATGAGCACGAGATGGAACACCCCATGGGGAGGCAGAGATCCACGTAATAAGTACCATTGAAGCAACAACCCAGGAGGTAGTGCGAAGAAGGATGAACCGGTAACAACCGAAAAGCAGCTTCAATATCAATCTTAGCCAACAACGCCAAAGGACCAGCCTCCTTCACAAGCTTGACAGCCAGATCTAATCTAATGTATACGATACAGAAACAAGCTCCTCAGGGATACCGTCATTCACAGAGCCCCCTTTTGGGAAGGAAAGGTGGTGTATCATCCTGAACTTCCCCGGGTCCTTCTTAGTGACCACCCCAAAGAGGTGAAATGCACAATTGAGAAATCGGAGGGGCCCCAAAAGGACCCACCATGCGCCTCAACAACTTCTCCTTATCCAATTTCTCTTGCACCACCTCAGGCCAATCCCTAGCCAATTTCAAGTTACCCTTGAATTGAGCGACCCCCCGTAAAAGGAATTTTAAAACCAAATTCAAACCCATGCCATAACAACAACGCCTGCTTTTACACCCTCGTTGCCTAGTGTACCGTGTGAGCCAACACGCCATGTCGCTTACCCTCACCGGAGTTATTCCCTTTGTCAGGTAACTCCGAACCGCCCCCGGCTTTGCCTTTTCGGAAACATTTTGAGAAGGGATGGGAACCCCCACACCCTGAACACTCATGCCGAAATTTGCACGAAGAGCCCCATTTGCACACCTTCTCATTGAAGGCAAAACAGAAACCTTTTTTGACAGATGCTGACAGTCCTCCTTGAGGGAAACTTCCGGCTCCCACACAAAAGGGCTGTGATGATCTGAGTGGGGTCATGACCTTGAGCCATAAGCTCATATCCAGATCATCCCATCGGATCTCTGGCTTGACAGACAAGCGTTGACGAAACTGCTCGTCATACGCCCACCAAGCCATACCCCCATACGTTCACTGAGCGGCAGTGACCTCATCCAAATAACAGAAGAGCGCTGACCCCTGTTCAGGAAACTTGCCCGCCATCACACTGGCATAGATGACGAAGGCCTGAAACCAGTTTGTGAAAGTTTTCGGTAACTTCCTATAGCGCTTCTTCCTCTTCTCTTCCTCCTTTTTGGACGAATCCTTGGAATCCTCAGGGATTTCAAAGGATTGATCCAACGGCAAAAGGGAAAACAACTCAATGAATTCCCTCTTCCATATCTTTTCCCTCAATTCCACAGTGAGATGCATGCAAGGGCCAATGGAACAAAGACAGGACCGCGACAAGGCGGTGTCCACAATCTTAAGCTCCGGGCCCCTAGACCCCTTCCCTAATCTGCTGCCAGCTGCAGGGGGAACCCCCGTAGAGGACTGGCCCTGAGGAACACCCGCCCCTGCGAGACCCAACCCAACCAACGACGAATCCCACCAGGTTTCGTAGCAGCCGCCTATAGCTCTCCTTGTTGTCCTGTAGCCTGCAAAAAAGACACATGTGACATGCCCCCCACTGGTGCCCACATCTTAGCACCTCTCTGCACTGCGGAAAGGCTAATGGCCCTAGCCGAAGCCCCCACCTCTATCCCTCTTTG
Organism: Bombina bombina; assembly: GCF_027579735.1. Lineage (NCBI taxonomy): Eukaryota > Metazoa > Chordata > Amphibia > Anura > Bombinatoridae > Bombina > Bombina bombina. Next base: position 1,186,545,976 of record NC_069499.1, read on the forward strand.
GAGCCGTAGTCTCAGCTCCGCCCTAGCCTAGGTCCTCCTTCCCGTACTTTCTGCACTGCCTCTAGCTGGCAACCCACCTCCCCCCGGCCTATACGGCCGTCTCACATTCCCAGTAGCCCCTCTAGACACAGCATAAGTACCCCTACCCACTTTCCCCCTCTGGCCATGGCCAAAGCCCCTGGCCATACTCACCAACTCCCTCATGTCCACCACTTCAGCACGTTCCTCAAATAAAACCACTGCCACCTTACTGGCAACTCAGACTTAACTTTGCCTCCTCTGGAGGAAGGTGAAGAATGAAGATGTGTGTATATCTATGTTGAGGCCTGTTTCCCCCTCAGAGCACAGTGTTTGTCACAGGGATATATATGGGGTATGGTTAGTGGTTCTCTTTTCCACCTCATGGGAAATTTGGTCACAGACCTTCCATAGTGGTTGCAGGAACTTGTCTTTTGCCTCCTCCTATGGATCTGCAGTATACTCCTATTCCATAACTATATATTTCAGTACTGTTTTGACTTTCTACTGTTGATATGGGCCAAAACAGGAGTTGATGCTCATACTTTAAAATGTCCAGTGTTTATCGGTAGATACAGCAATCAGTTTAATCAAAAAGAAATATCTAGGGTCGGTGAGTTTGTAAAGATTATTTATTGGGTAACTAGTCGCCAGTATGATATCAAGTGTTTTAATGCCATGTACTAAATGCCATAATCAGTATTTTGGTATAACAATAAGAAATCAAGGAGCATTTCTCCTATACTGCAGTTAATAACCCATGCCTCACCATGGCAAAACATTTTATTGAAGTCTACAATCAAGATGAATCTTGCTTTGAATGGACTATCATAAAACATGCCAAGGGTTGGAGATAGGGAGGGATTACTAGCCATGCAATTTTTATTTATTTATTAATAGATATTTCAACTTCAGAAGCAAATACCATTTGGTTTTAATTCACCTAAAGATGTTATGAATGATTGTATTTAAAGAATTTACTCCATGGCCTCTAGTTATCAAGCCGTCAACCGCAAATACGCTGGAATTCCGCAGCGTATTTATGGCGAGGCTGATTCGCCATAGTTGTGGAAAGGCTCTGTGGAAGATCTAACACACACTATAAACATGATGAATCAAAACTCCATGAATCTACATTTCACTTATGAAATAAGTAAAAACAACATTCACTTTTTAGATCTGAATATAAGCGTTGAAAAAGGAAAGCTATTAACTTCAACATACTTCAAAGACGTAGACTGCAGCAATTACATTAATCAAACAAGCTGCCACCACCACAGATGGAAGTCCAACATCCCCAAGGGACAGTTTATGAGAATCAGAAGAAACTGTTCCGATATCAACAAATGGAAAGAGCAATCAGAAATTCTGAAAAAAAGATTTCTGGACAGAGGAATACGACGAATCTACTATAAATAACACAATGAAGGAGGTGGAAACAATGAACAGAGAATATATGTTGAAATACAAAGATAAGAATAAAGATGAAGATACTAAAATACGTGTGCCTTTTATCACTGAGTACAGTGAAAATAGATTCCTAATAGAGAGAATCATCAAGAAACACTGGCACTTCCTTAAAGAGGACAATATTATTGGGAAAGATCTGACTGAGTCCCCCAATTTTATATACCGGAAAACAAAGAATATTAAAACAATGATTGCACCTAGCATCCCCATCACTATCACCAGAAACAAAACAATGAGTGTACACGGTAAACAGTTAAAAGGCTTCTTCCCATGCCATTCATGCAAAGCCTGCAAACATGGGAAAAAGGGACACACCTTTAAATCTAAGGTTACAAATGAAACTTTTGAGATGAAAGAGATGATAAGGTGCCATGATACGGGAATTATATATATGATAGAATGCGGATGTGGACTGCAGTACATAGGGCAGACATCCAGGAAACTGAGAGACAGGATTCGGGAGCACCTACTCAAGATAAAATGGGGGAAAGAAGACCTCCCACTCTATAAACATTTTAAAGAATTGCATAACGGAAATAATAAAACCTTCAAATTTATGGGAATTAATAAACCAGTAAGAAATTGGAGAGGGGGGGACTCCTTAGAGTGGAATCAAAATGGATTTTCCTCTTAGACTGCACCTTTCCAAAAGGTTTCAACAGCAGCATGGAAATATTCCATTTATTATGACAACATCTGAAGAAACTAACGTCATCCTCCCAGTCCTGATAACATTTGAAGAAGTTTGTGTCACCCTCACAAGTCCCTTAAAACTATCACACAACTATTCACCTATAAATGGGCTAAAAAGTGTATTCAAGAGATTATAATATACTCTACTGTATTTTATCATACCCAAATTCAAGACACTATTTAAACCTAAGAATACCCATTTTAGGTATATTTTTCATATTTTATACTCGTATTATTATGTTGGGTATCAACCCGCCAAATTCTTTCTAAGAGATTTTAAGTAGTATAACTTCATAGGGTTTTCAGAATGTGAGTTTTACAATTTTCAATTTTTTAATTTTTTAACTGTTTTTATTTTTTAGTTATTATTTATTTTTTAGATATATTTTAAATATATTTAAAAATAATTCAAAAGATAGCCTATATTCGCGGTAACACCATATTTGTTTCCAATTATGACTTTTTTACACATCCATTATAGATATTTATGTTTTCACACTCTTTTATAAATTATTCTAAAATACGGAATTATATTGAGCAAGTAATGAAGAATTGTGATTTCCTAAAATACGGAATTCTATTTTAGCGAGTACTATTTCCTGAACTAGACTATTCAGGCGTTTGGATGTAAACTAATTGCTCCTGAGTCCGTAATTCTACCTGCCTTTTTCAACCGCAATTTTAAATCAATTCAGATATACAGCGCAAGACCGGAAGTGCGTATGAAAGTCGTAACGCACTTCCGGTTGGTACACTATGGGAGATACGGAGCTAAGGGCATTTCCGACGGAAGAACACACCTTAAGGATCTATGACCCTACATTGTACTTCCAGGGCATAACATTAGGCCAAACATACGGGCTATTAAGTTAAAAACGGCGCAAAATTTTTGGCGCACTTTTCAAAAAATACCATTGGCCAGTTAGGTTTACAAAAGGCCAACAGTTGATATAGCCAATACCAGTCTTGAGAAAGGTCTTCACAGACCAAAACGCATAGAAAACTGTTATAACGGCGCAGGAGTACTAGGTAAGCCAAATACTTATCATCCACATCGTTAGAGGCATTATTGCACTATGTCCTTTTCTGTTTTTTCTTTAGGTAACTGAGGGATTATTTACACAACGCAAACCACATTTGAAATCCATCACAATTGGAAGCGAATAACTATCAGTGATACAACACTATTTTCACTATTAGTTTATTGAATAATAATTTTTGACCACTTTTTTGACCACAGTTTTTATTTTATTTTTAGGTGTACACCTTGTTTTTTGACACATTTTTGATGACCTTTTCGATTTTTGAATCTGGCATTCCACCATTATTTTTAATTTTATTTATTCCTTCACCACCCACACACTTTGCATCTTGTGACTATTATTCGTTTAGGACATGGATTATAACGCATCATTTGGATACAATATTTAATCAGGATCGCAAATTGGATCAAATTTGGAGTTTTTTCCTTGGGACATTATACACACATATATCATTTGGGACATTATTTTGGAGATATTTGATTTTTTTTTTTTTTTGTTTGAACATGTTCGTTTATTATACACTACAAAATTTGTAAACAATTTATTAGTTTGATTTTTAGGATCATTTAAACACTGCTTTATTTTATCACTTTGCCATCACCTTATGAACACTATTTACACATTTGGTTTAGCACACATGCAATAGATTAACATCTTTGCTATTCCAATTGATTATTGCAATTATAGCCTATTCGTACCACTTTAACAACGCAATACTTTCAATTGATTGTGTTTTTCATTGTAATTTTTGTTGATTTTTTAATCTGATTTTAAGAGGTGTAATTAAATAATAATTTTTTAACCCTAACATCATCTAATATTGAATTCTCACACGTTGACATATAGCGTGGACACCACCTTAAGCAACACACACCTTAATAGGGAGTGTAGCGCTTTTCTTTTAACACATTTCTTTCTTATCTCTTTGAGATCAGGTTGGGAGATCTCGCCTAATTTAAGACAAGTTTGTGTGGTATAATCCTTTGGCGCATTTTGATACATTTTTTCTGAATGATTCGCCATAGTTATCAAGCCCTACAGCCCGGCAAAAGTAGAACTTAGTGACGTAACATACGATCCACCAGACTCAGTTCGACACAGATCGATGCTTACATCACTACAGATGTTTCAAATGCAAGTTTGGCACAATCTGACTACTTTTGCTAGTTATCAAAGAACAACCAGGTACGCTTGCCACTATTCCGGGCCAGCATACCTGGTTTTCAATCTGCCGCCCTGGAGGCGGCGGATAACATAGGAATCAATGGGAGTCTGACAGCAGCGAGAGCTCGGGTTCGCTGCTGCCAGATATCCTATTGATTTCTATGGGAAGTGCCTGCACTTAACACCCTAACATGTACCCCTAATCTGCCCCCCCTACACCGCCGCCACCTACTTTATACTTATTAACCCCTAAACCGCCGCTCCCGGACCCCGCAGCAACTATAATAAATATATGAACCCCTAAACCGCCGCTCCCGGACCCCGCCGCCACCTACATTATACCTATTAACCCCTAATCTGCCACCCCCTATACCGCTGCCACCTACATAAATTTATTAACCCCTATCCTGCTGATCCCGGACCCCGCCGCAAATAAATTAATTGTTTAACCCCTAAACCGCCGCACCGGAGCCCTCCGCCACCTACATTACATTTATTAACCCCTATCCTGCCCCCCCTACACCGCCGCCACCTACAGTACATTGATTAACCCCTACACCACCGCCAATATATTAAATTAATTAACCCCAAAACCTAAGTCTAACCCTAACACCCCCCTAACTTAAATATTATTTAAATTAATCTAAATAAATATTCCTATAATTAAATAAATTAATCCTATTTAAAACGAAATACTTACCTATAAAATAAACCCTAAGATAGCTACAATATAATTAATAATTACATTATAGCTATTTTAGGGTTTATTTTAATTTTACAGGCAACTTTGTATTTATTTTAACTAGATACAATAGCTATTAAATAGTTATTAACTATTTAATAGCTACCTAGTTAAAATAATTACAAATTTATCTGTAAAATAAATCCTAACCTAAGCTACAAATACACCTAACACTACACTATCAATAAATTAATTAAATAAATTAACTACAATGATCTAAAATAAAATACAATTAAATAAACTAAACTATATTACAAAAAACCCACTAAATTACAAAAAATTAAAATATATTACAAGTTTAATCTAATTACACCTAATCTAACACCTAATCTAAGCCCCCTAATAAAATAAAAAGCCCCCCAAAATAATAAAATTCCCTAAACTAAATTACAAATATCCCTTAAAAGGGCCTTTTGTGGGGCATTGCCCCAAAGTAATCAGCTCTTTTACCTGTAAAAAAATAAATACAATACCCCCCCAACATTACAACCCACCACCCACACACCCCTACTCTAAAACCCACCCGATCCCCCCTTAAATAAACACTACCCCATTGAAGATCACCCTACCTTGAGCCGTCTTCACCCAGCCGGGCCGAACTCTTCATCCGATCCGGTCACAAGTGGTCCTCCAGCCGGGCAGAAGTCTTCATCCGATCGGGGCAGAAGAGGTCCTCCATTCAGCAGAAGTCTTTATCCAAGCGGCATCTTCTATCTTCATCCTTCCGGCCATGAGCGGCTCCATCTTGAAGACCTCCGGCGCGGAGCATCCTTCCAGCACGATGGACTAACGACAAATGATGGTTCCTTTAAATGACGTCATCCAAGATGGCGTCCCTCGAATTCCGATTGGCTGATAGGATTCTATCAGCCAATCGGAATTAAGGTAGGAAAAATCTGATTGGCTGATGTAATCAGCCAATCGTATTGAAGTTCAATCCGATTGGCTAATTGGATTAGCCAATAGAATTGACCTTGCATTCTATTGGCTGATCCAATCAGCCAATCGCATTGAACTTCAATCCGATTGGCTGATTAAATCTATTAATTAACTCTGAACTAACGCAAGATATTATTTTAGAAAAAGGTACTCGTCAGGGTTGTCCCCTCTCTCCCCTACTGTTTAAACTGGCCTTAGAGCCGTTTGCGATTAAATTGCGACAAGAATTATCTGGTATCAAGGTGGGCACGGCTAAAACAGTCCTTACTTTATATGCGGACGACCTACTTTTATTTCTGAATGAGTCAGACCACTCAATACAACATTTCTTAACACTGGCTACTCAATTTGGGTCTTTTTCAGGCTATAAAATTAATCTTGAAAAATCTGAAATCTTATGGATTGCGCCAAATAAGGTCACTAGTATTAGCTATCCTTTCAAGTCAGTTGAAGTAATAAATTACCTAGGGATCAAAATACACTGGGATCCTACTGTCTGGTACAATTTAAACTACGGGCTTATTTCTGTAAATATAAAAGAGATATAGATAAGTGGATGTCGCTTCCTATTTCATTGTCAGCTCGGGTCTCTATGATTAAGACCATTTTCTTCCCACAATTATTATATCTATTGCAAAATCTCCCACTTATGATAAAGGCCGGAGATATTATGTTGTTTAATGGTACATCAACAGGATTTGTATGGAGGCAAAAACGCTAACGTATATCTGCACATAATCTTAGTTTACATATTTACGTAGGAGGTTTGGCGCTTCCAAATCTTAGGTATTACAACTTAGTTACACTAAGTAAATATATACTAGATTGGATCACAGAATTAGAGTACTCAACGAACTTGCATTTAACGAACTTGAAAGCCCTGATGCATCTAAGACAGAACTGCCTAAACGGATAGTGCGAATGGGGACATTTGTGAATCCCATTCTGGCTTGGCATAAAGTATGTGATGAACTAAATATCTACTGGAAATCTTCTTCTAGTGGCGTCTCTTCCAAAACCTTCAGGGACTGGTCTAATAAAGGTTTGAAAGATGTGATACAAATCAGGGATGAGACCCTAGATACGGTCAAGTCCTTTGTGGACCTGCAAAGAGAGTATGGGATTCACAAACACAGCTTTCTCGCTTATCTGCAATTGAGACATATTTACTGGAAATTATGGGAGAATAATAAATCAGATTGGAAACTAGGAGATATTAATTCAGCAGTCAACATCTATAAACAAGGCAATTTCTCCATCTCTTTTTTATATAATCTGATATTAAATAAGGGGGGACAGAACCGTATAGATGAATTATCAAAGAAATGGGAAATAAATTTCCCGGCTATTTCTAGTGAAGAGATTGAGGATCATGAAAGGGGAACCCCTAGGGGAACCGTGAGCGGGGTGCGCTGAAAAAAATAATAGTAAGTGATTTTGGTCTAAGGACAAACCATATTAGTTTATATGAGATGATGGTGCTGAATCTTGTAAAGCAATCAGATGTGTTGGCGGCAAGGCTCCTCTGGTCTTCGGGAAGGAGATATCTGTAATTTAGAAATGGAAAAGAGGGCGCCACATAGCGTAATATTGTTGACTCAAGGTCCAAATGGGTGGTTATTGTTATCGCTTACCAGAAATAAATGCACCGTATTGTAACCGGTGCTGACAGGCAGGCTAACACTTTCAGTGGTTAGCACACTGGGTGGCCTCAGGCAGGCTGTACACAGGTGGTACTCAGCGTTCGCTTGATTGGTGTGCGTCTGTGCAGCTCATGTGTGAGACACTGCGGTGGATCATACACTTTGAAACCTTTACCAGGAAGGATCGAAAGAGTTTAGCAGTTTGTAAGGATTAAAATTCTTTTATTTTATACACGGAAGTTGTCCTTTGTTCTCTTTCGATCCTTCCTGGTAAAGGTTTCAAAGTGTATGATCCACCGCAGTGTCTCACACATGAGCTGCACAGACACACACCAATCAAGCGAACGCTGAGTACCACCTGTGTACAGCCTGCCTGAGGCCACCCAGTGTGCTAACCACTGAAAGTGTTAGCCTGCCTGTCAGCACCGGTTACAATACGGTGCATTTATTTCTGGTAAGCGATAACAATAACCACCCATTTGGACCTTGAGTCAACAATATTACGCTATGTGGCGCCCTCTTTTCCATTTCTAAATAAGAGATTGAGGATAGCTTTAGATTAGCGCAAAAAGAACAATGGAACAATATGCCTGTGACATTTATGTAGAGGGGAAACTGGAGAAGTATTTTAAAAAATGGCTTGGTATAATGAAAACTTTTCCCATGCCATTACAACAGCAATTTATAACTCCTATTAAAAAAAACTATGCTTTTTGAGATATGGCTCCAGATGGGTAGATTACCTGCTGAATGGGCATAGGGAAGATCCAAGCAGATGAATAGTCCTTTGGTAATTGAGAAGACTGTGGAGATTGGATAGGGGGTCAGGCCTTTTTTTTTTTTTTCTTCTTCTCTTCTTTCCCCTCTTTTTTTTTTTTTTCTGTTTGTTTGCGTTTTGTGTGTGTGGGTACAGAGATGAAAATGTAAAAAAATACCCAATAGCGGTTAAAACCTCTGAGAAATGTGAACGAGGCTAGTAGATAAGACATGGAGAACCAGTGGGGTAGAGAGAGGTTAAATACGGTTTTATTTGTATGTATGATTGGAAACCTTACAATGAAGCTTATGTAAAACAAAAGACTGTATTATGTATATTGTGTTAAGCACCCTTTGTGGTGAAATGATCTGATGTCTACAAAAGAAGTATTTATGTTAGGGATTTAGAAAATATAAAATTTATTTATTTATAGCGGTCAAAACCTTGGTGAAATCTGAATAAGGTCAGTAGACAAGACACGGAGAACCAGCTGGGTAGAGATAGGTTAAATATGGAGTACATTGTATTTTTGTGTAGAAATAATGGCCTAGATTTAGAGTTCGGCGGTAGCCGTCAAAACCAGCGTTAGAGGCTCCTAACGCTGGTTCTGGCCACCCGCTGGTATTTGGAGTCAGTGATTAAAGGGTCTAACGCTCACTTTTCAGCCGCGACTTTTCTATACCGCAGATCCCCCTACGCCATTTGCGTATCCTATCTTTTCAATGGGATCTTTCTAACGCCGGTATTTAGAGTCGTTTCTGCAGTGAGCGTTAGAGCTCTAACGACAAGATTCCAGCCGCCTGAAAATAGCAGGAGTTAAGAGCTTTCTGGCTAACGCCGGTTTATAAAGCTCTTAACTACTGTACCCTAAAGTACACTAACACCCATAAACTACCTATGTACCCCTAAACCGAGCTCCCCCCACATCGCCGCCACTCGATTAAAAATTTTAACCCCTAATCTTCCGACCGCCACCTACGTTATACTTATGTACCCCTAATCTGCTGCCCCTAACCCCGCCGACCCCTATATTACATTTATTAACCCCTAATCTGCCCCCCACAACATCGCCGCCAGCTACTTACAATAATTAACCCCTAATCTTCCGACCGCAAAGCGCCGCCACCTACGTTATCCCTATGTACCCCTAATCTGCTGCCCCTAACACCGCCGACCCCTATATTATATTTATTAACCCCTAATCTGCCCCCCTCAACGTCGCCGACACCTACCTACACTTATTAACCCCTAATCTGCCGAGCGGACCTGAGCGCTACTATAATAAAGTTATTAACCCCGAATCCGCCTCACTAACCCTATCATAAATAGTATTAACCCCTAATCTGCCCTCCCTAACATCGCCGACACCTACCTTCAATTATTAACCCCTAATCTGACGACCGGAGCTCACCGCTATTCTAATAAATTGATTAACCCCTAAAGCTAAGTCTAACCCTAACACTAACACCCCCCTAACTTAAATATAATTTTAATCTAACGAAATAAATTAACTCTTATTAAATAAATTAATCCTATTTAAAGCTAAATACTTACCTGTAAAATAAACCCTAATATAGCTACAATATAAATTATAATTATATTATAGCTATTTTAGGATTAATATTTATTTTACAGGTAACTTTGTATTTATTTTAACTAGGTACAATAGCTATTAAATAGTTAAGAACTATTTAATAGTTACCTAGTTAAAATAATAACAAATTTACCTGTAAAATAAATCCTAACCTAGGATATAATTAAACCTAACACTACCCTATCAATAAAATAATTAAATAAACTACCTACAATTACCTACAATTAACCTAACACTACACTATCAATAAATTAAATAAACACAATTGCTACAAATAAATACAATTAAATAAACTAGCTAAAGTACAAAAAATAAAAAAGAACTAAGTTACAGAAAATAAAAAAATATTTACAAACATAAGAAAAATATTACAACAATTTTAAACTAATTACACCTACTCTAAGCCCCCTAATAAAATAACAAAGCCCCCCAAAATAATAAATTCCCTACCCTATTCTAAATTAAAAAAGTTACAAGCTCTTTTACCTTACCAGCCCTGAACAGGGCCCTTTGCGGGGCATGCCCCAAGAAGTTCAGCTCTTTTGCCTGTAAAAAAAAACATACAATACCCCCCCCCCAACATTACAACCCACCACCCACATACCCCTAATCTAACCCAAACCCCCCTTAAATAAACCTAACACTAATCCCCTGAAGATCTTCCTACCTTGTCTTCACCATCCAGGTATCACCGATCCGTCCTGGTTCCAAGATCTTCATCCAACCCAAGCGGGGGTTGGCGATCCATAATCCGGTGCTGAAGAGGTCCAGAAGAGGCTCCAAAGTCTTCATCCTATCCGGGAAGAAGAGGCGATCCGGACCGGCAACCATCTTGATCCAAGCGGCATCTTCTATCTTCATCCGATGACGACCGGCTCCATCCTGAAGACCTCCACCGCGGACCCATCTTCTTCCGGCGACGTCCAACTGCAGAATGACGGTTCCTTTAAGGGACGTCATCCAAGATGGCGTCCCTCGAATTCCGATTGGCTGATAGGATTCTATCAGCCAATCGGAATTAAGGTAGGAATATTCTGATTGGCTGATGGAATCAGCCAATCAGAATCAAGTTGAATCCGATTGGCTGATCCAATCAGCCAATCAGATTGAGCTCGCATTCTATTGGCTGATCGGAACAGCCAATAGAATGCGAGCTCAATCTGATTGGCTGATTGGATCAGCCAATCGGATTGAACTTGATTCTGATTGGCTGATTCCATCAGCCAATCAGAATATTCCTACCTTAATTCCGATTGGCTGATAGAATCCTATCAGCCAATCGGAATTCGAGGGACGCCATCTTGGATGACGTCCCTTAAAGGAACCGTCATTCTGCAGTTGGACGTCGCCGGAAGAAGATGGGTCCGCGGTGGAGGTCTTCAGGATGGAGCCGGTCGTCATCGGATGAAGATAGAAGATGCCGCTTGGATCAAGATGGTTGCCGGTCCGGATCGCCTCTTCTTCCCGGATAGGATGAAGACTTTGGAGCCTCTTCTGGACCTCTTCAGCACCGGATTATGGATCGCCAACCCCCGCTTGGGTTGGATGAAGATCTTGGAACCAGGACGGATCGGTGATACCTGGATGGTGAAGACAAGGTAGGAAGATCTTCAGGGGATTAGTGTTAGGTTTATTTAAGGGGGGTTTGGGTTAGATTAGGGGTATGTGGGTGGTGGGTTGTAATGTTGGGGGGGGGGGTATTGTATGTTTTTTTTTACAGGCAAAAGAGCTGAACTTCTTGGGGCATGCCCCGCAAAGGGCCCTGTTCAGGGCTGGTAAGGTAAAAGAGCTTGTAACTTTTTTAATTTAGAATAGGGTAGGGAATTTATTATTTTGGGGGGCTTTGTTATTTTATTAGGGGGCTTAGAGTAGGTGTAATTAGTTTAAAATTGTTGTAATATTTTTCTTATGTTTGTAAATATTTTTTTATTTTCTGTAACTTAGTTCTTTTTTATTTTTTGTACTTTAGCTAGTTTATTTAATTGTATTTATTTGTAGCAATTGTGTTTATTTAATTTATTGATAGTGTAGTGTTAGGTTAATTGTAGGTAATTGTAGGTAGTTTATTTAATTATTTTATTGATAGGGTAGTGTTAGGTTTAATTATATCCTAGGTTAGGATTTATTTTACAGGTAAATTTGTTATTATTTTAACTAGGTAACTATTAAATAGTTCTTAACTATTTAATAGCTATTGTACCTAGTTAAAATAAATACAAAGTTACCTGTAAAATAAATATTAATCCTAAAATAGCTATAATATAATTATAATTTATATTGTAGCTATATTAGGGTTAATTTTACAGGTAAGTATTTAGCTTTAAATAGGATTAATTTATTTAATAAGAGTTAATTTATTTCGTTAGATTAAAATTATATTTAAGTTAGGGGGGTGTTAGTGTTAGGGTTAGACTTAGCTTTAGGGGTTAATACATTTATTAGAATAGCGGTGAGCTCCGGTCGTCAGATTAGGGGTTAATAATTGAAGGTAGGTGTCGGCGATGTTAGGGAGGGCAGATTAGGGGTTAATACTTTTTATGATAGGGTTAGTGAGGCGGATTCGGGGTTAATAACTTTATTATAGTAGCGCTCAGGTCCGCTCGGCAGATTAGGGGTTAATAAGTGTAGGTAGGTGTCGGCGACGTTGTGGGGGGCAGATTAGGGGTTAATAAATATAACATAGGGGTCGGCGATGTTAGGGCAGCAGATTAGGGGTACATAGGGATAACGTAGGTTGCGGCGGTTTACGGAGCGGAAGATTAGGGGTTAATAATAATATGCAGGGGTCAGCGATAGCGGGAGTGGCAGATTAGGGGTTAATAAGTGTAAGGTTAGGGGTGCTTAGACTCGGGGTACATGTTAGAGTGTTAGGTGCAGACGTAGGAAGTGTTTCCCCATAGGAAACAATGGGGCTGCGTTAGGAGCTGAACGCTGCTTTTTTGCAGGTGTTAGGTTTTTTTTCAGCTCAAACAGTCCCATTGTTTCCTATGGGGGAATCGTGCACGAGCACGTTTTTGATGCCGGCCGCGTCCGTAAGCAACTCTGGTATCGAGAGTTGCATTTGCGGTAAAAATGCCCTACGCTCCTTTTTTGGAGCCTAACGCAGCATTTGTTTTAACTCTCGATACCAGAGTTAAATTTATGGTGCGGCCAGAAAAAAGCCCGCGGAGCGTTAACAGCCCTTTTACCGCCGAACTCTAAATCTAGGCCAATATAATGAAGTTTATGTAAAACAAAAGAATGTATTATCTATATTGTTTTAAGCACCCTGCAAAAGTAGAATTTTGTGACGTAAGCATCGATCCGCCGGACTCCGTCCGAAACAGATCGATTCTTACGTCACTCCAGATGTTCCGCACACAAGTGCGGCACATTCTCACTACTTTTGCTAGTTATCAAAAAACTAGCAGGTACGCTCGGCACTTTTACGGCCCAGCGTACCTGGTTTTCAATCCGCCACCCCTGGAGGCGGCGGATCCCATAGGAATCAATGGGAGTCTGACCATAGCGAAAGTACAAGTTCGCTGCTGACAGACATCCCATTGATTCCTATGGGAGCTGTCTACACCTAACACCCTAACATGTACCCCGAGTCTAAACACCGCTAATCTGACCCCCCCTACACCGCCGCAACTAAATAAAGTTATTACCCCCTAAACCGCCGCTCCCGGAGCCCACCGCAAGCTACTCTATACATATTAACCCCTAAACCGCCGCTCCCGGAGCCCACCGCAACTATAATAAATGTATTAACCCCTAAACCGCCGCTCCCTGAACCCGCCGCAACCTATATTAAATGTATTAACCCCTATCCTGCCCCCCCTACACCGTCGCCACCTATAATAAATTTATTAACCCCTAATCTGCCCCCCCCTACACCATCGCCACCTATAATAAATTTATTAACCCCTATCCTGCCCCCCACTACGCCGCCGCCACTGTAATAAAATTATTAACCCCTAAACCTAAGTCTAACCCTAACGCCCCCCTAACTTAAATATTAATTAAATAAATCTAAATAAATTAACTCTTATTAACTAAATGAATCCTATTTAAAACTAAATACTTACCTTTAAAATAAACCCTAATATAGCTACAATATAAATAATAATTAAATTCTAGCTATCTTAGGATTTATATTTATTTTACAGGTAACTTTCAATTTATTTTAACCATGTGCAATAACTATTAAATAGTTATTAACTATTTAATAGCTTACCTAGCTAAAATAAAGAGAAATGTACCTGTGAAATAAATCCTAACCTAAGTTACAATTACACCTAACACTACACTATACTTTAATAAATTATTCCTATTTAAAAATATATACTTACCTGTAAAATAAACCCTAAGATAGCTACAATATAATTAATAATTATATTATAGCTATCTTAGGATTTATATTTATTTTACAGGTAACTTTGTATTTATTTTAGCTAGTTAGAATAGTTATTAAATAGTTATTAACTATTTAATAACTACCTAGCTAAAAGAAATACAAAATTACCTGTAAAATAAATCCTAACCTAAGTTACAATTAAACCTAATACTACACTATCATTAAATTAACTAAATAAACTACCTACAAATAACTACAATTAAATACAATTACATAAACTAACTAAAGTACAAAAAATAAAAAAAGCTAAGTTACAAAAAATAAAAAAAAAAGTTACAAACATGTTAAAAATATTACAACAATTTTAAGCTACTTACACCTAATCTAAGCCCCCTAATAAAATAACAAACCCCCCCAAAATAAAAAAAATCCCTACCCTATTCTAAATTAAATAAATTTCAAAGCTCTTTTACCTTACCAGCCCTTAAAAGGGCCATTTGTGGGGGCATGCCCCAAAAATTTCAGCTCTTTTGCCTGTAAAAGAAAAATACAACCCCCCCCAACATTAAAACCCACCACCCACATACCCCTAATCTAACCCACACCCCCCTTACAAAAACCTAACACTAATCCCCTGAAGATCATCCTACCTTGAGTCGTCTTCACTCAGCCGAGCCACCGATGGAACTGAAGAGGACATCCGGAGCGGAAGAAGTTAATCCTCCAAGCGGCACTGAAGAAATCTTCCATCCGATGAAGTCATCATCCAGGCGGCGCTGAAGAAGTCTTCGATCGGGCCGATGTCATCTTCAAAGAGGCGCTGAAGAGGTCTTCTATCCGGGCGAAGTCATCTTCCAAGCCGGGTCTTGAATCTTACTTCCGCCGATGCGGAACCACCTTCTTCACCGATGGACTACGACGAATGACGGCTCCTTTAAGGGACGTCATCCAAGATGGCGTCCCCTCAATTCCGATTGGCTGATAGGATTCTATCAGCCAATCGGAATTAAGGTAGGAAAAATCTGATTGGCTGATGGAATCAGCCAATCAGATTGAGCTCGCATTCTATTGGCTGTTCCGATCAGCCAATAGAATGCAAGCTCAATCTGATTGGCTGATTGGATCAGCCAATCGGATTGAACTTGAATCTGATTGGCTGATTCCATCAGCCAATCAGATTTTCCTACCTTAATTCCAATTGGCTGATAGAATCCTATCAGCCAATCGGAATTGAGGGGACGCCATCTTGGATGACGTCCCTTAAAGGAGCCGTCATTCATCGTAGTCCGTCGGTGAAGAAGGTGGTTCCGCGTCGGCGGAAGGAAGATTCAAGACCCGGCTTGGAAGATGACTTCGCCCGGATAGAAGACCTCTTCAGCGCCTCTTTGAAGATGACATCGGCCGGATCGAAGACTTTTCTTCAGCGCCGCCTGGATGATGACTTCATCGGATGGAAGATTTCTTCAGCGCCGCTTGGAGGATTAACTTCTTCCGCTCCGGATGTCCTCTTCAGTTCCATCGGTGGCTCGGCTGAGTGAAGACGACTCAAGGTAGGATGATCTTCAGGGGATTAGTGTTAGGTTTTTGTAAGGGGGGTTTGGGTTAGATTAGGGGTATGTGGGTGGTGGGTTTTAATGTTGGGGGGGGTTGTATTTTTCTTTTACAGGCAAAAGAGCTGTTTTCTTTGGGGCATGCCCCCACAAATGGCCCTTTTAAGGGCTGGTAAGGTAAAAGAGCTTTGAAATTTATTTAATTTAGAATACGGTAGGGCATTTTTTTATTTTGGGGGGGTTTGTTATTTTATTAGGGGGCTTAGATTAGGTGTAAGTAGCTTAAAATTGTTGTAATATTTTTAACATGCTTGTAGCTTATTTTTTTATTTTTTGTAACTTAGCTTTTTTTATTTTTTGTACTTTAGTTAGTTTATGTAATTGTATTTAATTGTAGTTATTTGTAGGTAGTTTATTTAATTAATTTAATGATAGTATTAGGTTTAATTGTAACTTAAGTTAGGATTTATTTTACAGGTAATTTTGTATTTCTTTTAGCTAGGTAGTTATTAAATAGTTAATAACTATTTAATAACTATTCTAACTAGCTAAAATAAATACAAAGTTACCTGTAAAATAAATATAAATCCTAAGATAGCTATAATATAATTATTAATTATATTGTAGCTATCTTAGGGTTTATTTTACAGGTAAGTATTTATTTTTAAATAGGAATAATTTATTAAAGTATAGTGTAGTGTTAGGTGTAATTGTAACTTAAGTTAGGATTTATTTCACAGGTACATTTCTCTTTATTTTAGCTAGGTAAGCTATTAAATAGTTAATAACTATTTAATAGCTATTGTACATGGTTAAAATAAATCGAAAGTTACCTGTAAAATAAATATAAATCCTAAGATAGCTAGAATATAATTATTATTTATATTGTAGCTATATTAGGGTTTATTTTAAAGGTAAGTATTTAGTTTTAAATAGGATTCATCTAGTTAATAAGAGTTAATTTATTTAGATTTATTTAATTAATATTTAAGTTAGGGGGGCGTTAGGGTTAGGGTTAGACTTAGGTTTAAGGGTTAATAATTTTATTACAGCGGCGGCGTAGTGGGGGGCCGGATAGGGGTTAATAAATTTATTATAGGTGGCGACGGTGTAGGGGGGGCAGGATAGGGGTTAATAGGTTTAATATAGGTTGCGGCGGGTTCATGGAGCGGCGGTTTAGGGGTTAAACTATTTATTTAGTTGCGGAGAGGTGCGGGATCAGCAGGATAGGGGTTAATAATTTTATAATAGAGGGCGACGGTGTAGGGGGGGCAGGATAGGGGTTACTAGGTATACTGTAGGTGGCAGCGGTGTCCGGGAGCGGCGGTTTAGGGGTTAATACATTTATAAGAGTTGCGGCAGGGTCTAGGAGCGGCGGTTTAGGGGTTAATACATTTATAAGAGTTGCGGCGGGGTCTAGGAGCGGCGGTTTAGGGGTTAGTAACTTTATTTAGTTGCGGGGGGCTCCGGGGGCGCCGGTATAGGGGGTAGAACAGTGCAGTTTAGTGTGAGTGCTTAGTGACAGGCTAGCAATAAAGCTGGGAAAAAGCCGAAGGGCAGCGAGATCGGATGAGTGATAACTGTCACAGTCCGCTGCTCATCGCCCCGCGGCTTTTTGACAGCTTTATTTGATAACTTAGGCGTATTTTTTCAGGTCCGCGGCGGCGAAGGTAGGCGAGCTTAGGCGGGCGTATTGGGCCGGCGAAGCCAGAAAAGTAGACGGCTTGATAACTACCCCCCAATATCTCAAGTTACAAGAATCCACAAATAACATGCTTCAAATGGATGCCGCTAGCAACACCACTTCAGTAGCTTGCCAACAACCCTCACAAGAAGCAGCTAGCACCTCAACACTAACTAAAGAGGACTTGCAAGCCTTATGCACAAAGGAAGACATCAAAGATATAATTGGAGAAGTCAAAAACTGGTACTGTGAACTCAAAAAGGATCTCAAAAGGGTTTCTGTCCTTGAAGAGAACCACAACACTGCTTATAATGACATAGCACATCTCCAAAGTGGCATATGACAAACAGGAAACCATATACCAGTTGCTGGAGAAAGTTGAGGACCTGGATAATAGAGGTAGACGCAACAATTTGCGCATACACGGCATCCCAGAAGCAATTCTACCAAACGCAATAGAAGGCTGCCTCCAAGACCTATTCAGGACTCTCAAAGGTTCAAATAGTGCTCCAGATGTATGCATTGAGAGAGCACACAGAGCTCTAAGATCAAAACTCCCTCCAAAGGCACCACCCAGTGACATAATTGTAAAACTACTTAACCATAAAGACAGGGAAGAAATACTGCGGCAGGCCAGACAAAAACAAAGGATAATGCATGCTGGCATTCATATCCGTATATTTGCAGACTTAAGCCTGACTACACTGCAGAAGAGGCGAGAACTACACTTCATCACTTCAGTCCTGAGGGAGCAGAATATACTATACAGATTGGGATTCCCAGTCCGCATCATCGCCACCAAGTGCGACATCACAGCCACATTCAGATCACTAGAGGATTTACCAAGATTCAATAAAACTCTACAAATCCACATCCCACATCCCGAGCACAGCCCAACGCAAGAGAAAAGCAAACAACCAACAATTTTACACAAAGCTCCACTCAGACGGAAAGCGCAAGACTACACCCCCCATCTACGGGCCAAGTCCAGGTCACAGACACCACTTGATTTACAGCACAAGCCAAAATGGACTGCCTCTACCTGTGAGCCACTGCGACTATAGGTCGAATATAATAGTTATTTACCTGTTTTACAATTTTATAGGTTTGGGGGTGGGGATACTACCCTTATTGTTAATTTTATTGTTACAGAACTTTAATCGTTAATAACAGAACTTTTTACATTAAGACTTTCAATTTTATCTTATCACCTGCAGCAAAGCCTGCAAATAGGATAACCTTCTCACTGTTGGCAACTTTTACGAGACTGTTACTAATTTTTCCAGTTTAACTACAAATACTATTAATATTTTTTGTTGTGCTACAATTGCAGCATTGTTCCACATCACTCAAGATCACACTCCCCTGATACAATAGAAGGCACACTAATTGATCAAGCACTAAACTACCCACCTACAATGACAACAAGCATGCATACAATCACCATCACCATCATAAACGCAAAAGGGTTAAATAGCGCAGAAAAAAGGTCAATGGTGTTTAAGGACATGCATAACACTTCAAGTGATATCCTGTTCATTCAGGAAACACATTTTAAAAGAGGCCATGAACCAAAATTGATAAGTCATAAATATAGAATATTTTATCTAGCTTCGGGTAATTCCAGGAAGGGGGGAGTGGGAATCCTACTTAAAAACTCATTACACTTGCAGGCCACATACACAGAAGTACCTGAGAAGGGGGGTGGATATGGCGATATAAGTCGCCATGCAGGAGCCCCGTCCGGGAGTATATTAAGGTTGCTATTTTTGTTTCCATATGGCAAGCATCCTTTTGTGTGTTTCAACTGTGTTACTTCTAATGTGATAATACCTCTCTAATTGTAAAAGTCTGTCTACTTGTTTCTCCCATTCCCTAAATGTGGGGATTGTGGTGGATTTCCAGTATCTGGGGTTTAACATTTTTGCACTACTTATCATTGTTAGTAATAATTTGCACTTTGCTACATTTTTTAGTTTGGGGAGGCTTGCAAAGAGTAGTATTTTGGGGACCCTGGGGACTATTGGCTCGAGAACCCCACAGATGTTTGCGATAATATCTGTCCAGAATTGTTGTATTTTAGGGCAGTTCCACCAGATGTGTTGTATGTTGCCCTCATCCGAGCAGCCCCTCCAACATTTGTCCGTGGAGGTATGATATATCACTTGGAGCCTGGCCGGAGTCAGGTACCACCTTGTCAGAAATGTAAAGTTGGTCTCCTGGACCTGGGCTGAGATGGATGCTATCTTGTTATTAATGAATACACTTTTCCAGCTTTTCAGTGTCAGTTCTAAGTCAAGTTCTCTGCCCATGCTCTGGTACATGAAGGCAATAGATCTTCACCAGAGATTTGCAGTTTCTTATAGAGGATATATATTAAGTGTGAGGGAGGTCGGCTTGCTACGCATATTTTTTCAAAGTCAGTAATTTGTCTGAGGAGTGATTTTTTGTTTGTGTGAGGCGACATAATGACTAGTCTGTGCGTATGTCATCCATCTCATGTGAGTATCAGTTTCTAATATAACTTCCAGCTTTTTTAATTTGGGATGATGTTGTTATGTCAGGTGGAATATTGTGTTTTTTCTAATGTGTTGGCCAGTAGGATCATAATGTTTTATTAGTTTCAGATTCAGGTCAGGATTCTCTATGTACGGTGTCAATGGTGACATGGTGATATGAGTAGAAGTGTATGTGACCCTGTCCCAAGTTGCAAGGAGTTCCCTCAACAGGGTATAGTCCTTCACCAGGGTAGGTCTATCTTTTTTTGCTGTCCATGCAAGGTGTCCTGGATTGTTTGAATGCAATATGGATCTGTCAATCTGAATCCAATGTTTTTTGCGGATGTTAGTACACCATTCCACAAGCCTCTGCAATATTATTGCCTGTCTGTATGTCTGCAGGTTTGGAACACCCAGGACTCCTCTATCTTTGGGTAGATACAGAGTTTGTTTAGTTGTACTTGGTCTTATGCCATCCCAGATAAATACCTCTATTGCATTTTGTAGCTTTATTAGGTAATCGGTTGGTAGGGAGATGGGGAGAGTCTGTAGGACATAAAGAATCCTGGGTAAGATATTCATCTTTATGACTCCGATCCTACCCAGCCCTGAAAGGTTTTTGTTTTTCCAGTCAGAGAGATCTCTGATCAGTGACCTCTCTGGTTGTTTATAGTTGGCCTCAAATAGGGTGTCTATGTGTGCCGAAAGGTATATCCCTAGATATTTCATTTTATCAGGCTGCTGTTTTAACGGGCAATCTGATAGCAGCTGCGGCACCTTTTCTTTAGGCATTGAAATATTAAGGAATTGTGATTTATTAACATTTAGTGGGAAGCTAGAGTATTTACCGTAATCACTGAAAATTTGCAAGGCTCATGGAAGGAACGACTGTGAGTGTAAGTAGTACGTCGTCGGCATAAATGGCCATTTTATGTTCCGTGTGGTCTAGTGTGACACCAGTGACTTGTGCGCATCCACGGATTTTGAGGGCCATGATCTCTTTGCAGATTGCAAACAGAATTGGCGAGAGAGGACAGCCCTGCCTGGTTCTGTTAGTAATTGTAAAACTGTTCGATAGCCACCCATTTACCTTTATTTTTGCAGTTGGTGTAGTATAAAGGGCGAAAATAATTTCTATAAAGTAGTGGCTGAAACCCATTTTCGACTGAGTGCTACGTAGAAAGGGACATTTTATTCTGTTGAACGCCTGAGGTGAGTGTCAAGGGTATCTTGTGTTTTTGTGCATGAGAGATGAGTTGTAAAACCTTTAGGGTCTTGCCCCTTGCCTCTTGGCTCAGCACAAAACCCACTTGGTCTGGATTGATTAATTTTGGGAGGACTTTATTTATGCGTGTGGCTACAATTTTGGCATATATTTTTATGTCAGAGTTGAGTAAAGAAATTGGACATAGATTTTCTGGTTTATTGGGTGGTTTGCCCGGTTTGGGCAGGACGGTTATATGTGCTTTCAGTAGGTTGCTATAGAAACCTCCTTATTCTAATAATGTGTTGTAGGTGTCTTGCTAAATGGGGGATTATTAGTGCTGAGAAGTGTTTATAATCAGACATGCTAAACCCATCTGGGCCGGGCTCTTCCCGGGTGGCATATCCTTAATTGCTTTTAAGATTTTTTTCGTGTGATATGGGTAATTCTAATTGTTTTGCCTCATCTGTATCTATAGTCGGGATTTCAATGTCTTTTAAGTATTCTTCTAATTCTATCAGGGTAGGCTCTTCTGCAGTGTCAGGGTTTAATGTTGCGATGGCTGTTTTTAAGTTATATAATGAGGAATAATATAGTCTCAGTGCTTCGGCTGTATTCAGGCTATCTTTATGTTGTGTCCCTCGCTTGTCTTAGATGTGTGCTATGTGTGCCTGAAATTGTTTCTTTTTAAGGGCTTTGGCCAATAGTGCCAAACTCAATATTTTGAGTTTGTTGCCAAACTCAAAATATTGCTGTCGCAGGTGCAATGTCCTTAGCTGTGTTTTCTTGAGTTGGAGCGCTTGGAGTTCCTCTCTGACTTTTGTGAGTGAGTTTAATATGTTAACCAATGCTGTGTGCTTTTTGTGTTCGGATTCCCAGTAAGAGATTTGCGCCTTAAGTCAATTGTGATATTGTCTACTCTGTTTGCGTTGCTGACTTCTAATTTTGATCATAACCCCTTGTATAACCGCTTTGTGAGTTTTAGTCTGACCTAAGCTATTAAATATGAAGTAGTCTCTTAGCTCTCTGTCTACTTCTGCTATATTCAATGGGTTGTTTAGGAGATGATCGTCCAGTCGCCAAATGTAGGTTAGCAGTGGCTTTTCAGGCCATATGAAGTTGCATAGCACTGGTGAGTGATCTGACAATGTGAGCGGCAATATAGCTGAGTGATACACTAGAGAGAGTGTAGCCGGATCTGTCATAATGTAGTCTATTCTAGAGCATGAAAGGTGCGGGTGTGAATAAAATGTGAAGTCTTTGTCTCTAGGTTGCAGCGCCCTCCATATGTTGTGGACCATGAGTTGTTGGAGTTGGTAATTAAAAGATTTAAGAACTCTCCGGGGCATGCTGGAGGACCTGCTTGTTGTGTCCATGACAGGATCTAGAGGTGTGTTGAAGTCCCCTCCTAGGAAGATTGTGTCCCTACATAATTCTTGTATTTTTTGTGTGACTGCTTTCAATGCTTTGTGTTGTTGCTGATTAGGCATATACATTTTCACTAGTGTTATGTACCTATTGTATAGTAGTCCCACTACTAGTATGTACCTTCCTTCTCTGTCTTTTTCCACGTGCGTTGTTTGGAATTGGAGTGTGTTTTTGATAAGGATGCCACTCCCCCTGTTTTGGTCGGTCCCGAAGACAAGTATGCCCTTTCGTATCTAGTATTTTTTTAAATGAGTCTCCTGAACGAAGATTATGTCTCCTTCCTGACTGTATAATTCCCTGAAGGCTAAGGAGCGTTTTTCTTGGCTGTTGAGTCCCTTGGCGTTTATGGTTATAAGACGCAGCTTACATAAACATGGCTTAACTTCCCGACCTGGCATTGTAGGCCATTTAGTGTTAGGGAGGCTGTCCTAAACTGTTCATTTGGTGTTAGAGGTTGGGGGTAAGGAGTGGAGAGAGGAATGGAAAGGGGTAAGGAATAAGGGTTAACTGAGGTCAGTAGTGTAGTTAGTATTTGGGGTGGCGACGACCCTCATCTGGTAAGAAGTGCAGCGATCGGGTACAATGACTGAGGGCGGAATCCCCTACCCCCAGTCCAACGCATTTATAACAAATAACATTTTAGTAACCAGCTTAGATTTAGTATTATATACTTTTTGTGTATGCCCTATTGCGTGAACAGTTATGTTGGCATTTTAGGTGATATTGAGCTTCTTATTCATCTCCGCATCTGCCTTTGATGTTGTCGCTAATTGCAGGGCTCTAAGCATGTCATCCAGGGCCCCCATGTCTGGCCCAAAGAGAGACCATGTAGTTATTAACTCAAGGCTACTTGTGTGGTAGATGTGTTGTTGATAAGGCATGTTTTCCCCTAGAGAGCTAAGTTATGTAAGTAGTCATGTTTGGAAAATCAGATTGTGTTAGGATTTATGTGTTATCTTTTTGGGCCCATGCAGCCTGCCCTGTGCTACTCTATTTATCTCAATGTGTTGAGGTGGATCTTTTCTCCCGTATCTGCCTAAGCCCCTTTCGGGGGGTTAATGTAGGTGTTAGGACATGCCTTGTAGAGGAAAATGGCACGGTAACGTCTTTCAAGTACATGTCACAAAATTGTGCAGGTCATGCAAATTCCTGGTCGTTCGTAGACTCAAAGATAGGTATCATTTAGTTCAGCATCTAAGCACATATATTGTAAACCCAAGTCACATGTTTAAGCTATGCATGCAAGACATATATCAACATCAGAATACAGAGTTAGGCTACGCATTTGCCAGGGGCATGTGCCAAGATTGACTTTATCCGTGGATGAAATATCTTGTGGATCCTGAGTTTAAACTGTGAACTTATCAGTTTTACTTGCTTTAATCTAGCCACTGCAGCTTGACTGTTATGTGAGACACCTCTGTAGAGGATGCCAATACTGTATACAGTAGTCATGTCGTGAGTGTTAAATTTTGGGGGGAAATATGCATGGCAGGCCCCTGGCTTTGATTCAGAATGAGCTAGAATACAGTAACCAACATGGAAGCAACGTCACATCAGCCAACACCTATCGGTTATGTGAGTGAGGGAGCCCAACATGTTATGAACTCATAAACAGATTTAGCTGTGCAACAGTGGTAAGCATCAAAGTAACATCACATCAACAACTATATAATAACTTTACCCATCCATTGGGTGAATGTCTTTGTGATATTGCTGTCCTCTGAGTCCTTCACCGAGCAGTTGAAGCGCCTGCATCCTGTCCAGAGGATGGGTATGTCCAGCTGTGAGCGCATTTTTATTTTTTGGAAATCTGTACGGGTCCTCACCTTGGGTGTTGGTGTCGTGTGCACCGTATCGGTCTCTTGGAGGTGTGACTCTGATTTGTAAAGTGTCACAAAAAGTTTTCAGGTTGTCTAGGCTCCTGTATGTAGATGATTTATCTCCTCTCATGGTGGTTATACTAACCGGAAAGACCCATCTGTAGGGTATTTTCTGTGATCTTAGTACCATGGTGATGAATTGTAATTCTCTCCTCTTTTGGAGTGTGGTAGGGCTAAGGTCTGCAAACACGTGGATTGGTATGCCAGCATGTGAATTGCGGCTTTTGTCGAGTGAGTCTCAAGATGTCCTACTTGTCATGGTGGTTTAGAAACTTCACTATGACATCTCTCGGGGGTGCTTTAGCCAATGGTTTAGCTCTTAAAGCTCTTTGCACTCTTTTCATTACAATATCTGGGGAAGTGTTGTTGCCTTTAATTGTCCTGTATAAGTCTTGCAAATAGCCTTGAAGCGCATTGGGCAAAATGCTTTCTGGTATTCCTCTGATGCGGAGATTGTTCCTGCGACCTCTATTATCTAGGTCCTCTATTTTTTCAAGTAAATTCTGAATGGTTTATTCTTGATTGTACATGAGCTGTGATAGATGTTCTACATCCTGGGTTGCTGTGTTATGGCGTTCCTCCAGCGTGACTACTTTTTGGTCTATGCACCTGAGATCTCTTTTCATTTCCTGAAACATATTTCACATGTCCACCATGGCTGTTTTTATGTCCTCTTTGGATGCAAGAAGCTTCAAGTCTTCTCTTGTGATTTCTGAGGACTGTATGGAGGTTGTGGGGGCATTAGATGGGGCAACCGGAGACTCTATTGGAGATGGTGCGGCCTGGGGAGCATCTGTTTTTGCATTTGTTGGCCCCTCTGCTGTTTTTAAGTAATGATTTATCATTTTTAGTTTTTAATGCGCCTCTACTCTTTGAGACAATTTGGCTGGCATTCCTTTTTGGAAGACTGTGCTGTTGTGTCTTTTGTAGTGTCTTTCGCATGTGGACTTAAAGTATTGGTTCTCTACATATGCAGTTACTTTAGTGCCTGGTAAGTCTCTTATAGGTTAAATTTGTCTGCAAGCTGCAGCAGCTGGTCTCTTGCTCCCTTTCTGCTTATATGAAGCTTATCAAAGTTCTTGGCCTATTTGTACCAGGACAGCTGATAGTAGTGGTCGGCGCTTCATTTTGACTCTGGTATAGTATTTATATCCTGTATTTCCCTCAAGTTCTATATGACTGCAGGGTCCTTCTGATCTTATTGTGCAGTCTTAGAGTGCCTGCTCAATATCAACGTGCCTGAATGAAACTTATTGTTTGGGGTTTCTGCTGTTACTTGAGTTCTGGCCAGTTTATTATTAGGTACTCACAATCTTGTTATTTGTGTTAACTTTTTCCCCCTGTCTGTTTACTCATAATGTCTTTTTGCCCTCCGAGAGAGACCAACCCGTACCTCAGATGTGATTCTGTGCCACTTGGCCGTCCGATTCAGGCTGGGCTCTGCAGCTCTGTGTCCGTCTAGTGCCGATCACTATGTCGATATTGGGGCTGCTGTCCTGTGCCTCCTCCGCAAGTTGCTGTGAGTCAGTCTGTCGTATGAACGCCTTTCCCCTCGGTGATCAAGTCTGTGCATCTCAGCTCCGTGGCAGATGGAGATGCTGATAGACCGAAGCTGGTTATGCATCTCTACTTTGGGTGTTTACTTGCCTCTATTGTAGACTCATATGCCTCGTTGTGACCACTGTAGCATCGGACTGGTGGATCAGGGCCTGTGAGCTATTCTAGCTATCGACCATCTCACTGCGCGGCCAAGCTCCACCCCCTGTTTTATTTTTTTAATTAGATAAATTCAGAAATGTAAAAGTAACTGTGCATTAACATATTTTCACTTTAAAATATCAGCAAACAATCGGCTAGATTACAAGTTTTGCGGTACAGCTATTTACGCTGAAAAATTGGCCATTATGCTGGAATGGCTAGGAACAAATATTACGAGTCACGGCGGTATAGCTATACCGCAAGCATTTTAGCCTGTAACGCAACGTAACGCAAAAAAATTTGTGCAGGATTTTCCATATTGCCGTATTACAGGTTGTGCGGTCCGGCTAAAATACTTGCGTTACAGCCTATACAGACACGATCCATACAGCGATCTGAGACCAGTAGTTATGAATTTTGTGTAACAAAAATGTTTCACAAAACTCGAAACTAAAATGTTACAAAGTACACTAACATCCATAAACTACCTATTAACCCCTAAACGGCCACCTTCCCGCATCGCAAACACTATATTAAACTTATTAAACCCTAATCTGCCACCCACATTGCTACTATTAAATAAACCTATTAACCCCTAATCCACCACCCCTGACATCGCCAACACTAAATATAATTATTAACCCCTATTCCGCTGCCCCCAACATCGCTGACACCAAAATAAACCTATTAAACCCTAAACCGCTGGCCCCACACATCGCCAACACTATAATAAAGTATTAACCCCTAAACCTGCAGCCCCCACATCGTAACTACTAAACTAAACCTATTAACCCCTAAACTGCCACCCCCACATTGTAAAACACTAAATTAAACTATTAACCCCTACACCTAACACCCCCCTAACTTTAAATTAAAATGATCTTAAAATAAATAAAAACTGTGAAATAAAGAAAAACCTAAGTTTAAACTATAAATTAACCTAACATAACTATTCTAATAATAAAAAATACCAATTAAAAAATCTAAATTACAAATTTAAAAAAACCTAACACTACGAAAAAATGTAAAAAATCTAAAATTACAAAAAAAATACCACTAAATTACGAAAAAAAACCCCTCTAAGATTACAAAAAACGATAAACGAAATTATCAATTATAAAAACAATTACACCTAACCTATAAAAATAAAAAAGCCCCCCAAAATAAAAACATCCCCTAACCTACAATAAACTACCAATAGCCCTTAAAAGGGCATTTTGTAGGCCATTGCCTTAAGTTAAACAGCTCTTTTATTTTAAAAAACTACTAAGTCCCCCCTAAATGTAAACCCCCACCCAAGGGCATTTTTACAAGTGCCCATCCCTAATCTAAAAAAAATCCACACCTAACACTAACCCCATAAAATCTACTCATGGTTCCTGAAGTCCGGACATCCATCTTCATCCAAGCGGCGACACCTTCATCCATCTCGGGGACGTCTTCTATCTTTATTCCGGCGGAGTGGAGCTATCCTGGAGGGCAAGAACATCCTGCGCAGAACGTCCTCTTGGCTGATTTGAGCAGCCAATAGGATTTCAGAAGCTCTTATCCTATTGGCTGATTTGAATTTGAAGAATCAAATCAGCCAATAGATATGCAAGGTATGCCATTTTGAAACGGTACCTTGCATTCAACTTCAGTGTACGGCGGTGACCGTATGAAGAGGACACTCTGTGCAGGATGTCATCACCCTCCAAGATAGTTCTGCCGCTGGTTTGAAGATAGAAGACGTCCCCAAGATGCATTAAAGTGTCGCCACCTGGATGAAGATGGATGTCCGGACTTCAGGAACTGTTAGTAGATTTTATGGGGTTAGTGTTAGGTTCTTTTAAAAAAAATGTGGGTGTTTTTTTTTTTTAGATTAGGGATGGGCATTTGTAAAAGAGCGGAATGCCCTTTTAAGGGCAATGCCCATACAAATTGGGGGCAATG
The DNA here is from genome assembly GCF_027579735.1 of Bombina bombina. Taxonomy (NCBI): domain Eukaryota; kingdom Metazoa; phylum Chordata; class Amphibia; order Anura; family Bombinatoridae; genus Bombina; species Bombina bombina. The sequence continues at coordinate 1,186,574,255 of NC_069499.1, forward strand.
GGTAGCTTAGGATTTTTTAGAGTTAGGTTTTTTATTTTGGGGGGTTGGTTGGGTGGGGGGGGGGTTACTTTTAGGGGGGGACTTAGTAATCTTTTAAGGTAAAAGAGCTGTGTAACTTAGGACAATGCCCTACAAAATGCCCTTTTAAGGGCTATTAATAGTTTATTGTAGGTTAGGGGGTGTTTTTATTTTGGGGGGCTTTTTTATTTTTAAAGGGCTATTAGATTAGGTGTAATTGTTTTTATTTTTGATAATTTCGTTTATTATTTTTTGTAATTTAGTGTTTATTATTTTTTTGTAATTTTAGATTTTTTATTTTTTTTCATAGTGTTAGGCTTTTTAAAATTTTTAATTTAGATATTTTAATTGGTAGTTTTTTTTAATTTTATTAGAATAGTTATGTTAAGTTAATTTATAGTTTAAACTTAGGTTTTTCTTTATTTCACAGGCAAGTTTTTATATATTTTAATTTAAAGTTAGGGGGTAGGTTTAGGGGTTAACAGTTTAATTTAATGTTTTGCGATGTGAGGGTGACGGCGGTTTAGGGGTTAATAGGTTTAGATTGGTAGTTACGATGTGGGGGGCTGAAGGTTTAGGGTTTAATACTTTATTATAGTGTTGGCGATGTGGGGAGCCGGCAGTTTAGGGGTTAAAATGTTTATTTAGGTGTCGGCGATGTTGGGGGGCGGCGGATTAGGGGTTAATAACTTTTATTAGTGTCGGGGAGCGGCGGATTAGGGGTTAATAACTTTTATTAGTGTCAGTGATGTCGGGTGCGGCGGATTAGGGTTGTTTAGATTTGGGGTTTATGTTAGGGTGTCAGGTTTGATGTAACTTTCTTTCCCCCATAGACATCAATGGGGTTGCATTACGGAGATCTCCATTCCGCAATCGCAGGTGTTAGCCCTTGGCTTTTGTGCGGTATGGAGCTTAATGCACCATAACGCATAGCACAATGATGCTTTTCAGTCATTTGTAATGGCAGCGCTATGGAGAGCTCAATAACGCATTTTTTGGCGTTACTTTCGCACCCTGTTTAGCGCAAAACTCGTAATCTAGGTAATTGTTATTTGATTAGGGGAAACCAAAACTTATGCATACAACTGTATATTACCCCCCCACACACACACACAATTTTGATTTTTTAAGAACACCATTGCATCCTTACTGTACTTACCTGTGAAATAAGACATTAAGATATCCTCTCAAGCATTTTTATTTTTAGTTAAGGGCCAATAGCAGCTGTGAATTATGGCTTCAATAAGGCCTTCAGTCCGAATGAATAATGCTCAAACAGTTCAGGGGCGCGATCACATATATGGCGCAGATTTCGGAGCAAGCATGGGAACCTGCACCGGCCGTAATTTCACCTTGCACATCGGGTATTACATATACTGCGCCGTTAGATGCTAAACTGGCGTAAGTAGGACAAACTGGCGATCTTTTGAAATGTGCGCAAATACACATTTCAGTCTCGTAAGTAACTTACGCCAGTATTTTGTCCACGGAAAGTGTCAATAAAGAGTAGTTTTATGCAAAATAGGCTAACACTCGTAAAAATGAACCGCAATTTCAAATATAAATGCGACACGTAATTACACTATTCAAAATTCATATATAAGCCCATGTGTTTTAAGGCTGCAGGTGAGAGGTTGTGCTGTTTGTGATTGGTTTGACACACTTGCAGGGGCAGGAATAATAAATGCTTAGAAGAGGTTTAACTGTTTGAGATTTGCGGCTGATATGTATGTGATTGCGCATGCGTTTAATAGGCCTTCAGGGAGTTACGTTGCTTTTTTAGTCAGTGCAAGGGTTACTGCTCCTGCAATTTGTGGCGAGATAAGAATGGAGTAGATTCTCTGAATTCTGAGCGCGTAAGTCCTTACGCTGTATATTGGATACCAAATTGCGTGGCTGTTCTATGTTAGTCTATGGGTAAAAAAAATATGTTCGAAGGGTGAAATATACGCGTGTAACTTGAATGCTACGCCGTATATTTAATACCAAAATTGCGTAAAATCTGGCGGAGGAGGATTTTGCGGGCGACGCTGCATATGTAATGGAGTCCCAGATGGTAAACAACCTTTCAGAGGCTTGAGTCTTGCAATAGAGTTGGAGGTCACTATAATTTGCTACCTGTTAGAGGCGGTCTAATATAATACTTCCATCCACCTACTATATGCTCCAAAACATTTTTTGCACAAACTTCCTCAGATCTGAGCACATCTGTTAGTTTAGTTTAGTGTAAGGCAGGTTAGGTTTTATTTTACAGGTAATTTTGTATTTATTTTAACTAGGTAGTTAGTAAATAGTTATTTACTAACTAGTCTACCTGTGAAATAAAACTAAAACCTAAGATAGATACAATATAACTATTAGTAATATTGTAGCTAGCTTAGGGTTTATTTTACAGGTAAGTATGTATTTATTTTGAAATAGGAATTATTTAGGTAATAATTGTAAGGTTTATTTAGCTTTATTTTAATTATATTTAAGTTAGGTGGTGTTAGGGTTAGATTTAGGCTTAGTGTTATGTTAGGGTTATGCTTAGGGTTAGGGTTATGTTAGGGTTAGGTTTAGGTTTAGGGGTTAATATATTTATTTAGTGTTGATGATGTTGGAGGCCAGAGGTTTACGGGTTAATAACTTTAGTATAGTGGCAGCAACATTGGGGCGGCAGATTAGGGGTTAATAAGTGTAGGTAGGGGGCGGCTATGTTGGGGGCAGCAGATTAGGGGTTAATAACTGTAATGTAGGCGGTGGCGATGTTAAGGGCGGTAGATAAGGGGTTAATAAGTGTATTTAGGTGGCGGCGATGTTAGGGGCAGCAGATTAGGTGTTAATAACTGTATGTAGGTGGCGGCGATGTTAAAAGCAGCAGATTAGGGGTTAATAACTGTATGTAGGTGGCGGCGATGTTAAGGGCGGCAGATTAGGTGGTGTTTAGACTCGGGGGTTTATGTTAGGGTGTTAGGTTTAAACATAACTTTTTATTTCCCCATAGACATCAATGGAGCTGCGTTACGGAGCTTTTCTTTCCGCAATCGCAGGTGTTAGGCTTTTTTTTTTGCAGGCTCTCCTCTTTGATGTCTATGGGGAAATTGTGCACGAGCACATCAAAGCAGCGCTTGTTTTCGGTGCGGTATGGAGCTCAACGCAACCATATTGCCCAGGCAAGCCTGCTTTTTTAAAACTTGTAATAGCAGCGCAATAGGGAGGTGAAATAACAAGGCTTTTGTGGCAGTCGTTAAAATCCCTATAGCGCACAAAACTCGTAATCTAGCTGAATGGTAAGTAATAATTAATGGAATTATGTGTGTAGTGGATGGATTATAAACCAAGTAAAGGTCAGTAACTGCATTTATTTTAAATATTTGGTTTTTTTTATCCCACACCACTGTTTTTTAAACCTGTCCACAGGACTCCCTAACAGGTCACATTTAGAGGATATCTGAACTGGAGCACAGGTGAAACAATCATCTGATTAGTAGCTATGGTTATTTTAATCCTGAAATCCTACACCATTGGTTTTCAAACCTGTCCTCAGACCTCCCCAACAGGCCAGGTTCTCTGGATTACCTTGGATGAAAGCAGGTAACATAACCATGTTTATTAATCAGCTGATTATTTCACCTGCGCTCCACTTCAGATATCCTCCAAACGTGGCCTGTTAGGGAGGCCTGAGGACACATTATTGATACAGATTCTACAAGAGTTCAGTGTATTCTCAGGATACAAAGTAAATATGCTAAAGTCAGAAATTTTCTGGCTAAAAAAACACAAAGACTTGTTTCAGACACATCATTTTAAGGAAGCTAAAACCACCTTTGTATATTTAGGGATCAAATTTTCTAAAGACAGTACACAATTTATTTGGGGGGGGGGAAAGGAAGGCCATTGCGTTTAATAAATTAGTATTGTCCAGACTTGATGGGGGGTTAGCACTCCCAGATATAGAGATTTATCATTTAGTTTGTAAAAATAGCACTAGATTGGCTAACAGGCCCAGACTACTATGCAGATCTATCAACAGAAGAAACCCTAGTACGGCCATATTCCTTGAAGGCACTGTTACATTGTAATCTTGATAAATGCCCAATTAAAATTAAACAGATGCCTGCTATCTATAATGTAATTCAGGCCTGGCACAAAATACTAAAAAAACTACATATCTCCCATAAATTCTCCAAATACCTGACTAGGTAACCCTAATTTCACTCCAGCTTTAAATTCTAAAATCTTTAATAGCTGGGCACAAAGAGGCCTAATATTCCTAGAGCAGTTAAGAGACAGCGGTACTGGAGCCTGCCGATCAATGCAGGACCTAATCCAAGAATATGGAATTTCCAATAAAGACTTTTTTCCCTTTTTCCAGACTCGGCACTTCCTTCAGGCTCTCTTAGAGGATCTGCAGGAGGATACAACACTGGAAATCGTGGAACCTGCGATAACTCTTTTTAAAGCAGGGAAATATAACATTACTACATTATATAAAATCGTTATGAATTTGAAAGGTAATGACAATGTAAAAAAAATCGCAGAATGATGGAAGGACCCGGTTGAAACTATACACAAAAGCTATAGGCTGGCAGATGCATCAACACTCTCCACGTCTTGGAGAGAATCACATACGAAAATTATTAATCGTACATATATTACACCTTGTATGAAAGCATTATGGGATAACTCAGGTACTTCTTGCCCCAAATGCAGACTCTTTAAAGCAGATCTTAAACATTTCTTTTGGGACTGTCCTAAGGTTAGGAAATTCTGGCATAAGATTAATTATTGGATTAATAAAATCAATAATATCCAGTTCCAACTTAAAGATGAACATATTTTTATTTTTATAGACACTCACAAAGAAGGCCTACATAAAAACACCTCACATCTAAATACTGTAATAATGGCAGGCAGGTTATTGATTCTTAAATATTGGAAATCCTTTAAAGCCCCTCAACTGACAGAATTTAGGCATAAGCTTAAAAATCAACTTATAATGGAACAGATGGATAACTCAATAAATTCTGAGGCACAAATCAAATGCTTCCTGATCAAATTGGGGAATATAATTATTAGTTTTCCTAAAAAAATTCAACTGTTGGTAATTCTACCCTTTCGAGGTACAGAGACTCTAGAGCTGGCTATAGCAAACAAAGAATTCCCAGAGCTATAGATGGAACAATATCAGTCATTGGGAAGACTGTCTACAGTGTGGGAGGTGGGAGGAAGTGACTTGCGGCTATGTCATTTTTTTCCCTTTTTTTTTTTTTTTTCTTCTCTCCCTTTCCTTAGTCACATTCTGTGACTAAGAATTTAAGATAACCATAACAATTAGTGAACAAAGTGTGAATTACATATATTATTATTTCAGTGATTATAAGCAGCTTTGCATGGCGTGGTATCCATGTTTTTGTTACCATATGTTGAAGTCATGTAGACTGCATACATGCTTTGTTTCTTTTGCTTTTGTGTATCTGTGTATCTTTGTTGGACTTAAATAAATAAAAAAAAAAAAAAAAAAAAAAAAAAAAAAAGGGCAGGTTTGGAAACCAGTGCCCAACACCAAGCAGTGGAGACCTCCTAAGATGATTCTAGATATTCCTCAGAGAATTGAATTAATTAATTAATTAATTAGACACTTGGTACATACAACCCAATGGCTCATATATGTATACAATGTGCACTCTTGCACATGCTCAGTAGGAGCTGGTGCCTCAGAAAGTGTACATATAAAAAGACTGATAAAGGAAGTGAATTTGAAAGCCTCTTAAAATTGCATGGTCTATTTGAAGCATTTTCACCCAAATTACAAGTTATGCGCTAAACCAGGTGCGTAAATATTGAAAAAAAAAAGAGCGGCATCGCACTCTCCATAAAGCCGCCATTACAAGTTACTGAAAAACCTTCTTTTGTTGTGTGATATGGTGTGATATGGTGTGATAAGCTCCATACTGCACAAAAGTAAAGGCCTGACTTGACGTGCTCGTGCACGGTTTCCCTCATAGACATCAATAGAGAGAAAGTGTTAGAAAAAAACTAACACCTGTGATCGCGGAATGGAGATCGCTATAACGCAATCCCCATTGATGTCTATGGGGAAAAGAAAGTTACGTTAAAACCTAACACCCTAACATAAACCCCTAGTCTAAACACCCCTAATCCACCGCCCCCCGACATCTTCGACACTAAATAAAATGATTAACCCTAAAACACCTCCCCCCTCGCTAACACCTAAATAAACCTATTAACCCCTAAACCACCGCTCGACACTAAATAAAACTATTAACCCCTAAAACGCAGACCCCCAACATCGCCAATACTAAAATAAAGTATTAACCCCTGAATCGCTGACCCCCGCATCGCAAAGACTATAATAAACCTATTAACCCCTAAACCGCCGGCCCCTCAAATCGCAAAGACTAAACTAAACCTATTAACCCCTAAACCACCGGCCCCCCACATAGCAAAGACTAAACTAAACCTATTAACCCAAAACTGCTGGCCCCCCAACATTGCAAATCACTAAATTAAACTATTAAACCCTAAACCTAACTATCCCCTATACTTTAAATTAAAATTACAATATAACTATCCTAAAATAAATAAAAAGTTAAGATTAAACTATAAATAAACCTAACATAACTATTTTATGAAAATAAAATAAACGAAAAATAAAAAAAAACTAAATTAGAAGATTAAAAAAACCTAACACTATGAAAAAATAAAAAAATCTAACATTACTAAAAAAAACACTAACATTATGAAAAATAAAAAAAAATCTAAGATTACTAAAAAAAACACTAACATTATGAAAAATAAAAAAAATCTAAGATTACAAAAAATAATGAACAAAATTATCCAACATAATACAAATTAAACCTAATCTACTTGCCCTATAAAAACAAAAAAGCCACCCCAAAATAAAACACCCCCTAACCTATCAATAAACTACCAATAGCCCTTAAAAGGGCCTTTTTGTTAACTTTATTGCCCTAAGTTAAATAGCTCTTTTAACTAAAATAATTACAAAGTTCCCCCTAAAAGTAACCCCCCCACCCAACCCCCCAAAATAAAAAACCTAAGTCTAAAAAACCCCTAAGCTACCCATTGCCCTTAAAGGGGCATTTGTATTGGCATTGCCCTTAAAACAGCATTCAGCTCTTTTTCGCCCATAAAAATAAAAAGCCCTAATCTAAAAAAAAAAACTAATCTAAACCCCCCCCCCCAAAAAAAAGACCTAACGCTAACCCCATAAAATCTACTCACAGTTCCTGAAGTCCGGACATCCATCTTCATCCAGGCGGTGAGAAGTCTTCATCCAGGCAGCGAAATCTTCCTTCATCGCGGGGGCATCTTCTGTCTTCATCCCCGTGGCGCCAAGCTAACCAGGACCGGCGGCGACATCCAGCGCAGAGCCTCCTCTTCATGCGATCGTCCACCGCACACTGAAGCTTGAATGCAAGGTACCCCTTTTATATTGAGGTACCGTTGCATTCCTATTGGCTGAAAAAATCAAATCAGCAAATAGGATGAAAGCTGCTTAAATTCTATTGGCTGTTAAAATCAAGGTGATCGCATGAAGAGGAGGCTCTGCACTGGATGTTGTCCCTTTTAAGGGCTATTGGTAGTTTATTGAAAGGTTAGGGGATGTTTTTATTTTGGGGTGGCTTTTTTGTTTTTATAGGGTTATCAGATTAGGTTTATTTTTTATTATTTTGGATAATTTCATTTATTATTTTTTGTAATCTTAGATATTTTTTTTTTTTGTAATGTTAGTGTTTTTTTTCGGTATGTTACATTTTTATTATTTTTTCGTAGTGTTAGGTTTTTTTAATCTTGTAATTTCGTTTTTTTTTGTTTTTCGATTATTTTATTTTCTTACGCCTAGATTTAGAGTTTTGTCGGTAACGACCCGCGTAGCTAACGCTGGCTTTTTTCTGGACGCACCTTTTAAATACCTCTGGTATTGAGAGTTCACAGAATGGCTGCGTTAGGCTCCAAAAAGGGAGCGCACAGGCATATTTACCTCCACTGCAACTCTCGATACCAGAGTTGCTTACGGACGCGGCCAGCTTCAAAAACGTGCTCGTGCACGATTCCCCCATAGAAAACAATGGGGCTGTTTGAGCTGAAAAAAACCTAACACCTGCAAAAAAGCCGCGTTCAGCTCCTAACGCAGCCCCATTGTTTCCTATGGGGAAACACTTCCTACAGGGAGTGCAGAATTATTAGCAAATGAGTATTTTGACCACATCATCCTCTTTATGCATGTTGTCTTACTCCAAGCTGTATAGGCTCGAAAGCCTACTACCAATTAAGCATATTAGGTGATGTGCATCTCTGTAATGAGAAGGGGTGTGGTCTAATGACATCAACACCCTATATCAGGTGTGCATAATTATTAGGCAACTTCCTTTCCTTTGGCAAAATGGGTCAAAAGAAGGACTTGACAGGCTCAGAAAAGTCAAAAATAGTGAGATATCTTGCAGAGGGATGCAGCACTCTTAAAATTGCAAAGCTTCTGAAGTGTGATCATCGAACAATCAAGCGTTTCATTCAAAATAGTCAACAGGGTCGCAAGAACCGTGTGGAAAAACCAAGGAGCAAAATAACTGCCCATGAACTGAGAAAAGTCAAGCGTGCAGCTGCCAAGATGCCACTTGCCACCAGTTTGGCCATATTTCAGAGCTGCAACATCACTGGAGTGCCCAAAAGCACAAGGTGTGCAATACTCAGAGACATGGCCAAGGTAAGAAAGGCTGAAAGACGACCACCACTGAACAAGACACACAAGCTGAAACGTCAAGACTGGGCCAAGAAATATCTCAAGACTGATTTTTCTAAGGTTTTATGGACTGATGAAATGAGAGTGAGTCTTGATGGGCCAGATGGATGGGCCCGTGGCTGGATTGGTAAAGGGCAGAGAGCTCCAGTCCGACTCAGACGCCAGCAAGGTGGAGGTGGAGTACTGGTTTGGGCTGGTATCATCAAAGATGAGCTTGTGGGGCCTTTTCGGGTTGAGGATGGAGTCAAGCTCAACTCCCAGTCCTACTGCCAGTTTCTGGAAGACACCTTCTTCAAGCAGTGGTACAGGAAGAAGTCTGCATCCTTCAAGAAAAACATGATTTTCATGCAGGACAATGCTCCATCACACGCATCCAAGTACTCCACAGCGTGGCTGGCAAGAAAGGGTATAAAAGAAGAAAATCTAATGACATGGCCTCCTTGTTCACCTGATCTGAACCCCATTGAGAACCTGTGGTCCATCATCAAATGTGAGATTTACAAGGAGGGAAAACAGTACACCTCTCTGAACAGTGTCTGGAAGGCTGTGGTTGCTGCTGCACGCAATGTTGATGGTGAACAGATCAAAACACTGACAGAATCCATGGATGGCAGGCTTTTGAGTGTCTATATTGGTCACTGATTTGTTTTTGTTTTGTTTTTGAATGTCAGAAATGTATATTTGTGAATGTTGAGATGTTATATTGGTTTCACTGGTAAAAATAAATAATTGAAATGGGTATATATTTGTTTTTTGTTAAGTTGCCTAATAATTATGCACAGTAATAGTCACCTGCACACACAGATATCCCCCTAAAATAGCTAAAACTAAAAACAAACTAAAAACTACTTCCAAAAATATTCAGCTTTGATATTAATGAGTTTTTTGGGTTCATTGAGAACATGGTTGTTGTTCAATAATAAAATTAATCCTCAAAAATACAATTTGCCTAATAATTCTGCACTCCCTGTACGTCTGCACCTAACACTCTAACATGTACCCCGAGTCTAAACACCCCTAACCTTACACTTATTAACCCCTAATCTGCCGCCCCCGCTATCGCTGACCACTGCATATTATTTTTAACCCCTAATCTGCTGCTCCGTACACCCCCACCACCTACATTATCCCTATGTACCCCTAATCTGCTGCCCTAACATCGCCGACCCCTATATTATATTTATTAACCCCTAATCTGCCGCCCCCAACGTCGCCTCCACCTAACTACACTTATTAACCCCTAATCTACCGACCGGACCTGAGCGCTACTATAATAAATGTATTAACCCCTAATCCGCCTCACTCCCGCCTCAATAACCCTATAATAAATAGTATTAACCCCTAATCTGCCCTCCCTAACATCGCCGACACCTTACTTCAAACATTAACCCCTAATCTGCCGACTGGAGCTCACCATTATTCTAATAAATGTATTAACCCCTAAAGCTAAGTCTAACCCTAACACTAACACCCCCCTAAGTTAAATATAATTTAAATCTAACGAAATTAATTAACTCTTATTAAATAAATTAATCCTATTTAAAGCTAAATACTTACCTGTAAAATAAACCCTAATATAGCTACAATATAAATTATAATTATATTATAGCTATTTTAGGATTAATATTTATTTTACAGGTAACTTTGTATTTATTTTAACCAGGTACAATAGCTATTAAATAGTTAAGAACTATTTAATAGCTAAAATAGTTAAAATAATTACAAAATTACCTGTAAAATAAATCCTAGCCTAAGTTACAATTAAACCTAACACTACACTATCAATAAATTAATTAAATAAAATACCTACAATTATCTACAATTAAACCTAACACTACACTATCAATAAATAAATTAAATACAATTCCTACAAATAAATACAATTAAATAAACTAACTAAAGTACAAAAAATAAAAAATAACTAAGTTACAAAAAATAAAAAAATATTTACAAACATTAGAAAAATATTACAACAATTTTAAACTAATTACACCTACTCTAAGCCCCCTAATAAAATAACAAAGACCCCCAAAATAAAAAAATGCCCTACCCTATTCTAAATTACAAAAGTTCAAAGCTCTTTTACCTTACCAGCCCTGAACAGGGCCCTTTGCAGGGCATGCCCTAAAGAATTCAGCTCTTTTGCCTGTAAAAAAAACATACAATACCCCCCCCAACATTACAACCCACCACCCACATACCCCTAATCTAACCCAAACCCCCCTTAAATAAACCTAACACTAAGCCCCTGAAGATCTTCCTACCTTGTCTTCACCATGCCAGGTTCACCGATCGATCCAGAAGAGCCTCCGATGTCTTGATCCAAGCCCAAGCGGGGGGCTGAAGAGTGACGTCCATCCTCCGGCTGAAGTCTTGATCCAAGCGGGCAGAAGAGGACATCCGGACCGGCAAACATCTTCATCCAAGCCGCATCTTCTATGTTCTTCAATCCGATGACGACCGGCTGATCTTCAAGACCTCCATCGTGGATCCATCCTTCTTCCCCGACGACTTCCCAACGAATGACGGTTCCTTTAAGGGACGTCATCCAAGATGGCGTCCCTCGAATTCCGATTGGCTGATAGGATTCTATCAGCCAATCGGAATTAAGGTAGGAAAATTCTGATTGGCTGATGGAATCAGCCAATCAGAATCAAGTTCAATCCGATTGGCTGATTCAATCAGCCAATCAGATTGAGCTCGCATTCTATTGGCTGTTCCGATCAGCCAATAGAATGCAAGCTCAATCTGATTGTCTGATTGAATCAGCCAATCGGATTGAACTTGATTCTGATTGGCTGATTCCATCAGCCAATCAGAATTTTCCTACCTTAATTCCGATTGGCTGATAGAATCCTATCAGCCAATCGGAATTCGAGGGACGCCATCTTGGATGACGTCCCTTAAAGGAACCGTCATTCGTCGGGAAGTCATCGGAAGAAGAAGATGGGTCCGCGGTGGAGGTCTTCAAGATGGAGCTGGTCCTCATCGGATGAAGATAGAAGATGCCGCTTGGAAGAAGATGGTTGCCGATCCGGATCTACTCTTCTTCCCGGATAGGATGAAGACTTTGGACCCTCTTCTGGACTTCTTCAGCCATCGGATGATGGATGTCTAGCCCCCGCTTGGGCTTGGATGAAGATTTCGGAGCCTGGAACGATCGGTGATACCTGGCATGGTGAAGACAAGGTAGGAAGATATTCAGGGGCTTAGTGTTAGGTTTATTTAAGGGGGGTTTGGGTTAGATTAGGGGTATGTGGGTGGTGGGTTGTAATGTTGGGGGGGGTATTGTATGGTTTTTTTTTACAGGCAAAAGAGCTGAATTCTTTGGGGCATGCCCCGCAAAGGGCCCTGTTCAGGGCTGGTAATGTAAAAGAGCTTTGAACTTTTGTAATTTAGAATAGGGTAGGGCATTCTTTTATTTTGGGGGTCTTTGTTATTTTATTAGGGGGCTTAGAGTAGGTGTAATTAGTTTAAAATTGTTGTAATTTTTTTCTAATGTTTGTAAATATTTTTTTATTTTTTTGTAACTTAGTTCTTTTTTATTTTTTGTACTTTAGTTAGTTTATTTAATTGTATTTATTTGTAGGAATTGTATTTAATTTATTTATTGATAGTGTAGTGTTAGGTTTAATTATAGATAATTGTAGGTATTTTATTTAATTTATTTATTGATAGTGTAGTGTTAGGTTTAATTGTAGGTAATTGTAGGTATTTTATTTAATTTATTTATTGATAGTGTAGTGTTAGGTTTAATTGTAACTTAGGTTAGGATTTATTTTACAGGTAATTTTGTAATTATTTTAACTATTTTAGCTATTAAATAGTTCTTAACTATTTAATAGCTATTGTACCTGGTTAAAATAAATACAAAGTTGCCTGTAAAATAAATATAAATCCTAAAATAGCTATAATATAATTATAATTTATATTGTAGCTATATTAGGGTTTATTTTACAGGTAAGTATTTAGCTTTAAATAGGAATAATTTATTTAATAAGAGTTAATTTATTTCGTTAGATTTAAATTATATTTAACTTATGGGGGTGTTAGTGTTAGGGATAGACTTAGCTTTAGGGGTTAATACATTTATTACAGTAGCGGCGAGATTAGGTCGGCAGATTAGGGGTTAATAATTGAAGTTAGGTGTCGGCGATGTTAGGGAGGGCAGATTAGGGGTTAATACTATTTATTATAGGGTTATTGAGGCGGGAGTGAGGCGGATTAGGCGTTAATAACTTTATTATAGTAGCGGTGAGATCCGCTCAGCAGATTAGGGGTTAATAAGTGTAGGCAGGTGGAGGCGACTTTGAGGGGGGCAGATTAGGGGTTAATAAATATAATATAGGGGTCGGCGGTGTTAGGGGCAGCAGATTAGGGGTACATAGCTATAATGTAGGTGGCGGCGCTTTGCAGTCGGCAGATTAGGGGTTAATTGATGTAGGTAGCTGGCGGCGATGTTGTGGGGGGCAGGTTAGGGGTTAATAAATATAATATAGGGGTCGGCGGTGTTAGGGGCAGCAGATTAGGGGTACATAAGTATAACGTAGGTGGCGGTCGGCAGATTAGGGGTTAAAAAAAATTAATCGAGTGGCGGCGATGTGGGGGGACCTCGGTTTAGGGGTACATAGGTAGTTTATGGGTGTTAGTGTACTTTAGAGCACAGTAGTTAAGAGCTTTATAAACCGGCGTTAGCCAAGAAAGCTCTTAACTACTGACTTTTTTCTGCGGCTGGAGTTTTGTCGTTAGATTTCTAACGCTCACTTCAGCCACGACTCTAAATACCGGGGTTAGAAAGATCCCATTGAAAAGATAGGATACGCAATTGACGTAAGGGGATCTGCGGTATGGAAAAGTCGCGGCTGGAAAGTGAGCGTTAGACCCTTTCCTGACTTACTCCAAATACCGGCGGTAGCCTAAAACCAGCGTTAGGAGCCTCTAACGCTGGTTTTCACAGCTACCACCAAACTCTAAATCTAGGCCTATAAATGGTAATGTTAGGTTTATTTATAGTTTAATCTTTTTATTTCACAGGTAAGTTTTTATTTATTTTAAGATAGTTATATTGTAATTTTAATTTAAAGTATAGGGGATAGATAGGTTTAGGGGTTAATAGGTTTCGTTTAGTCTTTGCGATGTGGGGGGGGTCGGCGGTTTAGAGGTTAATAGGTTTATTATAATCTTTGCGATGTTGGGGGTCGGCGGTTTAGGGGTTAATACTTTATTTTAGTGTGAAGACTATCTTAGCCAGCACTGATTATAAGTGAAAATCAATTACCCCCAGTTGAGAAACAATGGTCACCCAGGAGGAGCAAAGTCATTGAACACAATATCAAGATGCAATCACAATAACATTTATAACTGAAAAAAACACAGTGAGGCAATGGGCGTTTGACCGGTCAAAGCATATAAACATGTATATAAAGAGAAGGATCAGATGAAGCCTGAGTATAGTTTGCAGTATCGGGTGCTCTCTTTCTCCTCCTCTCTTTTGCTCTCTCTCTCCCCCTCTCTTTTGCTCTCTCTCCCCCCCTCTCTTTTGCTTTATCTCCCCCCTCTTCTTTGCTCTCTCTCCCCTCTTTTTTGCTCTTTCTCTCTCCCCCCTCTCTTTTGTTCTCTATCTCTCCCCCTCTCTTTTGCTCTCTCTCCCCCTCTCTTTTGCTCTCTCTCCCCTCTCTTTTGCTCTCTCTCCCCGTCTTTTGCTCTCGCTCCCCTTATTCTGCTCTCCCCCCCTCTTTTGCTCTCACTCCCCTCTCTTTTGCTCTCACTCCCCTCTCTTTTGCTCTCTCCCCCCTCTCTTTTGCTCTCTATCCCCTCTCTTTTGCTCTCTCTCCCCTCTCTTTTGCTCTCTCTCTCCCCCTCTTTCGCTCTCTCCCCTCTCTCTTGCTCTCTCCCCCTCTCTTTTGCTCTCTCTCCCCCTCTCTTATGCTCTCTCTCTTTCCCCCATCTCTTTTGCACTCTCACTCCCCCTCTCTTTTGCGCTCTCTACCACTCTCTTTTGCTCTCTCTCTCTCTCTTCCCCTCTCTTTTATGCTCTCTCTCTTCCCCTCTCTTTTATGCTCTCTCTCTCCGCCCTCTCTTTTGTGCTCTCTCTATCCCCTTTCTTTTGATCTCTCTCTCCCTCTCTCTTTTGTTCTCTTTCTCCCCCCTTTCTTTTGCTCTCTTTCTCCTCCCCCTCTTTTGCTCTCTCTCTCCCCCCCTCTCTTTTGCTCTCTCTCCCCCCTCTCTTTTGCTCTCTCTCCCCCTCTTCTTCTCTCTCTTTCTCCCCCTCTCTTTTGCTCTCTCTCTTCCCCTCTCTTTTGCTCTCTCTTCCCCCTCTTTTAGCATATAAACAGGTATATAAAGAGAAGGATCAGATGAAGCCTGAGTATAGTTTGCAGTATCGGGTGAAACGCGTGTAATATGATTTCACTGTACCTCCCTTGATGGTTTCCTTCTCTTTATATACATGTTTATATGCTTTGACTGGTCAAACACCCATTGTCTCACTTTGGTTTTTGCAGTTATAAATGTTATCGTGATTGCATCTTGATATTGTGTTCAATGACTTCTGGGTGACCATTGTTTCTCAACTGGGGTAATTGATTTTCACTTATAATCAGTGCTGGCTTAGATAGTGTTCTGGTTCTATTTTGGAACCATATTCTTCTCTTTTTTGGTATAATTATTTATAACTATCGCCAGGCACCTTCAGTCTAACATATACTTGGATATTGCAGACTGAAGTTGATTCTTTATTAACAACTAGTCCTAAAGCCCGTTTACATGGGCCATTTTTTTGCAGTACAGTGCTCCTACCCCTTGCTCTCTCTCTCTTTTGCTCTCTCTCTCCCCTCTCTTTTGCTCTCTCTCTCCCCCTCTATTTTGCTCTCTCTCTCTCCCCCTCTCTTTTACTCTTTCTCTCCCACCTCTCTTTTGCTCTCTCTCCCATATCTCTTTTGCTCTCTTTCTCCTCCTCTCAATTGCTCTCTCTCTCTCCCCCTCTCTTTTGCTCTCTCTCCCCCCTCTCTTTTGCTCTCTCTCCCCCTCTTCTTTGCTCTCTCTCCCCTCTCTTTTGCTCTTTCTCTCTCCCCCCTCTCTTTTGTTCTCTATCTCTCCCCCTCTCTTTTGCTCTCTCTCTCCCTCTCTTTTGCTCTCTCTCTCTCCACTCTCTTTTGCTCTCTCTCCCCCTCTTTTGCTCTCTCTCCCCTTCTTTTGCTCTCTCTCTCCCCTTCTTTTGCTCTCTCCCCCTCTCTTTTGCTCTCACTCCCCTCTCTTTTGCTGTCTCCCCCTGTCTTTTGCTCTCTATCCCCTCTCTTTTGCTCTCTCTCCCCTCTCTTTTGCTCTCTCTCCCCCTCTCTTATGCTCTCTCTCTTTCCCCCATCTCTTTTGCACTCTCCCCTCTCTTTTGCTCTCACTCCCCTCTATTTTGCTATCTCTTTCCTCTGTTTTGCTATCTCCCCCTCTCTTTTGCTCTCTCTCCCCTCTCTTTTGCTCTCTCTCCCCCCTCTCTTTTGCGCTCTCACCCCCTCTCTTTTGTGCTCTCTTCCCCTCTCTTTTGCACTCTCCCTCCCCTCTCTTTAGTGCTATCTCTCCCCCTCTCTTTTGCGCTCTCTCTCTCTCTCCTCCTTTTTTTTTGCTCTCTTTCTCCCCCTCTGTTTTGCTCTCTTTCTCCGTCCCCTCTTTTGCTCTCTTTCTCCGCCCCCTCTTTTGCTCTCTCTCTCCCCCTCTCCATTGCTCTATCTCCTCTCTCTTTTGCTCTTTCTCTCCCCCTCTCTTTTGTGCTCTCTCTCTCCCAATTCTTTTGCTCTCTCTCTCCCCCCGTCTTTTGCTCTCTTTCTCCCCCCTCTCTTTTGCTCTCTCTCTCTCCCCCTCTCTTTTGCTCTCTCTCTCCCCATCTCTTTTGCTCTCTCTCTCCCACCTCTCTTTTTCTCTCTCTCTCACCCTTTTTTTTGCTCTCTCTTCCCTCTCTTTTGCTCTCTCTCCCCCCTCTCTTTTGCTCTCACTCCCCCTCCTCTCTTTTGCTCTCTCTCCCCCTCTGTTTTGCTCTCTTTCTCCGCCCCCTCTTTTGCTCTCTCTCCCCCTCTCCTTTGCTCTCTCTCCTCTCTCTTTTGCTCTTTCTCTCCCCCTCTCTTTTGTGCTCTCTCTCTCCCCCTTTCTTTTGCTCTCTCTCTCCCACGTCTTTTGCTCTCTTTCTCCCCCCATCTTTTGCTCTTTTTCTCCCCCCCTCTCTTTTGCTCTCTCTCTCCACCTCTCTTTTGCTCTCTCTCTCCCACCTCTCTTTTTCTCTCTCTCTCGCCCTTTTTTTGCTCTCTCTCCCCTCTCTTTTGCTCTCTCTCTCCCCCCTCTCTTTTGATCTCGCTCCCCATCTCTTTTACTCTCTCTCTCTCTCTCTCTCCTCCCTCTTGCTCTCTCTCCCCTCTCTTTTGCTCTCTCTCTCTCCCCCCCCTCTCTTGCTCTCTCTCCCCTCTCTTTTCACTGTCTCCTCCTCTCTTTTGTGCTCTCTCCCCCTCTATTTTGTGCTCTCTCTCCCTTCTCTTTAGCGCTCTCTCCCCCTCTCTTTTGCACTCTCTCTCTCCCCCTTTCTTTTGCTCTCTCTCTCCCCCTCTCTTTGCTCTCTTTCCCCCCATCTATTTTGCTCTCTCTCCCCCCTCTTTTGCTCTCTTCCCCTCTCTTTTACTCTCTCCCCCTCTCTTTTGCTCCCTCTCCCCTCTCTTTTGCTCTCTCTCCCCATCGTTTGTTCTCTCCCCCCTCTCTTTTGCTCTCACTCACCTCTCTTTTGCTCTCTCTTCCCTCTCTTTTGCTCTCTCCCCCTTCTCTTTTGCTCTATCTCCCCTCTCTTTTGCTCTCTCATCCCTCTTTTTTGCTCTCTCTCTCTCTCCTCTCTTTTGCTCTCTCTCCCCTCTTTTACTCTTTCTCCCTTTCTCCTTTGCTCTCTCTCCCCTCTCTTTTGCTCTGTCTCTTCCCTCTCTTTTGCTCTCTCTCTCTCTCCCCCCTCTCTTGCTCTCTCTCCCCTCTTTCTTGCTCTCTCTCTCCCCCTCTCTTTTGTGCTCTCATCCCCTCTCTTTTGCGCTCTCTCTCTCCCCTCTCTTTAGCGCTCTCTCCCCCTCTCTTTTGTGCTCTCTCACCCCCTTTCTTTAGCTCTCTCACTCCCCCCTCTCTTTTGCTCCCTCCCCCCTCTCTTTTGCACTCTCTCCCCCTCTTTTCTTTTACTCTCTTTCCCCCCCTTTCTTTTGCTCTCTTTCTCCCCCCTGTCTTTTGCTCTCTTTCTCCCCCCTCTCTTTTGCTCTCTCTCTCCACCTCTATTTTGCTCTCTCTCTCTCGCCCTTTTTTTGCTCTCTCTCCCCTCTCTTTGGCTCTCTCTCTCCCCCTCTCTTTTGCTCTCTCTCTCTCTCTTACTCTCTCTCTCCACCCTCTTGCTCTCTCTCCCCTCTCTTTTGCTCTCTCTCTCCCCCCTCTCTTGCTCTCTCTCCCCTCTCTTTTTCACTGTCTACTACTCTCTTTTGTGCTCTCTCCCCCTCTATTTTGCGCTCTCTCTCTCCCCTCTCTTTAGCTCTCTCTCTCTCCCCTCTCTTTTGCACTCTCTCTCCCCCTTTTTTTTGCTCTCTCTCTCTCTCCCCCCTCTCTTTGCTCTCTTTCCCCCCATCTATTTTGCTCTCTCTCCCCCGCTCTTTTGCTCTCTCCCTCTCTCTTCCCCTCCCCGTGTGCTCTCTTCCCCTCTCTTTTGCGCTCTCTCTCTCCCCTCTCTTTAGCGCTCTCTCCCCCTCTCTTTTGTGCTCTCTCACCCCCTTTTCTTTAACTCTCTCTCTCCCCCCTCTCTTTTGCTCTCTTTCTCCCCCCCTCTCTTTTGCGCTTTTTCTCCCCTCTCTTTTGCTCTCTATCCCCCCTCTCTTTTGCACTCTCTCCCACCTCTCTTTTTCTCTTTTCTTTTACACTCTCTCCCCCCTCTCTTTTGCGCTCTCTCCCCCCCTCTCTTTTGCTCTCTCTCCCCCCTCTCTTTTGCTCTCTCCCCCTCTCTTTTGCTCTCACTCCCCTCTCTTTTGAGCTCTCTCTCTCCCACCTCTCTTTTTCTTTCTCTCTCGCCTCTCTTTTGCTCTCGCTCCCCCCTCTCTTTTGCTCTCTCTCCCCCTCTGTTTTGCTCTCTTTCTCCGCCCCCTCTTTTGCTCTCTCTCTCCCCCTCTCCTTTGCTCTCTCTCCTCTCTCTTTTGCTCTTTCTCTCCCCCTCTCTTTTGTGCTCTCTCCCCCCCCCTTTCTTTTGCTCTCTCTCTCCCCCCATCTTTTGCTCTCTTTCTCCCATTGTCTTTTGCTCTCTTTCTCCCCCCCTCTTTTGCTCTCTCTCTCCACCTCTCTTTTGCTCTCTCTCTCCCACCTCTCTTTTTCTCTCTCTATTGCCCTTTTTTGCTCTCTCCCCCTCTCTTGCTCTCTATCCCCTGTCTATTGCTCTCTCTCCCCTCTCTTTTGCTCTCTCCCCCCTCTTTTGCTCTCTCCCCCCTCTTTTGCTCTCTCCCCATCTCTTTTGCTTTCTCGCCCCCTCTCTTATGCTCTCTCTCTCTCTTTCCCCCATATCTTTTGCACTCTCTCTCCTCCTCTCTTTTGTGCTCTCTCCCCCTCTCTTTTGCTCTCTCTCTCTCTCTTCCCCTCTCTTTTATGCTCTCTCTCCCCCTCTCTTTTGTGCTCTCTCTCCATTCCCTTTCTTTTGCTCTCTCCCTCCCTCTCTCTTTTGTTCTCTTTCTCCCCCCTTTCTTTTGCTCTCTTTCTCCTCCCCCTCTTTTGCTCTCTCTCTGTCCCCCCTCTCTTTTGCTCTCTCTCCCCCCTCTCTTTTGCACTCTCTGTCCTCTCTTCTGCTCTCTCTGTCTCCCCCTCTCTTTTGCTCTCTCTCTTCCCCTCTCTTTTGCTCCCTCTTCCCCCTCTTTTGCTCTCATTCCCCCTCTTTTGGTCTCTCCCCCCTCTTTTGCTATCACTCCCCTCTATTTTGCTCTCTCTTTCCTCTCTTTTGCTCTCTCCCCCTCTCTTTTGCTCTCTCTCCCCCTCTCTTGTTCTATCTCCCCTCTCTTTTGCTTTCTCTCCCCCCTCTCTTTTGCTCTCTCTCCCCCTCTCTTTTGTGCTCTCTTCCCCTCTCTTTTGCACTCTCCCTCCCCTCTCTTTAGCGCTCTCCCCCCTCTCTTTTGCACTCTCTCTCTCTCTCCCCCTTTTTTTTGCTCTCTTTCTCCCCCTCTGTTTTGCTCTCTCTTTCTCCGCCCCCTCTTTTGCTCTCTCTCTCCCCCTCTCCTTTGCTCTCTCTCCTCTCTCTTTTGCTCTTTTTCTCCCCCTCTCTTTTGTGCTCTCTCTCTCCCCCTTTTTTGCTCTCTCTCTCCCCCCGTCTTTTGCTCTCTTTCTCCCCCTCTCTTTTGCTTTCTCTCTCCCCCTCTTTTGCTCTCTCTCTCCCACCTCTCTTTCTCTCTCTCTCTCTCGCCCCTTTTTTTTGCTCTCTCTTCCCTCTCTTTTGCTTTCTCTCTCCCCCTCTCTTTTGCTCTCACTCCCCACTCTCTTTTGCTCTCTCTCCCCCTCTGTTTTGCTCTCTTTCTCCGCCCCCTCTTTTGCTCTCTCTCTCCCCCTCTCCTTTGCTCTCTCTCCTCTCTCTTTTGCTCTTTCTCTCCCCCTCTTTTTTGTGCTCTCTCTCTCCCCCTTTCTTTTGCTCTCTCTCTCCCCCCGTATTTTGCTCTCTTTCTCCCCCCCATCTTTTGCTCTCTTTCTCCCCCCCTCTCTTTTGCTCTCTCCACCTCTCTTTTGCTCTCTCTCCCCCTCTCTTTTTCTCTCTCTCTCGCCCTTTTTTTGCTCTCTCTCCCCCCCTCTTTTGCTCTCTCCCCATCTCTTTTGCTCTCTCTCCTCCTCTCTTTTGTGCTCTCTCCCCCTCTCTTTTGCTCTCTCTCTCTCTTCCCCTCTCTTTTATGCTCTCTCTCTCTCCCCCTCTCTTTTGTGCTCTCTCTCCATCCCCTTTCTTTTGCTCTCTCCCTCCCTCTCTCTTTTGTTCTCTTTCTCCCCCCTTTCTTTTGCTCTCTTTCTCCTCCACCTCTTTTGCTCTCTCTCTGCCCCCCCTCTCTTTTGCTCTCTCTCCCCCTCTCTTTTGCACTCTCTGTCCTCTCTTCTGCTCTCTCTCTGTCTCCCCCTCTCTTTTGCTCTCTCTCTTCCCCTCTCTTTTGCTCCCTCTTCCCCCTCTTTTGCTCTCATTCCCCCTCTTTTGCTCTCTCCCCCCTCTTTTGCTATCACTCCCCTCTATTTTGCTCTCTCTTTCCTCTCTTTTGCTCTCTCCCCCTCTCTTTTGCTCTCTCTCCCCTCTCTTTTGCTCTCTCTCCCCCTCTCTTGTTCTATCTCCCCTCTCTTTTGCTCTCTCTCCCCCTCTCTTTTGCTCTCTCTCCCCCTCTCTTTTGTGCTCTCTTCCCCTCTCTTTTGCACTCTCCCTCCCCTCTCTTTAGCGCTCTCCCCCCTCTCTTTTGCGCGCTCTCTCTCTCTCCCCCTTTTTTTTGCTCTCTTTCTCCCCCTCTGTTTTGCTCTCTTTCTCCGCCCCCTCTTTTGCTCTCTCTCTCCCCCTCTCCTTTGCTCTCTCTCCTCTCTCTTTTGCTCTTTCTCCTCCCTCTCTTTTGCTTTCTCTCTCCCCCTCTTTTGCTCTCTCTCTCCCACCTCTCTCTCTCTCTCTCGCCCCTTTTTTTGCTCTCTCTTCCCTCTCTTTTGCTTTCTCTCTCCCCCTCTCTTTTGCTCTCGCTCCCCCCTCTCTTTTGCTCTCTGTCCCCCTCTGTTTTGCTCTCTTTCTCTGCCCCCTCTTTTGCTCTCTCTCTCCCCCTCTCCTTTGCTCTCTCTCCTATCTCTTTTGCTCTTTCTCTCCCCCTCTCTTTTGTGCTCTCTCTCTCCCCCTTTCTTTTGCTCTCTCTCTCCCCCCCCGTATTTTGCTCTCTTTCTCCCCCCGTCTTTTGCTCTCTTTCTCCCCCCCTCTCTTTTGCTCTCTCTCTCCACCTCTCTTTTGCTCTCTCTCTCTCCCCCTCTCTTTTTCTCTCTCTCTCGCCCTTTTTTTGCTCTCTCTCCCCTCTCTTTTGCTCTCTCTCTCTCTCCCCCTCTCTTTTGATCTCACTCCCCCTCTCTTTAGCTCTTTCTCTCTCTCTCTCTCTCTCTCTCTCTCTCTCTCACCTCTTGCTCTCTCTCCCCTCTCTTTTGCTCTCTCTCTCCCCCCTCTCTTGCTCTCTCTCCCCTCTCTTTTTCAATGTCTCCTCCTCTCTTTTGTGCTCTCTCCCCCTCTATTTTGCACTCTCTCTCTACCCTCTCTTTAGCGCTCTCTCTCTCCCCCTCTCTTTTGCACTCTCTCTCTCCCCCTTTCTTTTGCTCTCTCTCTCCCCCCTCTCTTTGCTCTCTTTCCCCCCATCTATTTTGCTCTCTCTCTCCCCCTCTCTTTTGTGCTCTCATCCCCTCTCACCCCCTTTCTTTAGCTCTCTCGCTCCCCCCTCTCTTTTGCTCTCTTTCTCCCCCCCTCTCTTTTGCGCTTTCTCTCCCCCTCTCTTTTGCTCTCTCTCCCCCCCTCTTTTGCACTCTCTCCCCCTCTTTTCTTTTACTCTTTCTCCCCCCTTTCTTTTGCTCTCTTTCTCCCCCCGTCTTTTGCTCTCTTTCTCCCCCCTCTCTTTTGCTCTCTCTCTCTCTCTCTCTCTCTCTCTCTCTCACTCTCTCTCTCCCCCTCTTGCTCTCTCTCCCCTCTCTTTTGCTTTCTCTCTCTCCCCCCCTCTCTTGCTCTCTCTCCTCTCTCTTTTTTTTTTTTTTTTTTAAATAATTTTTTTATTGCAGTCATAAGCAAATTTAACAGTTGTGACACATCCAACAATAGTGACGTAGATGAAAAGTACAGTGCTATTACCATGATATTGCCAAATCAACAATACACATTATGCCAACATAGTATGCATGCATGAGTTTTAAAAAATAAGACTCAATAAGGAGTAGTAAAAGGGTGGAGAGGCTATAGTTGGTTAATGTTATGAAGAAGCAAGAAGGTTTACTAGGCAATAGAGCTAGATAGAAGGGGTATGTAAATCCCAGTTACTAAAGGTATTAGCAAAGAGTTTGGACTATCAAAGTTAAGACCTCATTTTTATATTTTATATGATATGTAGACTAGAAGTGACCCCACCTTGCAAAAGATAGACGTACCATAAGATATTTATTCAATAAAAATATAGAAGCAAGGGGGGGTTGGTTTTATGGGGGTGAGGGGAGATAGAGTATATTCTCCACATTGTCATGAAGAGCATTTATAATCTAGTAAAAGTAGGATCAATGTGGGTTGGCTTATGTTTGGCCGCTTATGGACCAAATTAGCGGGGAGAGGGATAAGGGAACGCAGCGGGCAAAAGCCGCTCAAAGTGGAGTGGGGAAGGGAATGGGGGGGCGGAGCCAAACAGGGCAGGAGGGCAGGTATGAAAAGACTCATTATACGGTTATAAGGGTGGGCTTCGCAGGGAGGATCTATTGTTTGAATAACCAATTGTGAGGGGCAGAGCTTTATCAGGTTAGAGTAATTATCTAAATAAGGTGTTCTGTCTATATAAAAAGAAAGTTATAACAAACATGTAGAATATGTAGCGAAGAGAGATCTAAAACTTAAGCATGGGGAATAATAGGACTCAGCAGTCTCCCTGCAGCGTCATGTGGAGAGGGGAACATTGGAATATTTGGAAAATAGGGAATCTCTGGATGAGCCCCTCTCCTAGGGGAGTGCCATCTATAGGCGATGCTGGAAAAAGGAATAGGGATATGACCCGCAGGCAGCAAGCACCGGCGGGAAAGGGAGGAGAGAGGCTCAACATAAACAAGTAATATATACTGATAATGTGGACAGAACTATAAAGAGACTAGCGATGACAGTTTTACAGTTACTAATAATAGTAGTGAATAACATATAGAATAAGAAGAACACACCATTTAGGTGACGATAACAGAAACCCAAACAACTGAGTATATCGGCTCAGTATAAATCTATAGTAGTCTCCTTGGAGTACAATAATGAAGGGAATTATAGCTATACATGTAATCATTATATAACTAAAAAGATAAGGCTATCAACCGCACTATGAGAAGTTAGGCTGAGTTAACAAGGTTGGACTTAGTATTTTTTATTATTAGAATAGGATAAAAAAGGTTTGCACTATAGTATAAGGGCAATTTTATTACCTATAGCGTTGGTCAGGGCCCTCCTATATGTATGTATTGGAGCTCCACAAAAAGCAAGGATGCTAACTTTTCTAGTCAGATAACGTTATAGAAATATAGTAAAATAGGAGATTAATATAGCAATGAGCTTTCATTAGCCTCTCTATGACCCAAAAACAGCAGTTTATATACCAGAATGAATCTTAGCACATGGCTCATGAGGGTTTAAATACAGTTAAACACATAATACAACGGTATCATGACCAGCATTAGGGACATATAGAGGACACTATACTAAGATTTACATAGTTAAAGTCCGATCGGACTCTAAGTCTCTGCACTCTGGAGGACTAATAACATTAGTATACGAGGCAAGATAGATATTAGCTAAGGGAGACTAAGATGTCTCAGCTAATGCAAATTAGTTATTGATATGTAGCCAGATCCTTGTTATCATACATCAAATATTCCAAAATAC
Organism: Bombina bombina; assembly: GCF_027579735.1. Taxonomy (NCBI): domain Eukaryota; kingdom Metazoa; phylum Chordata; class Amphibia; order Anura; family Bombinatoridae; genus Bombina; species Bombina bombina. Next base: position 1,186,598,665 of record NC_069499.1, read on the forward strand.
ACAAATGTCAGTATTAAATATATATATGTTAAGGAAATATGTCTGACTGGGCTGCTGACTCATTTATATGTGGATTTTTGGACTATGTAGGACTATAGGGAGTAGAACATACTGAAACATTAGGGGAGCACAGGGAGGGCCTCTAAAATTTAAGACTCTAAGTAGTGTGATTTCTAAGAAACATTTAGAATACAGGTAAACAATTATATTGATAGGTAACATATAATTAATAACAGGTGTAAGACATAGATAAAGCATGCGTATTAATTAGGCCCATGAAATATACTTAGGGAACCTAAGGAAAACCTAAAAGTGAACACATAGGTACCAGAAAAAAAAACAAAAAAAAAACAGATAGTAGTGCAATAGACTTGAAATTGGGTTTGCAGTAACTGCTCACTGAATGCAATCATGCACTAACTTGCTAACAGCAGGCAGTCTTTCTTGTTAGATGGGGCCATGTATGTTATCAATAGGACATACTGCAGGAAGGGTATCTAAAGAAATAGCTAACATGAGAAAAATACACATAACAGTAACTTTGAAGATATCAGACTGCATAATCAACATTTGTCAGCAAAACTAGGGAGTAGCTTAGAGTGAATGTCAATTACAGGCATATGTTCCTGCAACCTCAACTGCGTGAAATTCAGAAATATTAGCCTATGCCTGCTGGTGTATAAGGGCAAAAGTGTCTAGCTTGCAGTGATATGACCAGGCAATCTTTAAAGGGGCTCTTCAGCCATCTAGCATGCCCCATGGAGATCGGTCCCCAGTGTCTCAAGTGTCCCATATCAGTTAGTAGCAAGTTGTAAAGTTCTGTCAGTAGTGAGCCCTATGTTACGCGGGCTAAATATAGATAAGCTGTAGTCATCTCGGTACATATCTCCCCATCTGATCCTCAGTACTGATGCGGGCCAAGTAACAGCCTACCTCCCGGATCAAAGGGGCCTTTTAGTAGCTTGATGGGGTGTATGATATCTGGTCTGAAAACCCCAGATGAGAATGTGGCCAGAGCGAGCCGTGCAGGGAAGAAGCGGTGGAGTTCTGATTTATCTATGTACTGAAGCCTATGGGTAAATAAATCATGATCCCCCAGGGTAAGAGAGGTAGAGTTGGGGTTGAGGGTTCCTGGGTGATCCTTACCACTGGATCGAGATTTCTGAAGTGCCGGGTGATAAGGCTCCACTATTCGGCTAGTAGTAGGTATGCACCGCAGACCGGTGCTCTTGAGGAGATTCTCCTGCGGATCAAAGCGGACATCCTTCTGACCCACGAGGGTGAGCGCCTCCTTAAAATCAGAGTCTCCTGCCTCCACCTGAATCCTAAGCATGTCAGCGTTGCAAGGTACTTCTGAGCCCGGGTTAGGGGGGAGAGAGAGCTGGGGGTGTAGCCCCGTGGTGAACTGAAAAGGTCTTGCTGCTCTCGGTGTAGCGGTGGTGATGCGGGGTGGGTCAGCTGAATTTGACTGCATCAGGTTATTGTTTGTAGATCCAGGGAGAGTGCTGCTTGAGTCCCAACTGTACTGCCCCTCCTGCGCTCGTTTAGGAGCATGTTGAGTAGGTGATGTGCTGTCCGTCTGGCTTGCCGCGTAGGGGTCGCAGTTAGAGTGGGAAGGAGCGCCATCTTTGTTACGCATCTCCACAATAGTGAGCCTCAAGCTGCAAAACTGATTATCAGCCCTATCGAGCAGATCCTCCAGGAGTGAGACAAAATACATAGGAAGTTCCTCCATCCTAAGGCTAGTGTAGAGAAAATGTATATAGGCACCCAAAACGCCAAAAATCAAGGCTTAGATAAATAAATTTCAGGAGCTCTGTATTAGCACGTCTTGGTGCATCGGTAGTTGGCTCCGCCCCCCTCTCCTCTCTCTTTTTCACTGTCTCCTCCTCTCTTTTGTGCTCTCTCCCCCTCTATTTTGCATTCTCTCTCTCCCCTCTCTTTAGCTCTCTCTCTCTCCCCTCTCTTTTGCTCTCTCTCTCCCCCCTCTTTTGCTCCCTCTCCCCTCTCTTTTGCTCTCTCTCCCCATCTTTTGTTCTCTCCCCCCTCTCTTTTGCTCTCACTCACCTCTCTTTTGCTCTCTCTTTCCTCTCTTTTGCTCTCTCCCCCCCCTCTCTTTTGCTCTCTTTCTCCCCCCCTCTCTTTTGCGCTTTCTCTCCCCCTCTCTTTTGCTCTCTCTCCCCCCTCTCTTTTGCACTCTCTCTCTCCCCCTATTTTCTTTTACACTCTCTCCCCCTCTCTTTTGCGCTCTCTCTCCCACTCTCTTTTGTTCTCTTTCCCCTCTCTTTTGCTCTCTCCCCCCATCTCTTTTTGCTCTCTCTCCCCCCTCTCTTTTGCTCTCTCCCCCTCTTTTTTGCTCTCACTCCCCTCTCTTTTGCGCTCTGTCTCTCCCACCTCTCTTTTTCTCTCTCTCTCTCTCTCTCTCTCGCCTTTTTTTGCTCTCTCTTCCCTCTCTTTTGCTCTCTCTCTCCCCCTCTATTTTGCTCTCACTCACCCCCTCTCTTTTGCTCTCTCTCCCCCTCTGTTTTGCTCTCTTTCTTCGCCCCCTCTTTTGCTCTCTCTCTCCCCCCTCTCTTTTGATCTCGCTCCCCCTCTCTTTTGCTCTCTCTCTCACTCTCTTTCTCTCCACCCTCTTGCTCTCTCTCCCCTCTCTATTGCTCTCTCTCCCCCCTCTCTTGCTCTCTCTCCCCTCCCTTTTTCACTGTCTCCTCCTCTCTTTTGTGCTCTCTCTTCCTCTATTGTGCGCTCTCTCTCTCCCCTCTCTTTAGCTCTCTCTCTCCCCTCTCTTTTGCACTCTCTTGCCCCCTTTCTTTTGCTCTCTCTCTCCCCCTCTCTTTGCTCTCTTTCTCCCCCCCCCTCTCTTTTGCTCTCTCTCTCCACCTCTCTTTTGCTCTCTTTCTCCTCCCCTCTCTTTTGCTCTCTCTCTCCACCTCTCTTTTGCTCTCTCTCTCCCACCTCTCTTTTTCTCTCTCTCTCGCCCTTTTTTTGCTCTCTCTTCCCTCTCTTTTGCTCTCTCTCTCCCCCTCTATTTTGCTCTCACTCACCCCCTCTCTTTTGCTCTCTCTCCCCCTCTGTTTTGCTCTCTTTCTTCGCCCCCTCTTTTGCTCTCTCTCTCCCCCCTCTCTTTTGATCTCGCTCCCCCTCTCTTTTGCTCTCTCTCACTCTCTCTCTCTCCACCCTCTTGCTCTCTCCCCTCTCTATTGCTCTCTCTCCCCCTCTCTTGCTCTCTCTCCCCTCCCTTTTTCACTGTCTCCTCCTCTCTTTTGTGCTCTCTCTTCCTCTATTGTGCGCTCTCTCTCTCCCCTCTCTTTAGCTCTCTCTCTCCCCTCTCTTTTGCACTCTCTTGCCCCCTTTCTTTTGCTCTCTCTCTCCCCCTCTCTTTGCTCTCTTTCCCCCCCCCCTCTCTTTTGCTCTCTCTCTCCACCTCTCTTTTGCTCTCTTTCTCCTCCCCTCTCTTTTGCTCTCTCTCTCCCCCTCTCTTTTGATCTCGCTCCCCCTCTCTTTTGCTCTCTCTCTCTCTCTCACTCTCTCTCTCCCCCCTCTTGCTCTCTCTCCCCTCTCTTTTGCTTTCTCTCTCTCCCCCCCTCTCTTGCTCTCTCTCCTCTCTCTTTTTCACTGTCTCCCCCTCTCTTTTGTGCTCTCTCCCCCTCTATTTTGCACTCTCTCTCTCCCCTCTCTTTAGCTCTCTCTCTCTCCCTCTCTTTTCTTTTACTCTGTCTCCCCCCTTTCTTTTGCTCTCTTTCCCCCCCCCCTCTCTTTTGCTCTCTCTCTCCACCTCTCTTTTTTTCTCTCTCTCCCACCTCTCTTTTTCTCTCTCTCTCACCCTTTTTTTGCTCTCTCTCCCCTCTCTTTTGCTCTCTCTCTCCCCCTCTCTTTTGATCTCGCTCCCCCTCTCTTTTGCTCGCTCTCTCTCTCTCTCTCTCTCTCTCTCACTCTCTCTCTCCCCCCTCTTGCTCTCTCTCCCCTCTCTTTTGCTTTCTCTCTCTCCCCCCCTCTCTTGCTCTCTCTCCTCTCTCTTTTTCACTGTCTCCTCCTCTCTTTTGTGCTCTCTCCCCCTCTATTTTGCACTCTCTCTCTCCCCTCTCTTTAGCTCTCTCTCTCTCCCCTCTCTTTTGCACTCTCTCTACCCCTTTCTTTTGCTCTCTCTCCCCCCCTCTTTTGCTCTCTCCCCCTCTCTTTTGCTCCCTCTCCCCTCTCTTTTGCTCTCTCTCCCCATCTTTTGTTCTCTCCCCCTCTCTTTTGCTCTCACTCACCTCTCTTTTGCTCTCTCTTTCCTCTCTTTTGCTCTCTCCCCCCCTCTCTTTTGCTCTCTTTCTCCCCCCCTCTCTTTTGCGCTTTCTCTCCCCCCCTCTTTTGCTCTCTCTCCCCCCCTCTCTTTTGCACTCTCTCCCCCTATTTTCTTTTACACTCTCTCCCCCTCTCTTTTGCGCTCTCTCTCCCACTCTCTTTTGTTCTCTTTCCCCTCTCTTTTGCTCTCTCCCCCCATCTCTTTTTGCTCTCTCTCCCCCCTCTCTTTTGCTCTCTCCCCCTCTTTTTTGCTCTCACTCCCCTCTCTTTTGCGCTCTGTCTCTCCCACCTCTCTTTTTCTCTCTCTCTCTCTCGCCTTTTTTTGCTCTCTCTTCCCTCTCTTTTGCTCTCACTCACCTCTCTTTTGCTCTCTCTTTCCTCTCTTTTGCTCTCTCCCCCCCCTCTCTTTTGCTCTCTTTCTCCCCCCCTCTCTTTTGCGCTTTCTCTCCCCCTCTCTGTTGCTCTCTCTCCCCCCTCTCTTTTGCACTCTCTCTCTCCCCCTATTTTCTTTTACACTCTTTCCCCCTCTCTTTTGCGCTCTCTCTCCCACTCTCTTTTGTTCTCTTTCCCCTCTCTTTTGCTCTCTCCCCCATCTCTTTTTGCTCTCTCTCCCCCCTCTCTTTTGCTCTCTCCCCCTCTTTTTTGCTCTCACTCCCCTCTCTTTTGCGCTCTGTCTCTCCCACCTCTCTTTTTCTCTCTCTCTCTCGCCTTTTTTTGCTCTCTCTTCCCTCTCTTTTGCTCTCTCTCTCCCCCTCTATTTTGCTCTCACTCACCCCCTCTCTTTTGCTCTCTCTCCCCCTCTGTTTTGCTCTCTTTCTTCACCCCCTCTTTTGCTCTCTCTCTCCCCCCTCTCTTTTGATCTCGCTCCCCCTCTCTTTTGCTCTCTCTCTCACTCTCTCTCTCCACCCTCTTGCTCTCTCTCCCCTCTCTATTGCTCTCTCTCCCCCCTCTCTTGCTCTCTCTCCTCTCCCTTTTTCACTGTCTCCTCCTCTCTTTTGTGCTCTCTCTTCCTCTATTGTGCGCTCTCTCTCTCCCCTCTCTTTAGCTCTCTCTCTCTCTCCCCTCTCTTTTGCACTCTCTCGCCCCCTTTCTTTTGCTCTCTCTCTCCCCCTCTCTTTGCTCTCTTTCCCCCATCTATTTTGCTCTCTCTCCCCCCTCTTTTGCTCTCTCCCCCTCTCTTTTGCTCCCTCTCCCCTCTCTTTTGCTCTCTCTCCCCTATCTTTTGTTCTCTCCCCCCTCTCTTTTGCTCTCACTCACCTCTCTTTTGCTCTCTCTTTCCTCTCTTTTGCTCTCTTCCCCCTTCTCTTTTGCTCTCTCTCCCCTCTCATCCCCTCCCCTTGTGCTCTCTTCCCCTCTCTTTCGCGCTCTCTCTCCTCTCTTTAGCGCTCTCTCCCCCTTTCTTTTGTGCTCTCTCTCTCCCCCTCTCTTTTGCTCTCTTTCTCCCCCCTCTCTTTTGCGCTTTCTCTCCCCCTCTCTTTTGCTCTCTCTCCCCCCTCTCTTTTGCACTCTCTTCCCCTCTTTTCTTTTAACTCTCTCCCCCCCTCTCTTTTGCGCTCTCTCTCCCACTCTCTTTTGTTCTCTTTCCCCTCTCTTTTGCTCTCTCTCCCCCCCCTCTCTTTTGCTCTCTCTCCCCCTCTCTTTTGCTCTCTCCCCCTCTCTTTTGCTCTCACTCCCCTCTCTTTTGCGCTCTCTCTCTCCCACCTCTCTTTTTCTCTCTCTCTCGCATTTTTTTTGCTCTCTCTTCCCTCTCTTTTGCTCTCTCTCTCCCCCTCTCTTTTGCTCTCGCTCCCCCCCTCTCTTTTGCTCTCTCTCCCTCTCTGTTTTGCTCTCTTTCTCCGCCCCCTCTTTTGCTCTCTCTCTCCCCCTCTCCTTTGCTCTCTCTCCTCTCTCTTTTGCTCTTTCTCTCCCCCTCTCTTTTGTGCTCTCTCTCTCCCCCCCTTTCTTTTGCTCTCTCTCTCCCCCCCGTCTTTTGCTCTCTTTCTCCCCCCATCTTTTGCTCTCTTTCTCCCCCCTCTCTTTTACGCTCTCTCTCCACCTCTCTTTTGCTCTCTCTCTCCCACCTCTCTTCTTCTCTCTCTCTCTCGCCCTTTTTTTGCTCTCTCCCCCTCTCTTGCTCTCTATCCCCTCTCTTTTGCTCTCTCTCCCCTCTCTTTTGCTCTCTTTCTCCCCCCTCTTTCACTCTCTCCCCCCTCTTTTGCTCTCTCCCCCTCTCTTTTGCTCTCTCTCTCCCTCTCTTATGCTCTCTCTCTCTCTCTTTACCCCATCTCTTTTGCACTCTCTCTCCCCATCTCTTTTGCGCTCTCTCCCCCTCTCTTTTGCTCTCTCTCTCTCTTCCCCTCTCTTTTATGCTCTCTCTCTCCCCCTCTCTTTTGTGCTCTCTCTATCCCCTTTCTTTTGCTCTCTCTCTCCCTCTCTCTTTTGATCTCTTTCTCCCCCCTTTCTTTTGCTCTCTTTCTCCTCCCCCTCTTTTGCTCTCTCTGTCCCCCCTCTCTTTTGCTCTCTCTCCTCTCTTCTGCTCTCTCTGTCCCCCCTCTCTTTTGCTCTCTCTCTTCCCCTCTCTTTTGATCTCTCTTCCCCCTCTTTTGCTCTCACTCCCCTCTATTTTGCTCTCTCTTTCCTCTCTTTTGCTCTCTCTCCCCTCTCTTTTGCTCTCTCTCCCCCTCTGTTTTGCTCTCTTTCTCTGCCCCCTCTTTTGCTCTCTCTCTCCCCCTCTCCTTTGCTCTCTCTCCTCTCTCTTTTGCTCTTTCTCTCCCCCTCTCTTTTGTGCTCTCTCTCTCCCCCCCTTTCTTTTGCTCTCTCTCTCCCCCATCTTTTGCTCTCTTTCTCCCCCCATCTTTTGCTCTCTTTCCCCCCCTCTCTTTTGCGCTCTCTCTCCACCTCTCTTTTGCTCTTTCTCTCCCACCTCTCTTTTTCTCTCTCTCTCTCTCGCCCTTTTTTTGCTCTCTCCTCCTCTCTTGCTCTCTATCCCCTCTCTTTTGCTCTCTCTCCCCTCTCTTTTGCTCTCTCTCTCCCCCCTCTTTCGCTCTCTCCCCCTCTCTTTTGCTCTCTCCCCCTCTCTTTTGCTCTCTCTCCCCCTCTCTTATGCTCTCTCTCTCTCTTTACCCCATCTCTTTTGCACTCTCTCCCCCTCTCTTTTGCGCTCTCTCCCCCTCTCTTTTGCTCTCTCTCTCTCTTCCCCTCTCTTTTATGCTCTCTCTCTCTCTCTCCCCCTCTCTTTTGTGCTCTCTCTATCCCCTTTCTTTTGCTCTCTCTCTCCCTCTCTCTTTTGCTCTCTCTCCCCCCTCTCTTTTGCACTCTCTCCCCCTCTTTTCTTTTAACTCTCTCCCCCCCTCTCTTTTGCGCTCTCTCTCCCACTCTCTTTTGTTCTCTTTCCCCTCTCTTTTGCTCTCTCTCCCCCCCCTCTCTTTTGCTCTCTCTCCCCCTCTCTTTTGCTCTCTCCCCCTCTCTTTTGCTCTCTCTCCCCTCTCTTTTGCTCTCTCTCCCCCTCTGTTTTGCTCTCTTTCTCTGCCCCCTCTTTTGCTCTCTCTCTCCCCCTCTCCTTTGCTCTCTCTCCTCTCTCTTTTGCTCTTTCTCTCCCCCTCTCTTTTGTGCTCTCTCTCTCCCCCCTTTCTTTTGCTCTCTCTCTCCCCCATCTTTTGCTCTCTTTCTCCCCCCATCTTTTGCTCTCTTTCCCCCCCTCTCTTTTGCGCTCTCTCTCCACCTCTCTTTTGCTCTTTCTCTCCCACCTCTCTTTTTCTCTCTCTCTCTCGCCCTTTTTTTGCTCTCTCCCCCTCTCTTGCTCTCTATCCCCTCTCTTTTGCTCTCTCTCCCCTCTCTTTGGCTCTCTCTCTCCCCCCTCTTTCGCTCTCTCCCCCTCTCTTTTGCTCTCTCCCCCTCTATTTTGCTCTCTCTCCCCCTCTCTTATGCTCTCTCTCTCTCTTCCCCTCTCTTTTATGCTCTCTCTCTCTCTCTCCCCCTCTCTTTTGTGCTCTCTCTATCCCCTTTCTTTTGCTATCTCTCTCCCTCTCTCCTTTGATCTCTTTCTCCCCCCTTTCTTTTGCTCTCTTTCTCCTCTCCCTCTTTAGCTCTCTCTGTCCCCCCTCTCTTTTGCTCTCTCTCCTCTCTTCTGCTCTCTCTGTCTCCCCCTCTCTTTTGCTCTCTCTCTTCACCTCTCTTTTGATCTCTCTTCCCCCTCTTTTGTTCTCACTCCCCTCTATTTTGCTCTCTCTTTCCTCTCTTTTGCTCTCTCCCCCCTCTCTTTTGCTCTCTCTCCCCCTCTCTTTTGTGCTCTCTTCCCCTCTCTTTTGCACTCTCCTTCCCCTCTCTTTAGAGCTTTCCCCCTCTCTTTTGCGCTCTCTCTCTCCCCCTTTTTTTTGCTCTCTTTCTCCCCCTCTGTTTTGCCCTCTTTCTCTGCCCCCTCTTTTGCTCTCTCTCTCCCCCTCTCCTTTGCTCTCTCTCCTCTCTCTTTTGCTCTTTCTCTCCCCCTCTCTTTTGTGCTCTCTCTCTCCCCCTTTCTTTTGCTCTCTTTCTCCCTCCCTCTCTTTTGCTCTCTCTCTCCACCTCTCTTTTGATCTCTCTCTCCCACCTCTCTTTTTCTCTCTCTCTCTCGCCCTTTTTTTGCTCTCTCTCCCCTTTCTTTTGCTCTCTCTCCCCCTCTCTTTGATCTCGCTCCCCCTCGCTTTAGCTCTCTCTCACACTCTCTCTCTCTCCCCCTCTTGCTCTCTCTCCCCTCTCTTTTGCTCTCTCTCTCTCTCCCCCCTCTCTTGCTCTCTCTCCCCTCTCTTTTTCAATGTCTCCTCCACTCTTTTGTGCTCACTTCCCCTCTATTTTGCGCTCTCTCTCTCCTCTCTCTTTAGCGCTCTCTCTCTCCCCCTCTCTTTTGCACTCTCTCACCCCCCTTTCTTTAGCTCTCTCCCCCCCTCTCTTTTGCTCTCTTTCTCCCCCCCCCTCTCTTTTGACCTCTCTCCCCCTCTCTTTTGCGTTCTCTCACCCCCCTTTCTTTAGCTCTCTCTCTCCCCCCATCTCTTTTGCTCTCTTTCTCACTCCCTCTCTTTTGTGCTTTCACTCCCCCTCTCTTTTGCTCTCTCTCTCCCCTCTCTTTTGCACTCTCTCTCTCCCCCTCTTTTCTTTTACTCTCTCTCCCCCCTCTCTTTTGCTCTCTCTCTCTCCCCCTCTGTTTTGCTCTCTTTCTTCACCCCCTCTTTTGCTCTCTCTCTCCCCCCTCTCTTTTGATCTCGCTCCCCCTCTCTTTTGCTCTCTCTCTCACTCTCTCTCTCCACCCTCTTGCTCTCTCTCCCCTCTCTATTGCTCTCTCTCCCCCCTCTCTTGCTCTCTCTCCCCTCCCTTTTTCACTGTCTCCTCCTCTCTTTTGTGCTCTCTCTTCCTCTATTGTGCGCTCTCTCTCTCCCCTCTCTTTAGCTCTCTCTCTCTCCCCTCTCTTTTGCACTCTCTCGCCCCCTTTCTTTTGCTCTCTCTCTCCCCCTCTCTTTGCTCTCTTTCCCCCATCTATTTTGCTCTCTCTCCCCCCTCTTTTGCTCTCTCCCCCTCTCTTTTGCTCCCTCTCCCCTCTCTTTTGCTCTCTCTCCCCTATCTTTTGTTCTCTCCCCCCTCTCTTTTGCTCTCACTCACCTCTCTTTTGCTCTCTCTTTCCTCTCTTTTGCTCTCTTCCCCCTTCTCTTTTGCTCTCTCTCCCCTCTCATCCCCTCCCCTTGTGCTCTCTTCCCCTCTCTTTCGCGCTCTCTCTCCTCTCTTTAGCGCTCTCTCCCCCTTTCTTTTGTGCTCTCTCTCTCCCCCCTCTCTTTTGCTCTCTTTCTCCCCCCTCTCTTTTGCGCTTTCTCTCCCCCTCTCTTTTGCTCTCTCTCCCCCCTCTCTTTTGCACTCTCTCCCCCTCTTTTCTTTTAACTCTCTCCCCCCCTCTCTTTTGCGCTCTCTCTCCCACTCTCTTTTGTTCTCTTTCCCCTCTCTTTTGCTCTCTCTCCCCCCCCCTCTCTTTTGCTCTCTCTCCCCCTCTCTTTTGCTCTCTCCCCCTCTCTTTTGCTCTCACTCCCCTCTCTTTTGCGCTCTCTCTCTCCCACCTCTCTTTTTCTCTCTCTCTCGCATTTTTTTTGCTCTCTCTTCCCTCTCTTTTGCTCTCTCTCTCCCCCTCTCTTTTGCTCTCGCTCCCCCCCTCTCTTTTGCTCTCTCTCCCCCTCTCTTTTGCTCTCTCCCCCTCTCTTTTGCTCTCACTCCCCTCTCTTTTGCGCTCTCTCTCTCCCACCTCTCTTTTTCTCTCTCTCTCGCATTTTTTTTGCTCTCTCTTCCCTCTCTTTTGCTCTCTCTCTCCCCCTCTCTTTTGCTCTCGCTCCCCCCCTCTCTTTTGCTCTCTCTCCCTCTCTGTTTTGCTCTCTTTCTCCGCCCCCTCTTTTGCTCTCTCTCTCCCCCTCTCCTTTGCTCTCTCTCCTCTCTCTTTTGCTCTTTCTCTCCCCCTCTCTTTTGTGCTCTCTCTCTCCCCCCCTTTCTTTTGCTCTCTCTCCCCCCCGTCTTTTGCTCTCTTTCTCCCCCCATCTTTTGCTCTCTTTCTCCCCCTCTCTTTTACGCTCTCTCTCCACCTCTCTTTTGCTCTCTCTCTCCCACCTCTCTTCTTCTCTCTCTCGCCCTTTTTTTGCTCTCTCCCCCTCTCTTGCTCTCTATCCCCTCTCTTTTGCTCTCTCTCCCCTCTCTTTTGCTCTCTCTCTCCCCCCTCTTTCACTCTCTCCCCCCTCTTTTGCTCTCTCCCCCCTCTCTTTTGCTCTCTCTCTCCCTCTCTTATGCTCTCTCTCTCTCTCTTTACCCCATCTCTTTTGCACTCTCTCTCCCCCTCTCTTTTGCGCTCTCTCCCCCTCTCTTTTGCTCTCTCTCTCTCTTCCCCTCTCTTTTATGCTCTCTCTCTCCCCCTCTCTTTTGTGCTCTCTCTATCCCCTTTCTTTTGCTCTCTCTCTCCCTCTCTCTTTTGATCTCTTTCTCCCCCCTTTCTTTTGCTCTCTTTCTCCTCCCCCTCTTTTGCTCTCTCTGTCCCCCCCTCTCTTTTGCTCTCTCTCCTCTCTTCTGCTCTCTCTGTCCCCCCTCTCTTTTGCTCTCTCTCTTCCCCTCTCTTTTGATCTCTCTTCCCCCTCTTTTGCTCTCACTCCCCTCTATTTTGCTCTCTCTTTCCTCTCTTTTGCTCTCTCTCCCCTCTCTTTTGCTCTCTCTCCCCTCTCTTTTGCTCTCTCTCCCCCTCTGTTTTGCTCTCTTTCTCTGCCCCCTCTTTTGCTCTCTCTCTCCCCCTCTCCTTTGCTCTCTCTCCTCTCTCTTTTGCTCTTTCTCTCCCCCTCTCTTTTGTGCTCTCTCTCTCCCCCCCTTTCTTTTGCTCTCTCTCTCCCCCATCTTTTGCTCTCTTTCTCCCCCCATCTTTTGCTCTCTTTCCCCCCCTCTCTTTTGCGCTCTCTCTCCACCTCTCTTTTGCTCTTTCTCTCCCACCTCTCTTTTTCTCTCTCTCTCTTGCCCTTTTTTTGCTCTCTCCCCCTCTCTTGCTCTCTATCCCCTCTCTTTTGCTCTCTCTCCCCTCTCTTTTGCTCTCTCTCTCCCCCCTCTTTCGCTCTCTCCCCCTCTCTTTTGCTCTCTCCCCCTCTATTTTGCTCTCTCTCCCCCTCTCTTATGCTCTCTCTCTCTCTCTCTTTACCCCATCTCTTTTGCACTCTCTCCCCCTCTCTTTTGCGCTCTCTCCCCCTCTCTTTTGCTCTCTCTCTCTCTTCCCCTCTCTTTTATGCTCTCTCTCTCTCTCTCTCTCTCTCTCTCTCTCTCTCTCTCTCTCTCCCCCTCTCTTTTGTGCTCTCTCTATCCCCTTTCTTTTGCTCTCTCTCTCCCTCTCTCCTTTGATCTCTTTCTCCCCCCTTTCTTTTGCTCTCTTTCTCCTCTCCCTCTTTAGCTCTCTCTGTCCCCCCTCTCTTTTGCTCTCTCTCCTCTCTTCTGCTCTCTCTGTCTCCCCCTCTCTTTTGCTCTCTCTCTTCACCTCTCTTTTGATCTCTCTTCCCCCTCTTTTGCTCTCACTCCCCTCTATTTTGCTCTCTCTTTCCTCTCTTTTGCTCTCTCCCCCCTCTCTTTTGCTCTCTCTCCCCCTCTCTTTTGTGCTCTCTTCCCCTCTCTTTTGCACTCTCCTTCCCCTCTCTTTAGAGCTTTCCCCCTCTCTTTTGCGCTCTCTCTCTCCCCCTTTTTTTGCTCTCTTTCTCCCCCTCTGTTTTGCTCTCTTTCTCTGCCCCCTCTTTTGCTCTCTCTCTCCCCCTCTCCTTTGCTCTCTCTCCTCTCTCTTTTGCTCTTTCTCTCCCCCTCTCTTTTGTGCTCTCTCTCTCCCCCTTTCTTTTGCTCTCTCTCTCCCCCATCTTTTACTCTCTTTCTCCCTCCCTCTCTTTTGCTCTCTCTCTCCACCTCTCTTTTGATCTCTCTCTCCCACCTCTCTTTTTCTCTCTCTCTCTCGCCCTTTTTTTGCTCTCTCTCCCCTTTCTTTTGCTCTCTCTCCCCCTCTCTTTGATCTCGCTCCCCCTCGCTTTAGCTCTCTCTCACACTCTCTCTCTCTCCCCCTCTTGCTCTCTCTCCCCTCTCTTTTGCTCTCTCTCTCTCTCCCCCCTCTCTTGCTCTCTCTCCCCTCTCTTTTTCAATGTCTCCTCCACTCTTTTGTGCTCACTCCCCCTCTATTTTGCGCTCTCTCTCTCCTCTCTCTTTAGCGCTCTCTCTCTCCCCCTCTCTTTTGCACTCTCTCACCCCCCTTTCTTTAGCTCTCTCCCCCCCCTCTCTTTTGCTCTCTTTCTCCCCCCCTCTCTTTTGACCTCTCTCCCCCTCTCTTTTGCATTCTCTCACCCCCCTTTCTTTAGCTCTCTCTCTCCCCCCATCTCTTTTGCTCTCTTTCTCACTCCCTCTCTTTTGTGCTTTCACTCCCCCTCTCTTTTGCTCTCTCTCTCCCCTCTCTTTTGCACTCTCTCTCTCCCCCTCTTTTCTTTTACTCTCTCTCCCCCCTCTTTTTTGCTCTCTCTCTCTCCCACTCTCTTTTGTTCTCTTTCCCCTCTCTTTTGCTCTCTCTCTCCCCCCCCCCCTCTCTTTTGCTCTCTCTCCCCCCTCTCTTTTGCTCCCTCTCCTCCTTTCTTTTGCTCCCTCTCCTCCCTCTCTTTTGCTCTCTTCCCCACTCTTTTGCTCTCACTCCCCTCTCTTTTGCTCTCTCTCCCCTCTCTATTGCTCTCTCTCTACTCTCTTTTGCTCTCTCTCTCCTCTCTTTTGCTTTCTCTTCCCCCTCTTTTGCTCCCCCCTCTCTTTTGCTCTCACTCCCCTCTCTTTTACTCTCTCTTCCCTCTTTTTTGCTATCTCCCCCTCTCTATTGCTCTCTCTCCCATCTATTTTTCTCTGTCTCCTCTCTTTTGCTTTCTCTCCTCCCTATTTTGCTCTCTCTCCCCTCTCTTTTGCGCTCTCTCTCCTCTCTTTTTCTCTCTCTTCCCCCTCTTTTGCTCTTTCTCCTCCTTTCTTTTGCTCTCTCTCCCCTCTATTTTGCTTTGTCTTTCCCCTCTCTTTTGCTTTCTCTCCCCTCTCTTTTGCTTTGTCTCTTCCCTCTCTTTTGCTCTTTCTCCCCTCTCTTTTGCTCTCTCTCTCCTCTCTTTTGCTCTCTCTCTCCCCTCTTTTACTCTTTCTCCCTTTCTCCTTTGCTCTCTCTCCCCTCTCTTTTGCTCTGTCTCTTCCCTCTCTTTTGCTCTCTCTCTATCCCCCCTCTCTTGCTCTCTCTCCCCTTTCTCTTGCTCTCTCTTTCTTCCCCCTCTCTTTTGCGCTCTCTCCCCCTCTCTTTTATGCTCTCTCACCCCCTTTCTTTAGCTCTCTCTCTCCCCCCTCTCTTTTGCTCTCTTTCTCCCCCCCTCTCTTTTGCGCTTTCTCTCCCCCTCTCTTTTGCTATCTCTCCCCCCTCTCTTTTGCACTCTCTCTCTCTCCCCCTCTTTTCTTTTACTCTCTCTCCCCCCTCTCTTTTGCTCTCTCTCTCCCACTCTCTTTTGTTCTCTTTCCCCTCTCTTTTGCTCTCTCTCTCCCCCTCTCTTTTGCTCTTTCTCCCCCTCTCTTTTGCTCCCTCTCCTCCTTTCTTTTGCTCCCTCTCCTCCCTCTCTTTTGCTTTCTCCCCCTCTCTTTTTCTCTCACTCCCCTCTCTTTTGCTCTCTCTCCCCTCTCTATTAATCTCTCTCTACTCTCTTTTGCTCTCTTTCTCCTCTCTTTTGCTCCCCCCTCTCTTTTTCTCTTACTCCCCTCTCTTTTACTCTCTCTTCCCTCTTTTTTGCTATCTCCCCCTCTCTATTGCTCTCTCTCCCATCTCTTTTGCTCTGTCTCCTCTCTTTTGCTTTCTCTCCTCCCTATTTTGCTCTCTATCCCCTCTCTTTTGCTCTCTCTCTCCTCTCTTTTGCTCTCTCTTCCCCCTCTTTTGCTCTTTCTCCCCCTCTCTTTTGCTCTCTCTCCCCTCTATTTTGCATTGTCTTTCCCCTCTCTTTTGCTCTTTCTCCCCTTTCTTTTGCTTTGTCTCTTCCCTCTCTTTTGCTCTCTCTCTATCCCCCCTCTCTTGCTCTCTCTCCCCTTTCTCTTGCTCTCTCTCTCTTCCCCCTCTCTTTTGCGCTCTCTCCCCCTCTCTTTTGTGCTCTCTCACCCCCTTTCTTTAGCTCTCTCTCTCCCCCCTCTCTTTTGCTCTCTTTCTCCCCCCCTCTCTTTTGCGCTTTCTATCCCCCTCTCTTTTGCTATCTCTCCCCCCTCTCTTTTGCACTCTCTCTCTCTCCCCCTCTTTTCTTTTACTCTCTCTCCCCCCTCTCTTTTGCTCTCTCTCTCCCACTCTCTTTTGTTCTCTTTCCCCTCTCTTTTGCTCTCTCTCTCTCCCCCTCTCTTTTGCTCCCTCTCCTCCTTTCTTTTGCTCCCTCTGCTCCCTCTCTTTTGCTCTCTCCCCCTCTCTTTTTCTCTCACTCCCCTCTCTTTTTCTCTCTCTCCCCTCTCTATTGCTCTCTCTCTACTCTCTTTTGCTCTCTTTCTCCTCTCTTTTGCTCCCCCCTCTCTTTTTCTCTTACTCCCCTCTCTTTTACTCTCTCTTCCCTCTTTTTTGCTATCTCCCCCTCTCTATTGCTCTCTCTCCCATCTCTTTTGCTCTGTCTCCTCTCGTTTGCTTTCTCTCCTCCCTATTTTGCTCTCTATCCCCTCTCTTTTGCTCTCTCTCTCCTCTCTTTTGCTCTCTCTTCCCCCTCTTTTGCTCTTTCTCCCCCTCTCTTTTGCTCTCTCTCCCCTCTATTTTGTGTTGTCTTTCCCCTCTCTTTTGCTCTCTCTCCCCTTTCTTTTGCTTTGTCTCTCCCCTCTCTTTTGTTCTTTCTCCCCTCTCTTTTGCTCTCTCTCTCCTCTCTTTTGTTCTCTCTCTCCCCTCTTTGCTCTCCTTTCCCTCTCTTTTTCTCTCTCTCCCTTCTTTTTTGCTCTCTCTCCCACCTCTCTTTTTTTCTCTCCCCCCTCTCTATTGCTCTCTCTTGCTCTCTCTCTCCCCCTCTCTGTTGCTCTCTCTCTCTCTCACGGCCATGGCCGCTTCCGCCTTCCCCCATCAGGCCTGCCCAGTTCCACCCCCACCATGCCCAGCCCCACCCCAATCAC
This sequence comes from Bombina bombina, assembly GCF_027579735.1. Taxonomy (NCBI): domain Eukaryota; kingdom Metazoa; phylum Chordata; class Amphibia; order Anura; family Bombinatoridae; genus Bombina; species Bombina bombina. The sequence goes on from NC_069499.1 coordinate 1,186,614,559, forward strand.
GCCCAGCCCCATTCTCGTGGAGGACAGGTTAGTTTGTTGAAGGCCAGGTGTGTTTGTCCTTGTGCAGCCTCTACTGCGCATGACAGCACATGACAGCTTCGGACAAACACACTTGGCCTTTTATATTATAGGATTGGTGCTATGAGTTTCTCTTTATATATATATATATATATATATATATATATATATATATATATATATATATAATCCACTGGAATAAGTGCACTCCCACAAACAGAAGATTTTAATTCGGCCAGGGTGCTACAGGAAGTTCAGATATCAAAGTATAACATAAACACTCACTGGACTTCATAAAGGTGAAATACAAAAGTATTTATTCAAGGACGGAGAGGGACACTAGTAAGGCATCTCCTCACTTGAATCTGTAATACTATGTAACGTGAATACAAGTACGTAAAAATATCTTACAATGATTTCTGTATGTTTTAATACCTCAATAAAAATGATTTATATATAAAAAATAGTATTTATTCTATATATACAAGTGAGCTTTCGGGATGTTCACGCCTTCATCAGACCAAAGGTTGGTCTGATAAAGGGGTGAACACCCCGAAACATCAATTATATATGGAATAAATACTTTTTTATTTTACCTTTATCAAGTCCAGTGAGTGCTTATGTTATGCTTTGAGATATATATATATGCATTGGAGCCCTTTGCAGTTAGGTAGATGAAAACATGTTAAAGCATATTTAAGCAATATTTCTATTTTCATGTCGGGTATGCGCATATTACAGTATGCGATCATGCTTGCGCATATTACAAAAAAAAGTTAAAGAACATTGGAATATAAAAAAAAATAATATTTTCATGTCAGGTTTGCGCTAATGAGAATATGAAATGGTGTTTGCGTAAGAGTGGGGTGCTTTTGCAACTTTTTCTTCTCCATTGACTTCTACGTGAACACACAAAATACTGCTCCACTTGAAATCTATCCCTTATTTATTTGTGATGTACAAACCACTGCAGACTCTCTGAGAAAGTGTGGTGTTTGAATGCTGGTGCACAAGACACTCAATAAATGTGCACATACTGATACAAAAAAACAGTGATAACTTTTAAAGCACTTACGCCTAGATTTAGAGTTTTGTCGGTAAAAACCTGTGGCTCAAATGCTCCTTTTTTTCCAGCGCTCCCTTAAGCCAACGCTGGTATTATGAGTTTTCTGAATGGCTGCGTTAGCCTCAGAAAAGTGAGCGTTGAACCAAATTTAGCGCCACTTCAACCCTCAATACCAGCGTTGCTTACGGTAGCGGTAAGCTGGAAAAGCGTGCTCGTGCACGATATCCCCATAGCATACAATGGGACTGAGCTGGCTGAAAAAAAACCTAACACCTTCAAAAAAGCAGCGTTCATCTCCTAACTCAGCCCCATTGTTTCCTATAAGGAAACACTTTCTAAGTCTACACCTAACACCCTAACATGAACCCCGAGTCTAAACACCCCTAACCTTACACTTATTAACCCCTAATCTGCCGCCCCCACTATCGCTGACACCTGCATTATACTATTAACCCCTAATCTGCCACTCCGGACACCGCCTCCACCTTTATTATAGCTATGAACCCCTAATCTGCTGTCTCTAACATCGCCGACACCTATATTATATTTATTAACCCCTAATCTGTCCCCCTCCAATGTCGACGCCACCTACCTACAATTATTAACCCCTAATCTGCCGCCCCCAACGTCGCCGCTACTATAATAAAGTCATTAACCCCTAAACCTAAGTCTAACCCTAACACCCACCTAAATTAAATATAATTTAAATAAAACGAACTAAATTTACTATAATTAAATAAAATATTCCTATTTAAAACTAAATACTTACCTATAAAATAAACCCTAATATAGCTACAATATAACTAATAGTTACATTGTAGCTATTTTAGGATTTATATTTATTTTACAGGCAACTTTGTATTTATTTTAACTAGGTACAATAGCTATTAAATAGTTAATAACTATTTAATAGCTACCTAGTTAAAATAATTACAAAATTACCTGTAAAATAAATCCTAACCTAAGTTACAAATACACCTAACCCTACACTATCAATAAATTAATTAAATAAATTACCTACAATTACCTAAAATCAAATACAATTAAATAAACTAAACTATAGTACAAAAAACCAAAACACTAAATTACAGAAAATAAAAAAAAAGTCTTTTTGCGGGGCATTGCCCCAAAGTAATCAGCTCTTTTACCTGTAAAAAAAATACACCCCCCAACATTAAAACCCACCACATACCCCTACTCTAACCCACCCATACCCCCCTTAAAAAAAACTAACACTAACCCCCTGAAGATCACCCTACCTTGAGCCGTCTTCACACAGGCGGGCCAAACTCTTCATCCAAGCGGATCAGAAGAGGTCCTCCATCCGGTAGAAGTCTTCATCCAAGCGGCGTCTTCTATCGTCAATCATCCGCAGCGGAGCCATCTTCCATCCAGCTGACGCAGAGTCATCTTCTTCCAACGACGTCCTAACACCGAATGAAGGTACCTTTAAGGGACGTCATCCAAGATGGCATCCCTCGAATTCCGATTGGCTGATAGGGTTCTGTCAGCCAATCGGAATTAAGGTAGGAAAAATCCAATTGGCTGATTCAATCAGCCAATCGGATTGAAGTTCAATCTGATTGGCTAATCCAATCAGCCAATCGGATTGACCTTGCATTCTATTGGCTGATCGGAGCAGCCAATAGAATGCGAGGTCAATCCGATTGGCTGATTGGATCAGCCAATCGGATTGAACTTCAATCTGATTGGCTGATTAAATACCAATCGTATTTTTCCTATCTTAATTCCGATTGGCTGATAGAATCCTATCAGCCAATCGGAATTCGAGGGACGCCATCTTGGATGACGTCCCTTAAAGGTACCTTCATTCGGTGTTAGGACGTCGTTGGAAGAAGATGGCTTCGCGTCGGCTGGATGGAAGATGGCTCCGCTCCGGATGATTGAAGATAGAAGACACCGCTTGGATGAAGACTTCTACCGGATGGAGGACCTCTTCTGCCCCGCTTGGATGAAGAGTTCGGCCCGGCTGGGTGAAGACGGCTCAAGGTAGGGTGATCTTCAGGGGGTTAGTGTTAGTTTTTTTAAGGGGGGTTTGGGTGGGTTAGAGTAGGGGTATGTGGGTGGTGGGTTTTAATGTTGGGGGAGGTTGTATTTTTTTTACAGGTAAAAGAGCTGATTACTTTGGGGCAATGCCCTGCAAAAAGCCCTTTTAAGGGCTGGTAAAAGAGCTGATTACTTTGTAATTTAGTATAGGGTAGGGCATTTTATTATTTTGGGGGGCTTTTTTATTTTATTAGGGGGCTTAGATTAGGTGTAATTAGTTTAAACTTGCATTTTTTTTTTTTCTGTATTTTAGTGTTTTGGGTTTTTTGTACTATAGTTTAGTTTATTTAATTGTATTTCATTTTAGGTAATTGTAGGTAATTTATTTAATTAATTTATTTATAGTATAGTGTTAGGTGTATTTGTAACTTAGGTTAGGATTTATTTTACATGTAATTTTGTAATTATTTTAACTAGGTAGCTATTAAATAGTTTTAACTATTTAATAGCTATTGTACCTAGTTAAAATAAATACAAAGTTGCCTGTAAAATAAATATAAACCCTAAAATAGCTACAATGTAACTTTTAGTTATATTGTAGCTATATTAGGGTTTATTTTATAGGTAAGTATTAGTATTTAGTTTTAAATAGGAATAATTTATTTAATTATAGTAAATTTAGTTCGTTTTATTTAAATTATATTTAACTTAGGGGGGGTGTTAGGGTTAGACTTAGGTTTAGGGGTTAATGACTTTATTATAGTAGCGGCGACGTTTGGGGCGGCAGATTAGGGGTTAATAATTGTAGGTAGGTGGCAGCGATGTTAGGGAGGGCAGATTAGGGGTTAATAAAATTTATTATAGTGTTTGCGAGGCGAGAGTGCGGCGGTTTAGGGGTTAATACATTTATTATAGTGGCGGTGATGTCCGGTCGGCAGACTAGGGGTTAATAAGTGTAGGTAGGTGGCGGCGACGTTGGGGGGGCAAATTAGGGGTTAATAAATATTATGTAGGTGTCGGCGATGTTAGGGGCAGCAGATTAGGGGTTCATAGGCATAATGTAGGTGGCGGCGATGTCCGGTCAGCAGATTAGGGGTTAAATAATTTTATTATAGGGTTTGCGATGTGGGGGGGGCTTCGGTTTAGGGGTTAATAGGTAGTTTATGGGTGTTAGTGTACTTTATAGCACTGTAGTTAAGTGCTTTATGTTCCGGCGTTTTTTAGGCAGTAGGAGTCTTGGCGGTAGAGGGTGTACCGCTCACTTCTTCCAAGACTCGTAATACCAGCGTTAGGCAAATCCCATTAAAAAGATTGGATACCCAATTGACGTAAGGGGATTTGCGGTAGCCAAAAGTCGCGGAAGAAAAGTGAGCGGTGACCCTCTACCTCCCTGACTCTAAATACCAGCGGGCGTTAAAAAGCAGCATTAGTACGCCTTAACGCTGCTTTTTAAGGCTAACGCAGAACTCTAAATCTAGGTGTTAGTATTTTTCTATCAAGCCCAAATATACTATTGACTTCCATCCCCCTTTAAAGGAAGTGGTAGGAGAAAAGCTTTGCATTGTGATAAATATGCAAATGAAAATCGTATGTAGATTATGTATTTGTCTCTGCTAGCGAATAATTATTATGGAAAATGAAGGAAGAAGATGTAAACTAGTTATTTCCTCTGCTTAGCTCATCCTATAGCTGAATTCTACAAACAAGCTCCATGCAGTTCTCTTTGTACATTAATCATGTTACCAGTTATATAAATAATCATAGTCACTTCCTCTGCTGTTCTGTTTTATATACAGTGTAATGGGTACATTTATGTTTTTCTCCAGTCTCACAGACAAACACAGTTTATCAGCTGGTGGATAAAACTATGGAAAATCTGCCAAAAAAAGGTAAAATGATGGCAGGTTAGATTAGATGTCCCTCTTCTATAATCCTGAAACAGGATATCATAAGTGAGTCTTTTGTGGGAATAGAATCATTAGAATTGTGTGTGTCCTTATTTCCTAAATAGCAAACATTTGTGGTATTTATGAAATCTCTATAACATTAATTACGCGATCCTATCAATTTTATATTTAACCTCAAAATAGGTCATATGTGGAGTCTGTAACAACCACGATCCTGTGAATGGAATAAACACAATATTTTAAATGTGACATATTGGTATAAATAGTTATGGGAAATGTCATAATATCTATGCACCTAACAAATGGATACCTAAGACTTTAAAGCAGTTTCCTCTCTTTCTATTCCTTTAGTATATTTAAAAAAAAAATGTATTGGATCCCTAACTTAAAGGGACATAAAACTCCAACATTTTCTTTTGTGATTCATATATAACATGTCATTTTAAACAAGTTTCCAATTTACTTATATTATCAAATTTAAATTAATCTCTAGCTATCCTTTTTTGAGGGAACAGCAATGTACTACTGGAAGCTAAATGATCACATCTTGTGAACCAATAAAAAGAGGCATGTGCAGCCACCAATCAGCAGCTATCTCCCAGTAATGCATTGCTTTTCCTGGGCCTACCTAGATATGCTTTTCACATAAGGATAGCAAGATAATGAAGCAAATTTGAAAAAAAGAAGTAAATTGGAAAGTTGTTTTAAATCACATGTTCTGTGTGAAACATGAGAAAAGGTTTCATGAGCTTCATGTCCCTTTAATATTACTGTGTGCAGCAGCGTCTGCATCACGTTACACTAACACAGGGATCTGGCTCAGATGGTAAAAAAGTCTTTTGAAAAAACAAACAAAAAATCCTAATAAAGTAGCTAATACAAACTTAATGAACATGTTGTTTTTTTTTCTGTCAGAGCCATAAGGGTCTATTATTTCACAACAACATAAGAATAATGAATGTGCGTCACAAGGAAAGTTAAAGTGTATAGAAATGTTAAAAGTTAACTACAGTTTGCGATGACTGTTCAGCTCTTCCTCTCACTTTCTGGACAATACTCCACTTCATTTGTTTTTTAGGGTTGGGCTTACCAAGTGCTGTGGCGCCAACTACGCAAGCTTGAGCAGCAACACGTGTGTGGATAAGATGCACGGACATCTTGACATCTCCTCGGCCCTTGAGGCGGTATAGTCCATAGGCAACAATCACAGCAAATCCAGCAAGGCCTAAGGATATAAACCAGGTAAAAAAAACAGGCAGTGGAAAATGACATCATCACATTTCTCTTAAAGATGGAAATATGAACTTTATTACAGTTTTTCTTTGCCTTTGTTAAAACTGGATTCATATGTCTATTAACAGTTGTATGGTCCTATCTGTTGTTGAAATTCTAACCCACAGACCAAATGTGCACAAGCAATTCACGTTAATTTCAAAAGCTTTAATTTAATATTTTTCATGCAAATAATATTTGCCTGTCTATATAATGCAGTTCGAAGTACATGATAGAACTTTGAATTTGTTGTCTACTAAAAAAAAGTCACTGCCAAATGCCAATATGTTATTGTTTCGACATGGCACTGGTCATTTGACAAATTGTTACTAGGCTTCCATTATACTGGCCACTGAACAGTTTAAACATATAATTAAAGTAGAAAATTCTCTATTCAAACATGGGATTGACTGTTTGACCAGTTAAATATTTCAATGTTAATATGTCAACCAGAAATGTATCTTACAGCGAGATAGAGCCAGCGAGTCATACAAAGCACAAAGTTGGGTAAAAATCAGCAAAATCCTTTATTCATAACACTGGATACAAAACATGATAAAAAAGAAAGATGCAGCAGTAGGAAAGACTGTCCTACGCGTTTCGGCCTTAATCATAGACATAGAAATGTATCTTAGCCATTTTTAAATGTATCTAAGGTTTTGATATTCACTACCTCATTAGGCAAGGAGTTCAACAATTTGATTGTTCTTACAGTGAAAAAAAAAGTTTATGTTGCTGGAAATAAAATCCCCTTTCTTTTAGCATTAATGTGATATGAAACTGAAATATTTTCTTTTGTGATTCAGACAGAGCATACCATTTAAAAAAAAAAATGTCCAATTTACTAATTTACTTCTTTTATCAAATTTGCTTCGTTCCCATGATATTCTTTGTTGAAGAGATACCTAGGCAGGCATGTGGAGCACAACATGGCAATAAATAGTGCTGTCATCTAGGGCTTTTCCAAATGGATAACATTCTTGGAAAACCACCGCTATATAGTGCTCCAGAAATGGGCCGGCTACTAAGCGTACATCCATGCTTTTCAACAAAATATACCAATAAAACGAAGAAAAATTGATAATAAAAGTAAATTAGAAAGTGGTTTAAAATCACATGCTTTATCGCAATCATGAAATAAATTTTTAGGGTTTCATATTCTTTTAAGTGTGACCTCTTGATACAAACAATTCCTTGGAATAAACAGTGCCTCCTGTATATGGGCCTTGGATATATTTGTATAAAGTAATCATATCACCTCACAAGCACCTTGTTTAGGGTAAACAGACCCAATTTGGTTAACCTTTAATCATAGTTTAAATCATCCTTTGCCCTTATTAGTTTTGTGTCTCTTCTCTAAACATTTTCTAAATCTGCAATGTCCTTTTTTTAAAATAGGTAGCCTGCTTATTTTATATTCAAAATGTAGAAAATTACATTTACCAATACTAAATCTTATATTTGTCGTTTACCAGCCCATTCTTCCAATGTTTGTAAATCCTCTTGCAAAACAATTACACCTTGTACGGACCTAATCAACTTACAAAACTTTGTATCACCTGCAAATATAGATGTGGCTATTTAATCCTTCATCCAAGTAATATATAATAGTAATAAAAGAACAGGACCCAATACTGATCCTTGGTGGAGCGCATTGATTTTGGTCTTTTTTCCAGTCTGAGCATGATCCATTTACTACAACTTGATGCCTCCTGTCATTTTCAGTTATTCCCAGTTCCCTAATTTTGTATAATAATCTCTCATGTGGCACTTTATCAAAAGCCTCTGCAAAATCCAAGCATAAGCCATCAATTGATTAATCTTCAGCTATATTCTTGCTGATTTCCTTATAGAATTTAATTAGATCACTTTGTCATGATCTATTTCTTATTAAACTATGCTGATTTAAACTCATAATCTTGTTTTCATGAATCTACCCTTGAATAGAATCCATTCAAGTATCTTCCCCACTAAAGATGAAAGGCTTACTGGTCTATAGCTTTCTACATGAGCTCTGCTTCACTTTTGAAAAACTGGTATCACATTAGCTTTATGCCAGTCCTGGTGTACTATGCCTGAGAATAATTAGCCTGAACCTGTCACTGTTAACATAAGATTATCAAGTTAAAGTTTATAAGTCTGCTTTCTTAGGCTGCTGCTTATTGTTAGCGCATGATAATCTAACTATCTCTGCTCTGGTGAGATAATCTAAGAGGTCTCGACAGTACTGCAAAATAATATTAAAAAGGCACATTTTAGCCTAAGAGCATGTTTTATCTCACTATGCAGGGTTCTGTAAGTGAAGGTGTAATACATACAGTACAATTTAATGCTAAAAAAAACAACACCAAGACATTTTGTGTGCTTCCTCTCCATGCTAGCGAGTTTGCTATAATAAAATACTGGCTGAACCTCGGAGGGATGGCAAGTACATGAAATAGATTGTGCACATCTATAAAATGAATACAAAAAAATATTAACTAACTAGAAAATAATAATGAAATTAAACTGACTAAGGTATTTATTAACATTCAAAATTCTTATAAATATTGACACATTTCAGTCTAAAAGCTTTTCTCACAATCTGATGTTTTATACATTACACTCAGGCCTGTGAGAAAATATATTCAGTCCATTTGCTGGCACTGCAAGATCTATTTTCACTTAGCAAATAAAATAATTTAACTTGTACTTGTTTCAAATTGCACCCCTACATATGCTGCTATACAGAAAAATACAAAAAGTATGGGAAATTATTGATTTTAGACTTAGTGTTCTATAATTTTGTTCTAGCAGTGTCTGGAAATGAGAATAGGTGCATTTAAACTGGAATTGTTTGCTATGTAACATATAAAATGCTATGTGTAAACTGAATAAGACTTGCATTGTTATGCCATCAAGAAATGAAGTGAATGCCCTCAGTTTTGATATAAACTTTTCATTGGAAATGTTGCCACAGACTTTAGAGGTCTGATGGATCTACTAGTAGTAGCTATGTTAAAGTCAAGCTTAAAGTGATATAAAACCCACATTTTGTCTTTCATGATTCAGATAGAGCATGCAATTTTAAACAACTTTGTAATTTACGCCTATTTTTAAAATGTAGGTTTCATATCCCTTTAATTTCATCCAGCCTCAAGTTACTAAGGGTCTAATATTCAAAAGCTCGCCACTCAGATGAGATAATCTACTACATCTCATGAGTATGGAGAGGTCTCTAAAAAAATGTTAGAAACACAAATTTTAATTTGAAAGATATTGATCTCACTTTTCAAGGTTTTGTATATGAATGAGAGATACCTACATTACAATATAAGGTCTAAACAAATCCTAAAGATTTTGCATAATTTCTCTACATGCTTTTAAATATCAGGCCTTAAGGCCTTTGCTACTAAATATGATTGACACTTTGGCCCAAGTTCTCTAAAGCTCTCTGGTGTGGTAAGTTTCTATAAAGTGCCTCGTAAGTATTAAGGGATTGCTTTAAAGTAAATGTGTATCTCATTAAGGGGAGATCACTATGTCATATGTGAAGGAGAAAGACTTACTTTACAATATAATGCTCAGTGAAATAAGATTATTATTGTCTTTAAATGTGTAATTGTTACTAGCCACTTGACCCCTGAGTGGAAATGACCATTTAAACAATTAAACATGATACTGTAATTTGGTAATTTGTCTCCTACATGACATCAAATGTAATTATTATATAAAGAAAGATCTATGAAATACTGCATATACCGTACTTGTCCAGTGCTCATTTTAATATCTTTACTTCAGTCCCTTAAATATTGAAACATAGATATTCACAGAAGATAAGAGCCATAGGCCAAGCAAGTCTGCCCGATATTTCCTAAAAGTATAAATATATCTAGATGGTAGGATAGCCTTATGCTTGTCCCAGGCATTCTTAAAGTTTCCCACAGTGTTTTTCATTACTACCTCTTGTGAAAGTTTATTCCATGAATCAATCACCCTTTCTGCAAAAAGTGTTTCCTAAAATTACTCCTGAATATACTGCCTTCAGCTTAAGATTATGAACCTTTATTCTTGAATTTTCCTTTTTATGTAAAATACTCACTGCCTCAGTTCTACTAAGCCCTTTATTATACTTAAAAGTCACTATCATATCACCTCTTTCTTTTTGAAATATGCAAAAGTTTAGCATTTCTTAGAGTATGTGGCACACTGATACTGTACCTCCCCTTTTATGGTCACTTACCTACTGGAACAAGAGGAGATTGTTTCATTTTACGCTGAAGTTTTCCGGTGACACTCTCCTGACTCTCAGGGACCCAACTGTCCTCGTCTGCTGACATCCTGTCACGACTGCCAGTCAATGGCACTTTGTTACATTGTTTGTAGGAGATGCAGCTCAACTGTAGGATACCCAGGAGGGAGAGGGGCCACCTTGATACAAACCAGAGAGAGATGGAGGATGACAATTGTAGAGATCAAAAGATATGTAAAACAGAGCAGAGATAGATCAAAAAGAAAATGCAGATGGCAGAGTTAGACAGAAAATAAGGCAGAGGTGATGCAATATGTGAGGGGACACTAAAGCCTATTTATAATAAAGAATACATCAACCATTTACATGAGATAGTTTCTAATGCCAGGGTGTATATATATATATATATATATATATATATATATATATATATAGGGAGAGAGAGAGAGAGAGAGAGACTGAAAGAGAGAGAGAAAGAGAAAATGAGAGAAAAATGAATGAAAAGAAAGAAAGAAAGAAAAAAAGAGAGAAAGAAAGAAAGAAGGAGAGTGGTGTGAGAGAGAAAGAGAGGAAGTGAGAGAAAGAGTTTGGAAAAGAAAGTGTTGAGAAAGAGAGAGAGGAAGAGAGAGAGTGAGAGAAAGAGAGTGAGAGAGAGAGAGAGAGAGAGAGAGAGAGAGAGAGAGAGAGACAGATGGAAAGACAGGGGGAATAGAGAGAGTGAGAAAGTGAGATAAAGAGAGAGAGTGAAGGAAAGAGAGAAGAGAAAAAGAGATAGTGAAAGAGAGAGAGAAAAAGAGCGAGTGAGAGAGAAAGAGACTGAGAGAGATCCAGAGGGAGAGAGAAGAACAGAGAGAGAGAGAGAAAGAAAGAGAGGATGAGAGAGAGAAAGAGAGAAAGGGAGAAAGAGAGAGTGAGTGAGAAAGAGAATGAGAGAAAGAGACTCCCTATTTTGTGTAACTACTTGGTCACATTGGCAGCACTCCCAAGGATGTGTATATAAACTTTTTGTAAGGTATGCTAAACCAAACTTTGTATTTATATTTAAAAAAAAAAGAGAGACTGACTATCTTCCATTGGTTAAAGTACCCCACCCAAGCTCAGGTGCACTCATGACAATAATGGAGGTGTGGATATATAGCCAGGGAGTCTCATTCTATTATGAAGAGAAAAAGCAGGAATGATTCAGCCCATAAAGGCAAAGGACTGTAGTGTTAGGACCAGCCAATATTGCGACACCTTGTGAGTTGGTGACTGGCTAAGCAGAATATGACCATATTGTGTGAATAAGATCCTAATTTTATTTAAAAGAATAAATATTTTTGCAGGCAATTTTTTGCAGCATTAAAAAATGTGTTATTTTTTTGCAAATGGATGTGCGTGTCAATACCCCCTATTTTGTGTAACTACTTGGTCACATTGGCAGCACTCCCAAAGATGTGTATCTAAACTATTTGTAAGATGTGCTTAACCAAACTTTTTATTTAAAAATAAAAGGGAGACTAACCATCTTCCATCGGTTAAAGCACCCCACCCAAGCTCAGGTGTACTCATGACAATGTAATGGGGGTGTGTATATATAGCCAGGGAGTCTCATTCTATTATGAAGAGAAAAAGCAGGAATGATTCAGCCCATAAAGGCAAAGGACTGTAGTGTTAGGACCAGTCAATATTGGGACACCTTGTAAGTTGGTGACTGGCTAAGCAGAATATGAAAACAAACCAACAAGGGTATCAGCACAATTAAAAATACTGTACTCCCTTCTAAAATAAGGATCCAGAGAAAAGATAAAAAAGCACACTTGTTAACAAATAGGAGGTGATTAAATCCACCTATGAGAAACCTGCTGATCAGTATGTTTAACTATAAGCTACAAAGTGTAGTACCAATAGATAAATAAAAAGACTCATATACATATGCTAAAGTTCAGAATAAACTAAATGAGTTAAAACAAATAAGATCAAATTTAATACATAAAATTTTTGCAGATTTAGGGGCACCGCACACCGTTTTGGCCTTACCGCAAATCAACTTACGCAAATTGCGTATAGTCTTTTTTCTATGAGACTTCCATAACGCCGGTATTACAAGCTTGTAATTTACCTGTAAAATAAAACCTAACTTTAGTTACACTAAAAACACCTAACCTAACCCTACAATTAAATAAATTCCCTAAATTAAATAAAATTAACTAAGTTCAAAACAATAAGCTAAATTACAAAGAAAAACAAACACTAAATTACAGAAAATCAAAAACAAATTACAAGATCTTTAAACTAATTACACCTAATCTAATAGCCCTATTAAAATAAAAAAAAGCTCACCCAAAATAAAAAAAAACCTCGCCTAAACTAAACTACCAATAACGCTTAAAAGGGCCTTTTGCAGGGCATTGCCCCAAATAAATCAGCTCTTTTACCGGTAAAAAAATACAAGCAGCCCCCCCAACAGTAAAACCCCACACCCACATAACCAACCCCCCAAATAAAACCCTAACTAGAAAAACCTAAGCTCCCCATTGCCCTGAAAAGGGCATTTGGATGGGCATTGCCCTTAAAAGGGCATTTAGCTCTATTGCGGCCCAAAGCACTAACCTAAAAATAAAACCCACCCAATACACCCTTAAAAAATCCTAAAACTAACCCCCGAAGATCCATTTACCGGGAGAAGTCTTCATCCAAGCAGCAAGATGTCCTCAACGAGGACATTTTTGTAATTTAGCTAATTGTTTTGAATTTAGTTCATTGTATTTAATTTAGGGAATTTATTTAATTGTGTAATTTAGGTTAGGTTTTTATTTTACAGGTAAATTTATATTTATTTTAGCTAGGTAGTTATTAAATAGTTAATAACTATTTAGTAACTATTCTACCTAGTTAAAATAAATACAAACTTGCCTGTAAAATAAAAATAAACCCTAAGCTAGCTACAATGTAACTATTAGTTATATTGTAGATTTATTTTACAGGTAAGTATTTAGTTTTAAATACTTTAGCTTAGGGTTTATTTTACAGGTAAGTATTTAGTTTTACATAGGAATTATTTAGGTAATGATAGTAGGTTTTATTTATATTTATTTTAAATATATTTAAGTTAGGGGGTGTTATGGTTAGACTTAGATTTAGGGGTTAATAAATTTAAAATAGTGGCGGCGACGTTGGGGGTGGCAGATTAGGGGTTAATAAATGTAGGTAGGTGGCGGCGATGTTAGGGCAGCAGATTAGGGGTTAATACTATTTAACCAGTGATTGTGATGCGGGAGTACGGTGGTTTAGGGGTTAATGTGTTTATTATAGTGGCAGCGACGTGGGGGTGGCAGATTAGGGGTTAATAACATTATGTAGGTGTCGGCCATGTTGTGGGCAGCAGATTAGGGGTTAATAAATATAATGTAGGTGTCTGCAATGTTGTGGGCAGCAGATTAGGGGTTAATAAATATAATGTAGGTGTCGACGATGTTGGGGGCAGCAGATTAGGGGTTCATAAGTATAATGTAGGTGTCGGCGATGTCCGGAGTGGCAGATTAGTGGTTAATAAGTATAATGTAGGTGTCGGCAATGTTGGGGGCAGCAGATTAGGGGTTAATAATTGTAAGATTAGGGGTGTTTAGACTCTGGGTTCATGTTAGGGTGTTAGGTGTAAACATAAAATTTGTTTCCCCATAGGAATCAATGGACCTGCGTTACGGAGCTTTATGCTGCTTTTTTGCAGGTGTTAGACTTTTTCTCAGCCGACTCTCCCCATTGATGTCTATGGGGAAATCGTGCACGAGCACGTACAACCAGCTCACCGCTGACTTAAGCAGCGCTGGTATTGGAGTGCGGTATGGAGCACAATTTTGCTCTACGCTCACTTCTTGCCTTTTAACGCCGGGTTTAGAAAAACCTGTAATACCAGCGCTGTAGGTAAGTGAGCAGTGACAATAACGTGCAAGTTCATACCTCACCCCTCATAACGCAAAACTCGTAATCTGGCCGTATATATTTAAACACAAGCACATAAACACATTTCATATAGCACAATATACAATTAACATTTCATAGAAAGCACACGTTGACAAAAACTCTTTGTAGAGCTAGTCAAAACAGTCCAAATAATTCCAGATAAAATAATGTCTAGAAGCAAAAGAGACAAAGGAAGGTCCCGTTACAGGCGGTAAGATGTTAAACAGAATGGTGTATTCAAGTACTTACACGGGGTATTGGTGCTTCTGATCTTATTGGAGTCCAAACGTCCACAAATAGCGGCAGTATTATTAGGTCCCCCAACCTGTTAGGTCCACAGCTGATATAAAGTTCTTTTGAACAAATCTTTAGGTAATCTTAGGAAGTCTTGGGATATCTGATAAATGGCTGTAGATGTATAGCGTATAGCCTATACCAAACAACAGACCGTTATTGCTCCCCTTCCTACACCTGCTACTACAGGTAATCCTCTGGGTCAAGCTCCACAGCTTAACGAAATTGAGCAACGCGTTTCTGAGGTCTCTCTCCTTTCTCTAATAATACTGCCACTATTTATGGACGTTTGGACTCCAATAAGACCAGAAGCGTCAATACCCGGTGTAAGTACTTAAATACACCATTCTGTTTATCATCTTACCATCTGTAATGGGACCTTTCTTTGTGTCTTTTGCTTCTAGACATTACTTTATCTGGAATCATTTGGACTTTGGATCTAACACCGTTCTATCTAGCTCTACGTGTGCTTCCTATTAAATGTTAATTTTATATTGTGCTATATGAAATGTGTTTAAATATGTTTTTATTTCTTCTATTCCGGAATTTTATGTATTAAATTTGATCTAATTTGTTTTAACTCATTTAAATTACGCTGTTGTATGTTTTTGCAGGCATTTTTTACAGCATTTAAAAATGTGTTGTTTATTTACAAATGGATGTGCGCCAATACCCCCTGTGTTGTGTAACTATTTGGTCACATTAGTAGCACTCCCAAAGATGTGTATCTAAACTATTTGTAAGGTGTGCTAAACCAAACTTTGTATTTGTATTTCAAAAAAAAAGAGAGACTGACTATCTTCCATTGGTTAAACACCCCACCCAAGCTCAGGTGTACTCATGACAATAATAGAGTTGTGTATATAAAGCCAGGGAGTCTCATTCTATTATGAAGAGAAAAAGCAGGAATGATCATTCAGCCCATTAAGGCAAAGGACTGTAATGTTAGGACCAGTCAATAATGGGACACCTTGTGAGTTGGTGACTGTCTAAGCAAAATATGGTCATATTGTGTGACTAAGATCCCATTTTTATTTAAAAGAATAGATGTTTTTGCGGGCAATTTTTTTGCAGCATTTAAAAATCTGTTATTTATTTGCAAATGGATGTGGACGTCAATACCCTCTATTTTGTGTATATATATATATATATATATATATATATATATATATATATATATATATATAATTTTTCTGAAATTTCAAGAGAGAAAGGTTTGAAGAGAACACAGTAGTGTTATCTCTGCAATAGACAGGGATTTCAGCACTCCATTTATTTACATCAATGCACACATTCAAAAGAATTCATTTAGAGCAGGTGTTCAAAGGCCTTCACGCAGCCAAACAACTTCTGGGTCCCCTAAACCAAAACCACACAAAATATGTTGTAAATAATAATGAATTTATTTGTGCAAACAGTCATTAAAAGAAATCAAAAAACCTCATAATTTAAAAATACGTTTTTGTACATTAAATGCATAGATAAAGCTGGCCAGCTCACTCAAAATTAATATGATGCAGATAGATATCTAAACAGGTAACTGGGTTATTGGGCAACACCCCTACCAGCGGGTAGCCCTGTATGCCTACAGGAATCTGCTACCATGGATATTATTGGGGATCCATGCATAATAACCCGTTTGGTACACAAGCAAAAATGGCAACACCTATCTCAGAGGGTAACAAAAATGAGCTACACAAGCTTGTTACCTTGAGAACAATCTGAGGATCTATGCCAATTACTTGTGTGCTGAGCAAAAGCAGTGTAACAGAAATTACATACTTTTCATTTTACACACTTTTATCAAGAAACAACACCCTGACCAGAGGGTAGCACCAATATTGAAAAAAGGTTCCGGCTACCTTAGTACTATATAGGGATCTATGTTTCTCTATTGATAGATGTGTAATCACAGCAAAAGTAACAATCACATTTGTAATGCAAGCAGTATAGGCTGTTTGAGAAAACTATTAATAAAGCTTTTCCTCATTCGCTATAACCTTGTTTAAGGCTTAAATGTATGCTCTTTAGTGCATTTTCCAGACAGTACATTCCATTATATATATATATATATATATATATATTGTGACAGAAAGCAAGGCCTGGTTATAAATGGAAGATATTTAAGACCAAGCATTGTACATGCTATTTCTCCTTTCAGTTAAAACCCCAGGGAGAAAGAGTGTGTATTTGATTATGCAGTTGATAAACTGTGTTCTGGGTCCCTGGGGTTTGGGATAATTGGAGAGAGGGTGGGCCATTATCCCAGACAGCTGTGAAGCTGTCCAGCAGCTAATCACAGGTGTGGCTAATTAGAAGTTGTGAGGGTTTAAATAGCAGCCTCACTTAGGCCTTGGGAGAGAGTTACACAGCTACAGAAGCTGGTGTGTGTGTTTGTTACACTGTGTAAAAGACTTTTGTTCCTGTGAACTGTAAAAGGACATTATTTTTACAAAGCACTTGTGGAATGCTGTGAAGTGCTGGGACACATTTAAAAGTACTTAACTTTGCTGCAGAGGAAGGATTTCCCTCTTTTGAAAATGAACTGCCTGTTTGTTATTGCTGTGAAAAATAAAGCCTTTTAAACTACAGTGGAATGTCCTGTGCTGCATTTGTACCCTAGAAGACCGTGGTTAAGAGTGGTCCCTGTTACACTTGGTGGAGAATGCGGGCAACCACATTGTATGTCTGAGGGCATAATAATCTGCAAGCAACATGGAGGAAGTCATTAAAGCTTTGATCCATTCTAATGCTATACAGCAGGAGACTAACAGAAAAGCTGCTGAAAATAGTGCAGCACTGCAACAGTTGGTCTTGGCCCAGTCAGAGAGTGCTATGCTGCTGGCTAAATCACAGAAGGAGAACACTGAATTGTTGATACAACAGATGGCTGCTGTGCAAGCTGAGACATTCAGGAAGACCCGGGAAGAGCAACAAAGTGCTACACAAACTCTGCAACGAGAGGTTCAAGCCATATCAGAAAAACTGAACTCTGAATATGTTGGTGGCAAGGTTCCAGAGTAATAAGGGCTAGTCATTATCTTCAAAAAATGACAGCAGCTGATGATGTTGAGGTGTATCTTTTGGCATTTGAACGCACAGCAGAAAGAGAAAAATGGCCGACAGTTGAGTGGGCGAGTATACTTGCGCCATTTCTTAGTGGTGAACCTCAGAAGGCCTACTTTGATTTAGAGCCAGCACAAGCCAGTGACTATGAGAAATTGAAAGCAGAAATCCTTGCACGCCTGGGGGTGACTTCGGCAGTCCGTGCACAAAGATTCCATTCCTGGATGTTTTCATCTCAAAATGCTGCAAGATCCCAGATGTTCGACCTTATACACCTTGCCAGGAAGTGGCTGCAACCAGAGGTTAATTCGGCTACCAAAATAGTGGAACTACTGGTGATGGACCGGTTTCAGCGTGGATTACCCGCTTCCCTGCGGCGGTGGGTTAATCAAGGTGATCCTCAAACAGCGGATCAGTTGATTGTATTGGTCGAAAGATTTATAGCTTCAGGAGAAGTTTTGCAACAATCTTCAATGGATCAGCCCCACAATCCCAAGTCCCAGAGCTCTACAAGAACTGGTAAGACTGTTCAGGGGATAAAGGGGATAAGAGAGCAGCAGGTGTATAGGCAAAACACCAGAGACATTTCCCCAGGAATTAAGGAAACATTTAAATATAACCAACCTGTAAGATGTTTTAAATGTAATGAGGTTGGGCTTATTGCTAGAAACTGTGATAAAGATGAATTTATGAACTGTAATGTTGCACATTCACTATTGTCTAATAGCAACAGCTCTGTTAATAATGATTCCCATTGGTGTACTGTGACGGTTAATGGTAAAGTGTCTAGGGCTTTGCTTGATTCAGGAAGTATGGTCACACTAGTGGCTAAATCTTTAGTACCAGATGCAGTATTAGATTATGGGGAAAAAAATGGGAATTATCTGTGTTCATGGAGATAAACGGGAATATCCTACAGCTGAGGTGGAGATTGAGACTCAGTGTGGTAAATTAAAATATTGTATGGGTGTAGTACCAAATTTAGCCCATGAGGTGGTGATAGGGAGAGATTTTCCAAAATTTCTGGAGTTATGGGAATCTCCAGAAATATGTCAAACTTCTGATATTTATGTATTTCCTTTCTCTGAAACTGATTTTGAAGGGGGTTCCATTGAAAAGGAGAAAAATAAGATTTATTGCCCTATGCCTGTATTAGTAGGTGATCAACCTTCTCAGAGTAATGAAGTACCAAGTTCTAGCTCGGAAAATATTGATGATTTGATAGATCTGGTTGGTGGCCCTGGTAATTTTAAAAAAACCCAATGGGAGGATCCAACATTGGTAGAGGCAAGAAATAATATCAGGGTTATAAATGATGTTAATTTCAAAGTAAGTCAGCCAGGGAGAAGGAAAACTGAGTAAATATATCATATAAATCTGTTAAAACCTTGGAAAGATAGGGAAGTTTTAGTTACCTTAAAACCTACAGAACTCCCTGTCACTGAACCAGAAGTAAATATATCGGAAACCCTATCTGTACATCAGAAGCGAGAGGTCAAGGATTTTATTATAATGAACAAAGAGGTATTTTCTGTGATACCGGGAAAAACTAATGTTATTAAGCATGACATAATAACAGAACCAGGGAAGAAGGTCTGCCTTAAACCCTATAGGGTCCCTGAGGCTCGTAGAAAGGCTATTAAACTGGAGGTAGACAAAATGTTAAAGCTTGGGGTAATTGAGGAATCACAAAGTGAGTGGAACAGTCCAATCGTGCTTATTCGAAAGCCAGATGGTTCATTAAGGTTCTGTAATGACTTTCGTAATCTTAATTGTGTTTCCAAATTTGACACCTACCCAATGCCTAGAGTAGATGAGTTGATAGAAAGGCTAGGAAAAGCACGTTATGTCACTACAATTGATTTAACGGAAGGGTATTGGCAGGTGCCTCTCACTAGTCAAGCAAAGGAAAAGACAGCTTTTTCAACCCCAGAGGGCTTATTTCAGTATACGGTGTTGCCATTTGGTTTACATGGGGCCCCGGCAACATTCCAGAGGATGATGGATAGAATTCTGAAACCCCATGTTCGTTATGCGGCAGCATATTTGGATGATGTTATAATTTATAGTACAGATTGGGAATCCCATCTTCCAAAAGTTCAAGCAGTACTTGATGCAATACGGTCCGCTGGGTTAACTGCCAATCCTGCAAAATGTACTGTTGGTTTACAGGAAGCTAAGTACTTGGGTTATACTATTGGTAGAGGATTAGTTAAACCTCAGACAACAAAAGTAGAGGCCATACAGAACTGGCCACAGCCTCTAACTAAAAAACAAGTAAGAGCATTTATTGGGATAACTAGTTATTATAGAAGGTTTATCCCGAATTTCGCTACAATTGCGGCACCCTTGAGAGATCTCATAAAAGCAAGGGCCCCAATTATGATAAAATGGTCCCCAGAAGCAGAACAAGCTTTTAAGCATTTGAAAGATGCCCTTTGTGCCCATCCAGTTTTGGTAACCCCCAATTTCGCTAAAGATTTTATTGTACAGACAGATGCCTCTGATGTTGGTTTAGGAGCAGTTCTCTCGCAGGAGTGTCAGGGAGAAGAGCATCCTGTCCTTTTCCTAAGCAGAAAACTTATTTCACAGGAAAAGAACTATTCTATAGTGGAGAAAGAATGCCTTGCCATTAAGTGGGCTTTAGAGACCCTTAGGTACTATCTGTTGGGAAGAAAATTTAAATTAATAACAGATCTTGCTCCTCTCACATGGATGAGTCAGAATAAGGAAACAAATTCAAGGGTTACTAGGTGGTTTCTTAGCTTGCAACCCTTCAATTTTACTGTTGAGCACAGGGCTGGTCTTTTGCAGGGCAATGCTGATGGTTTGTCTCGGGTACATTCATTGATGTCCATGGTCGCTCAACCCACTGGGTGTGAGCTGGGGGGGAGGATATGTGACAGAAAGCAAGGCCTGGTTATAAATGGAAGATATTTAAGACCAAGCATTGTACATGCTATTTCTCCTTTCAGTTAAAACCCCAGGGAGAAAGAGTGTGTATTTGATTATGCAGTTGATAAACTGTGTTCTGGGTCCCTGGGGTTAGGTATAATTGGAGAGAGGGTGGGCCATTATCCCAGACAGCTGTGAAGCTGTCCAGCAGCTAATCACAGGTGTGGCTAATTAGAAGTTGTGAGGGTTTAAATAGCAGCCTCACTTAGGCCTTGGGAGAGAGTTACACAGCTACAGAAGCTGGTGTGTGTGTTTGTTACACTGTGTAAAATACTTTTGTTCCTGTGAACTGTAAAAGGACATTATTTTTACAAAGCACTTGTGGAATGCTGTGAAGTGCTGGGACACATTTAAAAGTACTTAACTTTGCTGCAGAGGAAGGATTTCCCTCTTTTGAAAATGAACTGCCTGATTGTTATTGCTGTGAAAAATAAAGCCTTTTAAACTACAGTGGAATGTCCTGTGCTGCATTTGTGCCCTAGAAGACCGTGGTTAAAAGTGGTCCCTGTTACAATATATATATAAGCAGCAAAAAAGGAAATGTTGCAAGCAGCGGTTTTAGTGGTAAAAACACAGTCTTTATTAGAACATGATTTAAAAACACTTCAGAGATCAGCACAGGTACATCACAACGAATAGTCCGCTAACATGTTTCGGCCTCAGGCTGTAATCATAGCTACTGGACAGCGCACCTGAGCCATTTAAAAAGCACCAGGGTCACCCTGATTGGGTAAAATCAAATACAAGTTGTGAAGTAAATTAACTCTATGAGTACTTATATAAATTGTGAAGCCTGTTATCTGAATTCAAAAGATTGCAATTGCAACAAATGACAAGTCAAAGGAATACTATAAAACAGTATGATAATACAGTAGTATAGTTATACATAAGGTGCTAACATTTAATAAAGCAATAATGAGATAATGTATAAACCAACAAGGTTCCTAAACCCAATTTAAACTAATGTGTAGGAACTAAACAACTTTAAAGGTTGGTAACAAAACATAACATAATGCACCAACGAAATGGGACCATAAATTCTGTAATTTAATGCGGAGTATCAGCATATATGAAAAATGATGAACACTATACTGATAAATCACTTTATGTGACAATTAAAATATGTAGTGAGACATAACTTTATGGAAATTGAAAGATTACAAGAATGAATAAAAATCAATAAAGGAGGAAAATGAAAAAAGCAAAATGGAGAAATAAATAAAACAATGAGAGAATTGGGGAAATGAGAAAATGAAAATGAAAAAAATAAATAAATTAAAATAAAATAAATAAATAAATAAATATAATAATAATGAGGCAAAGTAAGAGGAAGGGAGAGAGGAAAAGAGGAAAAAGGAAACAGGAAAAAGGAAAAGGTACTGAATCCAGACAGGCCGCTTCACAAGAGGGAACAAATTACCTGAGACTGTAGAATAAATCTCTATTGCCAGTAATTGATCAGGTCATATTCTGAATTCAAACGAGTGGGTACACGAGTTTGTAGTTTAAAAATCCAGAACATTTCCCTCTTCTGCAGCAGCCTGTCTCTATCACCCCCTCTAGGGGGGCAAAGACCTCTCTCAATGGCCTGCCACCTAAGTGAATTTACACTTTCTTTCATGTAATTAACAAGAGTCCATGAGCTAGTGACGTATGGGATATACATTCCTACCAGGAGGGGCAAAGTTTCCCAAACCTTAAAATGCCTATAAATACACCCCTCACCACACCCACAAATCAGTTTTACAAACTTTGCCTCCAAGGGAGGTGGTGAAGTAAGTTTGTGCTAGATTCTACGTTGATATGCGCTCCGCAGCAAGTTGGAGCCCGGTTTTCCTCTCAGCGTGCAGTGAATGTCAGAGGGATGTGAGGAGAGTATTGCCTATTGAATGCAGTGATCTCCTTCTACGGGGTCTATTTCATAAGGTTCTCTGTTATCGGTCGTAGAGATTCATCTCTTACCTCCCTTTTCAGATCGACGATATACTCTTATATTTACCATTTCCTCTACTGATTCTCGTTTCAGTACTGGTTTGGCTTTCTACAAACATGTAGATGAGTGTCCTGGGGTAAGTAAGTCTTATTTTCTGTGACACTCTAAGCTATGGTTGGGCACTTTATTTATAAAGTTCTAAATATATGTATTCAAACATTTATTTGCCTTGACTCAGAATGTTCAACTTTCCTTATTTCCAGACAGTCAGTTTCATATTTGGGATTATGCTTTAATTATCATATTTTTCTTACCTCAAAAATTTGACTTTTTTCCCTGTGGGCTGTTAGGCTCGCGGGGGCTGAAAATGCTTCATTTTATTGCGTCATTCTTGGCGCGGACTTTTTTGGCGCAAAAATTCATTTCCGTTTCCGGCGTCATACGTGTCGCCGGAAGTTGCGTCATTTTTTGACGTTATTTTGCGCCAAAAATGTCGGCGTTCCGGATGTGGCGTCATTTTTGGCGCCAAAAGCATTTAGGCGCCAAATAATGTGGGCGTCTTATTTGGCGCCAAAAAATATGGGCGTCGCTTTTGTCTCCACATTATTTCAGTCTCATTTTTCATTTGCTTCTGGTTGCTAGAAGCTTGATGTTTGGCATTTTTTTCCCATTCCTGAAACTGTCTTATAAGGAATTTGATCTATTTTGCTTTATATGTTGTTTTTTCTCTTACATATTGCAAGATGTCTCACGTTGCATCTGAGCCAGAAGATACTACAGGAAAACCTCTGCCTGCTGGATCTACCAAAGCTAAGTGTATCTGCTGTAAACTTTTGGTAGCTATTCCTCCAGCTGTTGTTTGTATTAAATGTCAT
Organism: Bombina bombina; assembly: GCF_027579735.1. Taxonomy (NCBI): domain Eukaryota; kingdom Metazoa; phylum Chordata; class Amphibia; order Anura; family Bombinatoridae; genus Bombina; species Bombina bombina. The sequence goes on from NC_069499.1 coordinate 1,186,638,125, forward strand.
GACAAACTTGTTAATGCAGATAATATTTCCTTTAGTGATGTACCATTGCCTGTTGCAGTTCCCTCAACATCTAAGGTGCAGAATGTTCCTGATAACATAAGAGATTTTGTTTCTGAATCCATAAAGAAGGCTTTGTCTGTTATTTCTCCTTCTAGTAAACGTAAAAAGTCTTTTAAATCTTCTCTCTCTACAGATGAATTTTTAAATGAACACCATCATTCTGATTCTTTGGACTCTTCTGGTTCAGAGGATTCTGTCTCAGAGATTGATGCTGATAAATCTTCATATTTATTTAAGATGGAATTTATTCGCTCTTTACTTAAAGAAGTACTAATTGCTTTAGAAATAGAGGATTCTAGTCCTCTTGATACTAATTCTATACGTTTGGATAAGGTTTTTAAAGCTCCTGCGGTTATTCCAGAAGTCTTTCCTGTTCCTAATGCTATTTCTGCAGTAATTGCTAAGGAATGGGATAGATTGGGTAATTCATTTACTCCTTCTAAACGTTTTAAGCAATTATATCCTGTTCCGCCTGACAGATTAGAATTTTGGGACAAAATCCCTAAAGTTGATGGGGCTATTTCTACCCTTGCTAAACGTACTACCATTCCTACGTCAGATGGTACCTCGTTTAAGGATCCTTTAGATAGAAAAATTGAATCTTTTCTAAGAAAAGCTTATCTATGTTCAGGTAATCTTCTTAGACCTGCTATATCATTGGCTGATGTTGCTGCAGCTTCAACTTTTTGGTTGGAAACTCTAGCGCAACAAGTAACAAATCGTGATTCTCATGATATTATTATTCTTCTCCAGCATGCTAATAATTTCATCTGTGATGCCATTTTTGATATTATTAGAGTTGATGTTAGATTTATGTCTCTGGCTATCTTAGCCAGAAGAGCTTTATGGCTTAAGACTTGGAATGCTGATATGGCTTCTAAATCAACTCTACTTTCCATTTCTTTCCAGGGAAACAAATTATTTGGTTCTCAGTTGGATTCTATTATTTCAACTGTTACTGGTGGGAAAGGAACTTTTTTACCACAGGATAAAAAGTCTAAAGGTAAAAACAGGGCTAACAATCGTTTTCGTTCCTTTCGTTTCAACAAAGAACAAAAGCCTGATCCTTCGTCCTCAGGAGCAGTTTCAGTTTGGAAACCATCTCCAGTCTGGAATAAATCCAAGCCTGCTAGAAAGGCAAAGCCTGCTTCTAAGTTCACATGAAGGTACGGCCCTCATTCCAGTTCAGCTGGTAGGGGGCAGGTTACGTTTTTTCAAAGAAATTTGGATCAGTTCTGTTCACAATCTTTGGATTCAGAACATTGTTTCAGAAGGGTACAGAATTGGTTTCAAGATGAGACCTCCTGCAAAGAGATTTTTTCTTTCCCATGTCCCAGTAAATCCAGTGAAAGCTCAAGCATTTCTGAATTGTGTTTCAGATCTAGAGTTGGCTGGAGTAATTATGCCAGTTCCAGTTCCGGAACAGGGGATGGGGTTTTATTCAAATCTCTTCATTGTACCAAAGAAGGAGAATTCCTTCAGACCAGTTCTGGATCTAAAATTATTGAATCGTTATGTAAGGATACCAACGTTCAAGATGGTAACTGTAAGGACTATATTGCCTTTTGTTCAGCAAGGGAATTATATGTCCACAATAGATTTACAGGATGCATATCTGCATATTCCGATTCATCCAGATCATTATCAGTTCCTGAGATTCTCTTTTCTAGACAAGCATTACCAATTTGTGGCTCTACCGTTTGGCCTTGCTACAGCTCCAAGAATTTTCACAAAGATTCTCGGTGCCCTTCTGTCTGTAATCAGAGAACAGGGTATTGTGGTATTTCCTTATTTGGACGATATCTTGGTACTTGCTCCGTCTTTACATTTAGCAGAATCTCATACGAATCGACTTGTGTTGTTTCTTCAAGATCATGGTTGGAGGATCAATTTACCAAAAAGTTCTTTGATTCCTCAAACAAGGGTAACCTTTCTGGGTTTCCAGATAGATTCAGTGTCCATGACTTTGTCTTTAACAGACAAGAGACGTCTAAAATTGATTACAGCCTGTCGAAACCTTCAGTCTCAATCATTCCCTTCGGTAGCCTTATGCATGGAAATTCTAGGTCTTATGACTGCTGCATCGGACGCGATCCCCTTTGCTCGTTTTCACATGCGACCTCTTCAGCTCTGTATGCTGAACCAATGGTGCAGGGATTACACGAAGATATATCAATTAATATCTTTAAAACCGATTGTTCGGCACTCTCTAACGTGGTGGACAGATCACCATCGTTTAATTCAGGGGGCTTCTTTTGTTCTTCCGACCTGGACTGTAATTTCAACAGATGCAAGTCTCACAGGTTGGGGAGCTGTGTGGGGATCTCTGACGGCACAAGGAGTTTGGGAATCTCAGGAGGTGAGATTACCGATCAATATCTTGGAACTCCGTGCAGTTTTCAGAGCTCTTCAGTTTTGGCCTCTTCTGAAGAGAGAATCGTTCATTTGTTTTCAGACAGACAATGTCACAACTGTGGCATACATCAATCATCAAGGAGGGACTCACAGTCCTCTGGCTATGAAAGAAGTATCTCGAATTTTGGTTTGGGCGGAATCCAGCTCCTGTCTAATCTCTGCGGTTCATATCCCAGGTGTAGACAATTGGGAAGCGGATTATCTCAGTCGCCAAACGTTGCATCCGGGCGAATGGTCTCTTCACCCAGAGGTATTTCTTCAGATTGTTCAAATGTGGGGGCTCCCAGAGATAGATCTGATGGCCTCTCATCTAAACAAGAAACTTCCCAGGTATCTGTCCAGATCCCGGGATCCTCAGGCGGAGGCAGTGGATGCATTATCACTTCCTTGGAAGTATCATCCTGCCTATATCTTTCCGCCTCTAGTTCTTCTTCCAAGAGTAATCTCCAAGATTCTGAGGGAATGCTCGTTTGTTCTGCTAATAGCTCCGGCATGGCCTCACAGGTTTTGGTATGCGGATCTTGTCCGGATGGCATCTTGCCAACCATGGACTCTTCCGTTAAGACCAGACCTTCTGTCTCAAGGTCCTTTTTTCCATCCGGATCTGAAATCCTTAAATTTAAAGGTATGGAGATTGAACGCTTGATTCTTGGTCATAGAGGTTTCTCTGACTCCGTGATTAATACTATGTTACAGGCTCGTAAATCTGTATCTCGAGAGATATATTATAGAGTCTGGAAGACTTATATTTCTTGGTGTCTTTCTCATCATTTTTCTTTGCATTCTTTTAGAATACCGAGAATTTTACAGTTTCTTCAGGATGGTTTAGATAAGGGTTTGTCCGCGAGTTCTTTGAAAGGACAAATCTCCGCTCTTTCTGTTCTTTTTCACAGAAAGATTGCTATTCTTCCTGATATTCATTGTTTTGTACAAGCTTTGGTTCGTATAAAACCTGTCATTAAGTCAATTTCTCCTCCATGGAGTTTGAATTTGGTTTTGGGAGCTCTTCAAGCTCCTCCGTTTGAACCTATGCATTCATTGGACATTAAATTACTTTCTTGGAAAGTTTTGTTCCTTTTGGCCATCTCTTCTGCTAGAAGAGTTTCTGAATTATCTGCTCTTTCGTGTGAGTCTCCTTTTCTGATTTTTCATCAGGATAAGGCGGTGTTGCGAACTTCTTTTGAATTTTTACCTAAAGTTGTGAATTCCAACAACATTAGTAGAGAAATTGTGGTTCCTTCATTATGTCCTAATCCTAAGAATTCTAAGGAGAAATCATTGCATTCTTTGGATGTTGTTAGAGCTTTGAAATATTATGTTGAAGCTACGAAATCTTTCCGTAAGACTTCTAGTCTATTTGTTATCTTTTCCGGTTCTAGGAAAGGCCAGAAAGCTTCTGCCATTTCTTTGGCATCTTGGTTGAAATCTTTAATTCATCTTGCCTATGTTGAGTCGGGTAAAATTCCGCCTCAAAGATTTACAGCTCATTCTACTAGGTCAGTTTCTACTTCCTGGGCGTTTAGGAATGAAGCTTCGGTTGACCAGATCTGCAAAGCAGCAACTTGGTCCTCTTTGCATACTTTTACTAAATTCTACCATTTTGATGTATTTTCTTCTTCTGAAGCAGTTTTTGGTAGAAAAGTTCTTCAGGCAGCGATTTCAGTTTGAATCTTCTGCTTATGTTTTTTGTTAAACTTTATTTTGGGTGTGGATTATTTTCAGCAGGAATTGGCTGTCTTTATTTTATCCCTCCCTCTCTAGTGACTCTTGTGTGGAAAGATCCACATCTTGGGTAGTCATTATCCCATACGTCACTAGCTCATGGACTCTTGTTAATTACATGAAAGAAAACATAATTTATGTAAGAACTTACCTGATAAATTCATTTCTTTCATATTAACAAGAGTCCATGAGGCCCACCCTTTTTTGTGGTGGTTATGATTTTTTTGTATAAAGCACAATTATTCCAATTCCTTATTTTATATGCTTCGCACTTTTTTTCTTATCACCCCACTTCTTGGCTATTCGTTAAACTGATTTGTGGGTGTGGTGAGGGGTGTATTTATAGGCATTTTAAGGTTTGGGAAACTTTGCCCCTCCTGGTAGGAATGTATATCCCATACGTCACTAGCTCATGGACTCTTGTTAATATGAAAGAAATGAATTTATCAGGTAAGTTCTTACATAAATTATGTTTTTCTGATGACACTTCGCAAAGTGTTGAACTAGGGGTGTGGATGCTACACCAGCTTGTATCGTGGAGAGATGGTTACGAATTCGCACCTTGACCTCAGTAGTCATGAGTCCAACGTACTGTAAATGGCACGTAATACAGCTCAACACATATACAACATATGTAGAAGTGCACTTGAGACAGGACTGGATGGCAAAAGTCTCCCCTGTAACTTTAGATTTAATACTGTCTGAGGGTAGAACAAACTCACATACCCTGCATTTATTGCGGCATTTGAAGATGCCTCTATGTGTGAGCCAAGAGCTCTGTCTTTGATTAATCTTAGGTAAAGCAGAAGGAGATAATAAATTACCTAGAGTAGTTGTTTTCCTATAGGAACAACGTAGCCCTTGAGAAATACAGTGCTCTAGTTTATCATCAGCCGCTAGGAATGAAAAGTGTTTTTTTACTATTTTACAAATTTCAGTATATTCCTGACTGAACTCTGTAACAAAAGTTACTCCTTTATGTTCATTGATATTTTTATGCTTATCAGTTTCATTTGTCTGGCCCAAAACTCGTGACCTATCTAGGCCATCTAACTGTTTCCTGGCCTTCTTGATAACCTTGGCACTGTATCCTCTGTTTTTTAGCCTATTGGCCAAATCTTGTGACTGCTCTGCACACTTGTTAGGTAAAGAACAGTTGTGTTTAACCCTAATAAATTGGCCTTTGGCCACGGAATAGGGTACGTGTCTGGGATGACAGCTTTGCGCATGTAGGAGGGTGTTCCCAGCTATGGGCTTCCTATAGATCTCTCGATAATCCAAAAGAGGGAACAGCACCACAATGATAATGCTTAAGAAATATTTATTGGGACATCATACAAACACACCACGACGTTTCGGTCCTAATAGACCTTAATCATGTGACATAAAACATGACCAAACACCATACATATATACCCCTTGGGGGAGGAGACTTATACCTATCACAGGTGTATATCTAATATATATTAACTTATTCAGATATATGCAAAACATGCTCACTGCTCCATCTAGTGGTGAAGAGAGGTCATCACTTCCAATATTTAGTGACCTAAAAAATGCAAGTACAAAAATTAAAAACAAATATAAGGGTAGTTAACCCATTACAGTTAAATACTGACTCTTAATATGTACAGTGCTTAATTCTGGTGAGAATATAGAGTTTACAAGATTAAATTATAACAAATAACCTTTAAGTTTTAAGATTTTTTACAGAGTGACTCCCCAGTCAATTTCTGTATTCATCCCTATTGGGATAAGAGATTGTAAAGTGTAGATCCAATAAGTTTCCCTACACTTCAACATTCTCTGTCTATCACCCCCCCTTCTTGGTTTTTTTATTTGTTCAATAACTTGGTACCTGAGTTGGGATATGCTATGGCCAGCTTGCAAGAAGTGATTAGAGACAGGGGCATCTTTATTGCCACAACGTATGTTCGATTTGTGTTCATTAATCCTGTCTCTAATCCTTCTTGTAGATTCGCCAATATAGATTTTAGCACATGGACATTTTATAAGGTACACAATATAGTCAGAATTGCATGTAAAATAACCTGGAATCCTATATTTCTTGCCATTTAGGAGGTGGACAAAATGGTCCCCTTTTATTACGTTGCCACAATTACAACACCCTAAACAAGGAAAACAACCAACCTTAGGGGTAGATAAAAATGTTTGGGTGCCTTTTTTCTTCGATCCAACATCTGCTTTAACCAAGACATCATTAATATTTCTACCTCGCCTATAGGCTGCCATAGGGGCCTCTTGGAATTCCATAATATTGGGGTTTAATTCTTTTAAGATAGACCAATGTCTCCTAATGATCTGATTGATTTTGTTACTTAGAGGGTTGAACTGGGAAACAAATATCATCTGTTTGGTATTATTTTTATCTTTCTTATTCCTACCCCTATATTCTCCCTTTAAAATAGAGGTTCTAGGGACCTTACCAATTGCCTTAATTTGTTTTTCCACTAGTTGTTTAGGATAACCTCTCTGTAAAAAGAGATTACCCATTTCATCTAATCTAGTCTGTGCTAACTCCTCATCAGACACAATTCTCTTAACTCGAAGGAGTTGACTTTTGGGAAGGCTGTTGATCAAGGGAGGATAGTGAGCACTCTCATATTTTAACAGACTGTTTCTGTCACTATCCTTCCTATAAAGATCAATCAGTAATTTCCCATCTTTTTTATAGACAGTTGTGTCTAGGAAGTCAATTGACTCCTCACTACTTACTAACTTCAATTTTATGTGTCTTGTGGAGATATTTAAGTCAGCTACAAAACTGACCAAGGAGTCCAAGTCGCCCCCCCCATATGCCAAAAATGTCATCTATATATCTAAACCAGCATATCCCATGTTGGATAAATGCCTGATTGGTGTATACAAATTTTTCTTCATAGGTATTCATAAAGACATTGGCATATGTGGGGGCGACATTGGACCCCATGGCAGTACCCTGGCATTGGATGTAAAATGAATCTTGAAACATGAAGAAATTATTATAAAGTACCATCTGTAGTAATTCCATAAGAAATTCTCCATGAGAGATATTAAATCTATTACTGTTATAGATAGTTTGTCTCATGGCCCCTATTCCACTTTCATGTGTAATAGACGTGTATAAGGATGTCACGTCTAATGAAAAAATAATGGTTTTGTCACAAGGCAAATCTAGGGATTCTAATTTTTCTATAAAATCCCGTGTATCCTTAATGTATGAAATTGATTCAGTTGTAAAAGGTCTTAGAATTCTATCTAGATATTTAGATACATTGGTCAATATTGAATTAGTGCTTGCCACAATGGGGCGTCCAGGGGGAGTCTGTCTATTTTTGTGAATCTTAGGCAGTGTGTAAAGGACTGGTACAGAGAATGTCTCAGGAATCAGAAATGTTTGCTCCTTTAGAGTAATCAGTCCATTACACACTGCCCTGTTAGTACAATTCACCAAATCCTTCATGATCATATGTGATGGATCATAATTAAGTAATTTATACACATCTTTATCTTGTAGTTGTTGTTCTATTTCTCTTATTTAATATGATCTATCCATCACAACTGTAGCCCCGCCCTTATCAGCTGGCTTGCAAATAATAGCTTTGTTAGATTTAAGACTTGATAGGGCTAACTTCTCTTCTCTAGAAAAATTAATTTGAGTATTTCTGTTACACATAGGATATTTGTTATATTTGCACTGTAACATATCAATATCTTTAAGTACTAATTGTATGAAAGTTTCAATGCTATTGTTATATATATTTGGCACAAAAGAACTCTTATTTCTCAGATCTAGTGTATCTAACAATAGATTGGTATTGACAGATGGTATATTACCCTCATTCCTCTGACTAGCTGTAGTAATATCTTGGTTAGAGAAAAATGCTTTCAATTTTAGATTTCTAAAAAATGCATGTAAGTCACTTTGTAGGGAAAAAAAGTCACATTTTGTTATAGGGCAAAAAGATAGCCCTTTCTGTAGTACCTCTCACTCACAGTCTGTTAGTTCGTAACTTGAGATGTTGACCGTTAGGTCCGCCTGTTCTTGGTCCTCGTGGTCCGTTTCGGCTTCTGGGCTTTTGGAGCGGTATCCATTTTGTTTACGGCGATGTTTTCTGCCGCCTCTCCTCCGCTTCCTCCGGAGTCCCCCGACGAGTCGCCCAATGATGATGATGACGGGCTTGCATTCCCTTCACGCACCCGGCGCTGTCTACGCCATCTGTTTGCGCCCGGCTTGTTTCCGTTGTCATGGGGATCCTGGGTCCAACGGTAAACGTTACCATTCCGGTAATCCTGCTCGTCTCGTTGAAACTTTTGTCTTTTTCTATTCTCGATTATGGTCTTCAATTCTGAGATGGATGTTTTAACTGATGATAACATTTTCTCCAAATCGTCTGCCGATAGTGACAACTTCAGGGTCTCCTCCAGGCGTGTCAGCTCATCTTTCTGAGCCTCTACATCTCGTTGCAGGTACTCTACTGTTAGAACTAATTGATCAAATGAGCACTTATTAAGTATATAGGTAAACTTCTCACAGTAATCCTTGTTTTCCCGCATCAGAGTGGGTCTCACATTCATACGTAAGCCTCTGGGTATACGTCGTACCCGATGATACTCAGCCAGGGTAGTCGAATGTAATTCATATGCTAGATTCTTCTTTGCTAATTTCTCATATTCCTTGGTAGCATTCTCCAAAGGTGGAATTTGTAGGAAGGTCCTTGAGCCACGTACAAGAGTAGTGATACGTGCAGCTTCAACATCACTATATGTAAGAGTTCTAGGTTCAGTCCCATTGTCTTCCATTTTATCAATGGTGTAAAATTTCAATTTCAAAGCAGACCATAAAATGCAGGTAGCCCCAGGCAGTCACAGTCCACAGTAGAGATAGAAAGGGCACAGCATAGGTACTGCAATAGTTAGTGTGCACACTAACTATTGCAGTACCTATGCTGTGCCCTTTCTATCTCTACTGTGGACTGTGACTGCCTGGGGCTACCTGCATTTTATGGTCTGCTTTGAAATTGAAATTTTACACCATTGATAAAATGGAAGACAATGGGACTGAACCTAGAACTCTTACATATAGTGATGTTGAAGCTGCACGTATCACTACTCTTGTACGTGGCTCAAGGACCTTCCTACAAATTCCACCTTTGGAGAATGCTACCAAGGAATATGAGAAATTAGCAAAGAAGAATCTAGCATATGAATTACATTCGACTACCCTGGCTGAGTATCATCGGGTACGACGTATACTCAGAGGCTTACGTATGAATGTGAGACCCACTCTGATGCGGGAAAACAAGGATTACTGTGAGAAGTTTACCTATATACTTAATAAGTGCTCGTTTGATCTATTAGTTCTAACAGTAGAGTACCTGCAACGAGATGTAGAGGCTCAGAAAGAAGAGCTGACACGCCTGGAGGAGACCCTGAAGTTGTCACTATCGGCAGACGATTTGGAGAAAATGTTATCATCAGTTAAAACATCCATCTCAGAATTGAAGACCATAATCGAGAATAGAAAAAGACAAAAGTTTCAACGAGACGAGCAGGATTACCGGAATGGTAACGTTTACCGCTGGACCCAGGATCCCCATGACAACGGAAACAAGCCGGGCGCAAACAGATGGCGTAGACAGCGCCGCGTGCGTGAAGGGAATGCAAGCCCGTCATCATCATCATTGGGCGACTCGTCGGGGGACTCCAGAGGAAGCGGAGGAGAGGCGGCAGAAAACATCGCCGTAAACAAAATGGATACCGCTCCAAAAGCCCAGAAGCCGAAACGGACCACGAGGACCAAGAACAGGCGGACCTAACGGTCAACATCTCAAGTTACGAACTAACAGACTGTGAGAGAGAGGTACTACAGAAAGGGCTATCTTTTTGCCCTATAACAAAATGTGACTTTTTTTCCCTACAAAGTGACTTACATGCATTTTTTAGAAATCTAAAATTGAAAGCATTTTTCTCTAACCAAGATATTACTACAGCTAGTCAGAGGAATGAGGGTAATATACCATCTGGCAATACCAATCTATTGTTAGATACACTAGATCTGAGAAATAAGAGTTCTTTTGTGCCAAATATATATAACAATATCATTGAAACTTTCATACAATTAGTACTTAAAGATATTGATATGTTACAGTGCAAATATAACAAATATCCTATGTGTAACAGAAATACTCAAATGAATTTTTCTAGAGAAGAGAAGTTAGCCCTATCAAGTCTTAAATCTAACAAAGCTATTATTTGCAAGCCAGCTGATAAGGGCGGGGCTACAGTTGTGATGGATAGATCATATTATATAAGAGAAATAGAACAACAACTACAAGATAAAGATGTGTATAAATTACTTAATTATGATCCATCACATATGATCATGAAGGATTTGGTGAATTGTACTAACAGGGCAGTGTGTAATGGACTGATTACTCTAAAGGAGCAAACATTTCTGATTCCTGAGACATTCTCTGTACCAGTCCTTTACACACTGCCTAAGATTCACAAAAATAGAGAGACTCCCCCTGGACGCCCCATTGTGGCAAGCACTAATTCAATATTGACCAATGTATCTAAATATCTAGATAGAATTCTAAGACCTTTTACAACTGAATCAATTTCATACATTAAGGATACAGGGGATTTTATAGAAAAATTAGAATCCCTAGATTTGCCTTGTGACAAAACCATTATTTTTTCATTAGACGTGACATCCTTATACACGTCTATTACACATGAAAGTGGAATAGGGGCCATGAGACAAACTATCTATAACAGTAATAGATTTAATATCTCTCAGGGAGAATTTCTTATGGAATTACTACAGATGGTACTTTATAATAATTTCTTCATGTTTCAAGATTCATTTTACATCCAATGCCAGGGTACTGCCATGGGGTCCAATGTCGCCCCCACATATGCCAATGTCTTTATGAATACCTATGAAGAAAAATTTGTATACACCAATCAGGCATTTATCCAACATGGGATATGCTGGTTTAGATATATAGATGACATTTTTGGCATATGGGGGGGCGACTTGGACTCCTTGGTCAGTTTTGTAGCTGACTTAAATATCTCCACAAGACACATAAAATTGAAGTTAGTAAGTAGTGAGGAGTCAATTGACTTCCTAGACACAACTGTCTATAAAAAAGATGGGAAATTACTGATTGATCTTTATAGGAAGGATAGTGACAGAAACAGTCTGTTAAAATATGAGAGTGCTCACTATCCTCCCTTGATCAACAGCCTTCCCAAAAGTCAACTCCTTCGAGTTAAGAGAATTGTGTCTGATGAGGAGTTAGCACAGACTAGATTAGATGAAATGGGTAATCTCTTTTTACAGAGAGGTTATCCTAAACAACTAGTGGAAAAACAAATTAAGGCAATTGGTAAGGTCCCTAGAACCTCTATTTTAAAGGGAGAATATAGGGGTAGGAATAAGAAAGATAAAAATAATACCAAACAGATGATATTTGTGTCCCAGTTCAACCCTCTAAGTAACAAAATCAATAAGATCATTAGGAGACATTGGTCTATCTTAAAAGAATTAAACCCCAATATTATGGAATTCCAAGAGGCCCCTATGGCAGCCTATAGGCGAGGTAGAAATATTAAGGATGTCTTGGTTAAAGCAGATGTTGGATCGAAGAAAAAAGGCACCCAAACATTTTTATCTACCCCTAAGGTTGGTTGTTTTCCTTGTTTAGGGTGTTGTAATTGTGGCAACGTAATAAAAGGGGACCATTTTGTCCACCCCCTAAATGGCAAGAAATATAGGATTCCAGGTTAATTTACATGCAATTCTGACTATATTGTGTACCTTATAAAATGTCCATGTGCTAAAATCTATATTGGCGAATCTACAAGAAGGATTAGAGACAGGATTAATGAACACAAATCGAACATACGTTGTGGCAATAAAGATGCCCCTGTCTCTAATCACTTCTTGCAAGCTGGCCATAGCATATCCCAACTCAGGTACCAAGTTATTGAACAAATAAAAAAACCAAGAAGGGGGGGGTGATAGACAGAGAATGTTGAAGTGTTGGGAAACTTATTGGATCTACACTTTACAATCTCTTATCCCAATAGGGATGAATAAAGAAATTGACTGGGGAGTCACTCTGTAAAAAATCTTAAAACTTAAAGGTTATTTGTTATAATTTAATCTTGTAAACTCTATATTCTCACCAGAATTAAGCACTGTACATATTAAGAGTCAGTATTTAACTGTAATGGGTTAACTACCCTTATATTTGTTTTTAATTTTTGTACTTGCATTTGTTAGGTCACTAAATATTGGAAGTGATGACCTCTCTTCACCACTAGATGGAGCAGTGAGCATGTTTTGCATATATCTGAATAAGTTAATATATATTAGATATACACCTGTGATAGGTATAAGTCTCATCCCCCAAGGGGTATATATGTATGGTGTTTGGTCATGTTTTATGTCACATGATTAAGGTCTATTAGGACCGAAACGTCGTGGTGTGTTTGTATGATGTCCCAATAAATATTTCTTAAGCATTATCATTGTGGTGCTGTTCCCTCTTTTGGATTATCGTTGGATTCGAGGTTTTGGCAGAACCTGGGAACGTGCACACTAACTATTGCAGTACCTATGCTGTGCCCTTTCTATCTCTACTCCTTCCTATAGATCTCTGTCACTACTCTTCCATCCTCCATGCCTGTGATCGTGATGTCCAAAAAATTGATCACATTTTCCCGTAACTCACTGGTAAATTTTATTCCAATATTATTGGAATTCAAATACGCAGTGAAGGACGTAAACTGCGACTCACTCCCTTTCCATACGAGCAGCAGGTCGTCTATATAGCGGCCATAAAAATGAATTAACTTTCTGAAAGGGGTTCCCATCTCCATAGACGTGGGACAGCTCCCACCAACCCATAAAAAGGTTGGCATAGGAGGGGGCAAATTTGGCCCCCATTGCCGTCCCACGTCTCTGGAGATAGAAACCATTCTCAAAAGAAAAATAATTGTGTGTGAGTAAAAATTTTAACACTCTAAGTATAAAGTGTCTAAACACAAAAGAACCAGATATAGACTGCACTTCTCTGACTCCACAAGATATGTTACAATGTATGTTTTTAAATTGCTAAAAGCAATAGACAATGAAGACAAGAAATATCTTAGAATTTCAAATATTCACCTAACAGGCATAAGACTCTAAATGGGTAGATAATAAACCCAGACGTGATATTACACAGTAAATCAATGAAGGTAATAGTAATTAAATACAGCAAATATATTTCAATATAAATAAAAACATATAAAAACAAATACTTCCTAGATATAAGTAAAGTTGTGGTGGGTGGGAAGGGTGCTGCTCTGTTGGGGGTGCAATGAACTGTGCTCCTGCTCCCAAGACAAAAAGCTGTGAATACAAAAAGAACACAGAGCGCAACCCACTCTGAACATAAAACTGTTTAATAAAAATTAGACAGGTATATCACAGCATATGCAGGCATGGACGTACATAAAACATAAAAAGTGCAAGCATTAAAAAGTCACCACTCGGTAAAGACACCGCTCGGCAAAGACAGTCATCCATCTGTTTCCAGCACACGGCGTTCCTCCTCTGGCTGTACCACTTGTTGGATCTGCTGCAGTCATCTGGAGACACTGCCAGGAAGCCCAGAACGTAACCGGAAGTGATCGCGGCAAGTAGAGCATCACAGATTCCTATTGGTATTGATAGGTAGGTACACGCTACTCCAATGTAGCCTGGTCTTTTCAGAGAACTCTACTCGTTTCATCAGGTTATGACCTGACTTTATCAAGAGAAACTTGATAAAGTCGGGTCGTAACCCGATGAAACGCGTAGAGTTCTCTGAAAAGACCAGGCTACATTGGAGTAGCGTGTACCTACCTATCAATACCAATAGGAATCTGTGATGCTCCACTTGCCGCGATCACTTCCGGTTACGTTCTGGGCTTCCTGGCAGTGTCTCCAGACGACTGCAGCATATCCAACAAGCGGTACAGCCGGAGGAGGAACGCTGTGTGCTGGAAACAGACGGATGACTGTCTTTGCCGAGCGGTGTCTTTACAGAGTGGTGACTTTTTAATGCTTGCACTTTTTATGTTTTATGTACGTCCATGCCTGTATATGCTGTGATATACCTGTCTAATTTTTATTAAACAGTTTTATGTTCAGAGTGGGTTGCGCTCTGTGTTCTTTTTGTATATAAAGTGTCTAAACTCAGTGGAAAAATCAGAATAAAATTCCAAAAAGAAATTGACCGCTGTTAGACCCTCCTCGTGGGGAATGGAGGAGTATAATGCAACTACATCAATTGTAGCCCACTTGCGACAATTATAGTGCCATCTCAAATTCTCAAGAGTGCAAATAACATCCTTAGTGTCTTGGATATAGCTATGCAGATTTTGTACCAAAGGTTGTAAAAGGCTATCTACCCACTTTGAAACATGTTCTGTCAGTGAACCGATTCCACTGACTATTGGACGTCCCCTAACGTCCTCAAGGGATTTATGGACCTTAGGTAGGTGGTGGAAGATTGGCACCACCGGATGGTCAACCCTCAAAAACTCAAAGGTTTTCCGGTCGTAGTGCCCATCCTCCAACCCATCGTCCAAAATGTCCAATAACTCCCTTTTGAAGTCAGCAGTAGGGACCCTAGAAAGGGGAATATATTCCTCAATATTGTTAAGTTGACGCAAAGCCTCATTCACATAATCCAATCTGTCCAGAACCACAACAGAGCCTCCCTTGTCAGCTGTGCGTATGACAATATCATGGTTCTCTTGAAGCTCTTTAAGGGTGGCTCTCTTTGGTCTGGACAGATTGGAGGCTTGATACCCAACAGAGTTCTTAAGTTTAATTAGGTCACGTTCTACACATTTGAAGAAAGTCTCCAAAGTGTTGCCCCTAGTGTGAATGGGGTAAAACGATGACTTGTTTTGAAAACCACTAGATGCATTGATACTTTCTCTATTAGTTCCTGTCAGGGTGTCTTGAGACAAACATTCTAAATTAAACACATCACAGGTTTCACCAAATGTTAATTTACTAGTATGTAGAGCATGTGATGGTAAATTCAATCTATAATCAACTCTGTTGTCTGAATAATTTGGTGATTCAGTGTAAAAATATTTTTGTAGAGTCATGTTATGTATTAGTTTATTAACATCAAGAATGGTGTTGAATATATAAAAATGATTAGTGGGTGCAAAATTCAAACCACGGCTGAGAAGGGAGACTTGTGAGTCTGTAAGTATATATTTTGACAAATTAATAACATTGTTTAGTTGTACTTCTGTTTTCCTCTCTGGCCTCTCAAATGATAGTGTCCCTGACCTGTTTGTCCTATCCCGGTGCATTGTGGAGGAAGAGAAAAAACCTGTTCTATCTTTCTTTGGTCATCATCAGAAACCCTTGTCTGCATAGCAGAAGCACCGGCACCTTCTTCAACATATTTGGATACAAAGCTCTTAGGATCAGCATTTTTAGTTTTAAATGTAACTGCTTGGGACTGATGGTGATCAGAGTTAGTCAGAGCATGTGTATGCTGTACTAATACTTGGGGAGTATCTTTTAGTATGCTTTTAGGGGGTTCCTCTCCACTTGAAGCCCCAGTTTCCTCTCCTGACTCAAAATCAGTATCTGAATATGTTACTCGCTTGACTTCTGTAGTGTGTATGGGTGCTTGATCCTTGGTTTTGTTTTTACTGTTATTGTGTCTATTCCTGGACCTCCCCCTATACTGCCTTCTATACATGGCCTTATCTGAACGCTTCCATGAATATACAGTGTTGTTGCTATAGTCAGTCTGGTCCCTTACAAATTTTGTGTGTTTGGTTTCAAGAACTGAATCTTTTACTTTTGCTACCACTGTTTTTAGAATGCCATCAAATTTAGCAAAACTGGCTTCCAACTGCCGTGAATTCATTTCTGTTTGTAATTCCCCTATCTCCTCCCTGGTGGATTTGTAAGAAGTCAACAACAACATTAAGCGTACTGAACAATCTGACAGAATATCATTCCATGTACCAATAAAAACAGTGTCAATAACATCAAACGTGGGAAATTTGTTCAATCTCAACCCACGTGGTATGATTTTAAGTTTAATATATGTCTCTAAGGTCCATATGTCCCACTGGAGTTTATGCTTCCTAATCAGTAATTTCTCCATTTCCTCAAATAAGGCTGACAATTAGTAGTTAGATTTGTCTGTAGAAAAGATTCTCTCAATTTCCATAGATGTGCAATCTCTTTCAGACACAGGCAACAATGAGTAAAAATGTGTGACCTCCATGGAGCCAAAATAAAGGACTGCTCAATGTATTGGACAGGAACAGTGGAGTGCAACTGGGCAATGCACTCAATATTAATCAAGAAAAAAGTACAGTTCACAGTTACTGTCCGTATGTAATCATAAATTGAAAAATACTGGTATTGTACAATACCAGTATTTTTCAATTTATGATTACATACGGACAGTAACTGTGAACTGTACTTTTTTCTTGATATATATATATATATATATATATATATATATATATATATATATATATATAGAGAGAGAGAGAGAGAGAGAGAGAGAGAGAGAAAGAAAGGAGAGTGTAAGAGAGAGAGAGAAAGAGAGAGAGAGAGAGAGAGAGAGAGTGTGTGTGAGAGAGAGAGAGAGAGAGAGAGAGAGAGAGAGAGAAGAGGGAGAGTGTGTGTGTGTGAGAGAGAGAGAGAGAGAGAGAGAGAGAGAAAGAAAGGAGAGTGTAAGAGAGAGAAAGAGAGAAAGAAAGGAGAGTGTAAGAGAGAGAGAGAAAGAGATAGAGAGAGAGAGAGAGAGAGATAGAGAGAAAGGAGAGTGTGTGTGTGAGAGAGAAAGAAAGGAGAGTGTAAGAGAGAGAGAGAAAGAGAGAAAGAAAGGAGAGTGTAAGAGAGAGAGAAAGAGAGAAAGAAAGGAGAGTGTGAGAGTGAGAGAAAGAGAGAGAGAAAGAAAGGAGAGTGTGTGAGAGAGAGAGAGAGAGAGAGAGAGAGAGAGAGAGAGAGAGAGAGAGAGAGAAAGGAGAGTGTGAGAGGGAAAGAGAGAAAGAATGGAGAGTGTGAGAGAGAAAGCAAGAGAGAGATAGACAGACAAAGAAATTGATGAGAAAGAGAGAGAGAGAGAGAGAGAGAGAGAGAGGAATAGAGAGAGAGGGGGGGAAGAGAGAAAGAGAGAGAGAGAGAGAGAGAGAGAGAAAAAGAGAGAGAAAGAGATAGAGAGAGAGGAGAGAGAGAAAGGAGATAGAGAGAGAGAGGAAGAAAGGAGAATGTAAGAGAGAGAGAGAGAGAAAGGAGAGTGTAAGAGAGAGAGAGAGAAAGGAGAGTGTAAGAGAGAGAGAGTGAGTGAGAGAGAAAGAAAGAAAGAAAGAAAGGGGAGTGTAAGAGAGAGAGAGAAAGAAGGGAGAGTGTAAGAGAGAAAGAGAGGAAGAAAGGCGAGTGTGAGAGCGAAAGCAAGAGAGAGATAGAAAATGAAAGTGATAAGAAAGAGAGATAGGGGAATAGAGAGAGAGAGAGGGGGAAGATAGAGAGAGAAAGAGAGAGAGGAAGATAGAGAGAGAGACAGACAGACAGAGGAAGAGAGAGAGAGAGAGACAGAAGACAGAAAAAGAGGGAGGAAGAGAAAGAGAGAGGGGGAGAGAGAGAAAGAGGGAGATAGAGAGAGAGAGGGAGATAGAGAGAGTGAGATAAAGAGAGAGACAGAGGGAAAGAGAGAGAGGGGGGAGAGAGCGAGTGAGAAAGTGAGATAAAGAGAGACAGAGAGAGAGAGAGAGAAGAGAGAAAGAGAGAGAAAGAGAAGGAGAGAGAGGAGAAAGAGAATGAGAGAGAGAAAGAGAGAGAGAGAGGGAGAAAGAGAGTAAGTGAGAGAGAGCAGAGAAAGAGATAGTCAAAGAGAAAGAGAGAGAGAAAAAGAGGGAGTGAGAGAGAAAGAGACTGAGAGAGAGACAGAGGGAGAGAGTAAGAGAGAGAGAGCGAGGGAGAAAGAGAGAGTCAAAGAAAGAGTGGATGATAGAGAGACAGAGAGAAAGGGAGAAAGAGAGACTGAGAGAGTGAGGGGGGTAGTTATCAAGCCGTCAACCTCAAATACGCTGGAATTCCGCAGCGTATTTGTGGCGAGGCTGATTCGCCTTAGTTATCAAAGGCTAGAGACCGGCAAAAGTAGAATTTTGTGACGTAAACTTTGATCCGCCAGACTCCGTCCGACACAGATCGATTCTTACGTCACTCCAGATGTTCTGCAAACAAGTACGGCACAATCTGACTACTTTTGCTAGTTATCAAAAAACTAGCAGGTACGCTCGGCACTTTTAGGGCCCAGCGTACCTTGTTTTCAAACCGCCACCCTGGAGGTGGCGGATCCCATAGGAATCAATGGGAGTCTGACCATAGCGAAAGTACAAGTTCGCTGCTGACAGACATCCCATTGATTTCTATGGGAGCTGTCTACACCTAACACCCTAACATGTACCCCGAGTCTAAACACCACTAATCTGTCCCCCCCTACACCGCCCCAACTAAATAAAGTTATTACCCCCTAAACCGCTGCTCCCGAAGCCCACCGCAAGCTACTCTATACCTATTAATCCCTAAACCGCCGCTCCCTGACCCTGCCGCAACTATAATAAGTGTATTAACCCCTAAACCGCCGCTCCCTGACCCTGCCGCAACCTATATTAAATTTATTAACCCCTATCCTGCCCCCCACTACACCGCCGCCACTGTAATAAAATTATTAACCCCTAAACCTAAGTCTAACACTAACCCTAACACCCCCCTAACTTAAATATTAATTAAATAAATCTAAATAATATTTCTATCATTAACTAAGTTAATCCTATTTAAAACTAAATACTTACCTATAAAATAAACCCTAATATAGCTACAATATAAATAATAATTATATTGTAGCTATGTTAGGATTTATTTTTATTTTACAGGCACCTTTCAATTTATTTTAACTAGGTACAATAGCTATTAAATAGTTATTAACTATTTAATAGCTTACCTAGCTAAAATAAAGAGAAATTTACCTGTAAAATAAAAACTAACCTAAGTTACAATTACACCTAACACTACACTACACTTAAATAAATTATTCCTATTTAAAACTAAATACTTACCTGTAAAATAAACCCTAAGATAGCTACAATATAATTAATAATTACATTGTAGCTATCTTAGGATTTATATTTATTTTACAGGTAACTTTGTATTTATTTTAGCTTGTTAGAATAGTTATTAAATAGTTATTAACTATTTAATAACTACCTAGCTAAAAGAAATACAAAATTACCTGTAAAATAAATCTTAACCTAAGTTACAATTAAACCTAACACTACACTATCATTAAATAAATTAAATAAACTACCTACAAATAACTAAAATTAAATACAATTACATAAACTAACTAAAGTACAAAAAATAAAAAAAGCTAAGTTACAAAAAATAAAAAAAATAAGTTACAAACATTTAAAAAAATATTACAACAATTTTAAGCTACTTACACCTAATCTAAGCCCCCTAATAAAAAAAAAAAAAAAAAAACCAAAATAAAAAAATGCCCTACCCTATTCTACATTAAAAAAGTTCAAAGCTCTTTTACCTTACCAGCCTTTAAAAGGGCCTTTTGTGGGGGCATGCCCCAAAGAGTTCAGCTCTTTTGCCTGTAAAAGAAAAATACAACGCCCCCCCCAACATTAAAACCCACCACCCACATACTCCTAATCTAACCCAAACCCCCCTTAAAATAACCTAACACTAATCCCCTGAAGATCATCCTACCTTTAGTTGTCTTCACTCAGCCGAGCCACCGATGGAACTGAAGAGGACATCCGGACCGGCAGAAGTGATCATCCAAGGGGCGCTGAAGAAATCTTCCATCCGATGAAGTGATCCTCCAAGCGGCGCTGAAGAAATCTTCCATCCGGACGAGGTCATCTTCCAAGAGGCGCTGAAGAAGTCTTCTATCCGGGCGAGGTCATCTTCGAAGCCGGGTCTTGAATCTTCATTCCGCCGACGCGGAACATCCTTCTTTCCCGACGAACTACCGACAAATGAAGGCTCCTTTAAGGGACGTCATCCAAGATGGCGTCCCTTCAATTCCGATTGGCTGATAGGATTCTATCAGCCAATCGGAATTAAAGTAGGAAAAATCTGATTGGCTGATTGAATCAGCCAATCAGATTCAAGTTCAAACCGATTGGCTGATCCAATCAGCCAATCAGATTGAGCTCGCATTCTATTGGCTGATCGGAACCGCCAATAGAATGTGAGCTCAATCTGATTGGCTGATTGGATCAGCCAATCGGATTGAACTTGAATCTGATTGGCTGATTCCATCAGCCAATCAGATTTTTCCTACCTTAATTACGATTGGCTGATAGAATCCTATCAGCCAATCGGAATTGAAGGGACGCCATCTTGGATGACGTCCCTTAAAGGAGCCTTCATTCGTCGGTAGTCCGTCGGGAAAGAAGGATGTTCCGCGTCGGCGGGATGAAGATTCAAGACCCGGCTTCGAAGATGACCTCGCCCGGATAGAAGACTTCTTCAGCGCCTCTTGGAAGATGACCTCGCCCGGATGGAAGATTTCTTCAGCGCCGCTTGGAAGATCACTTCATCGGATGGAAGATTTCTTCAGCGCCCCTTGGATGATCACTTCTGCCAGTCCGGATGTCCTCTTCAGTTCCATCGGTGGCTCGGCTGAGTGAAGACCACTAAAGGTAGGAAGATCTTCAGGGGATTAGTGTTAGGTTATTTTAAGGGGGGTTTGGGTTAGATTAGGGGTATGTGGGTGGTGGGTTTTAATGTTGGGGGGGGTTGTATTTTTCTTTTACAGGCAAAAGAGCTGAACTCTTTGGGGCATGCCCCCACAAAAGGCCCTTTTAAGGGCTGGTAAGGTAAAAGAGCTTTGAACTTTTTTAATGTAGAATAGGGTAGGGCATTTTTTTATTTTGGGGGGGTTTGTTATTTTATTAGGGGGCTTAGAGTAGGTGTAAGTAGCTTAAAATTGTTGTAATATTTTTTTAAATGTTTGTAACTTATTTTTTTTATTTTTTGTAACTTAGCTTTTTTTATTTTTTGTACTTTAGTTAGTTTATGTAATTGTATTTAATTGTAGTTATTTGTAGGTAGTTTATTTAATTTATTTAATGATAGTGTAGTGTTAGGTTTAATTGTAACTTAGGTTAGGATTTATTTTACAGGTAATTTTGTATTTCTTTTAACTAGGTAGTTATTAAATAGTTAATAACTATTTAATAACTATTCTAACTAGCTAAAATAAATACAAAGTTACCTGTAAAATAAATATAAATCCTAAGATAGCTACAATGTAATTATTAATTATATTGTAGCTATCTTAGGCCTAGATTTGGAGTTTGGCGGTAGCCGTGAAAACCAGCGTTAGAGGCTCCTAACGCTGGTTTTAGGCTAACTCCGGTATTTGGAGTCACTCAAAAAAGGGTCTAACGCTCACTTTTCAGCCGCGACTTTTCCATACCACAGATCGCCTTACGTAAATTGCGTATCCTATCTTTTCAATGGGATTTTTCTAACTCCGGTATTTAGAGTCGTGGCTGAAGTGAGCGTTAGAAATCTAACGACAAAACTCCAGCCGCAGGAAAAAAGTCAGTAGTTAAGAGCTTTCTGGGCTAACGCCGGTTCATGAAGCTCTTAACTACTGTACTCTAAAGTACACTAACACCCATAAACTACCTATGTACCCCTAAACCAAGGTCCCCCCACATCGCCGCCACTCGATTAAAATTTTTTAACCCCTAATCTGCCGACCGCCACCTACGTTATACTTATGTACCCCTAATCTGCTGCCCCTAACACCGCCGACCCCTGTAATATATTTATTAACCCCTAATCTGCCCCCCACAACGTCGCCGCCAGCTACCTACAATAATTAACCCCTAATCTGCCTACCGCAAAGCGCCGCCACCTACATTATAGCTATGTACCCCTAATCTGCTGCCCCTAACACCACCGACCCCTATATTATATTTATTAACCCCTAATCTGCCCCCCTCAACGTCGCCTCCACCTGCCTACACTTATTAACCCCTAATCTGCCGAGCGGACCGCACCGCTACTATAATAAAGTTATTAACCCCTAATCCGCCTCACTAACCCTATAATAAATAGTATTAACCCCTAATCTGCCCTCCCTAACATCGCCGACACCTAACTTCAATTATTAACCCCTAATCTGCCGACTGGAGCTCACCGCTATTCTAATAAATGTATTAACCCCTAAAGCTAAGTCTAACCCTAACACTAACACCCCCCTAAATTAAATATAATTTTAATCTAACGAAATTAATTAACTCTTATTAAATAAATTATTCCTATTTAAAGCTAAATACTTACCTGTAAAATAAATCCTAATATAGCTACAATATAAATTATAATTACATTGTAGCTATTTTAGGATTAATATTTATTTTACAGGCAACTTTGTAATTATTTTAACCATGTACAATAGCTATTAAATAGTTAAGAACTATTTAATAGCTACCTAGTTAAAATAATTACAAAATTACCTGTAAAATAAATCCTAACCTAAGTTACAATTAAACCTAACACTATACTATCATTAAATTAATTAAATAAAATACCTATAATTACCTACAATTAAACCTAACACTACACTATCAATACATTAATTAAATACAATATCTACAAACAACTACAATGAAATAAACTAACTAAAGTACAAAAAATAAAAAAGAACTAAGTTACAAAAAATAAAAAAATATTTACAAACATAAGAAAAATATTACAACAATTTTAAACTAATTACACCTACTCTAAGCCCCCTAATAAAATAACAAAGACCCCCAAAATAAAAAATGCCCTACCCTATTCTAAATTAATAAAGTTCAAAGCTCTTTTACCTTACCAGCCCTGAACAGGGCCCTTTGCGGGGCATGCCCCAAGAAGTTCAGCTCTTTTGACTGTAAAAAAAAAACATACAATACCCCCCAACATTACAACCCACCACCCACATACCCCTAATATAACCCAAACCCCCCTTAAATAAACCTAACACTAAGCCCCTGAAGATCATCCTACCTTGTCTTCACCTCACCAGGTATCACAGATCCGTCCTGGCTCCAAAATCTTCATCCAACCCAAGCGGGGGCTGGCGATCCATCATCTGGTGGCTGAAGAGGTCCAGAAGAGGCTCCAAAGTCTTCATCCTATCCGGGAAGAAGAGGCGATCCGGACCTGCAACCATCTTGATCCAAGCGGCATCTTCTATCTTCATCCGATGACGACCGGCTCCATCCTGAAGACCTCCACTGCGGACCCATCTTCATCCGGCGACGTCCAACTGAAGAATGACGGTTCCTTTAAGGGACGTCATCCAAGATGGCGTCCCTCGAATTCCGATTGGCTGATAGGATTCTATCAGCCAATCGGAATTAAGGTAGGAATATTCTGATTGGCTGATGGAATCAGCCAATCAGAATCAAGTTCAATCTGATTGGCTGATCCAATCAGCCAATCAGATTGAGCTTGCATTCTATTGGCTGTTCCGATCAGCCAATAGAATGCAAGCTCAATCTGATTGGAGCCGGTCGTCATCAGATGAAGATAGAAGATGCCGCTTGGATCAAGATGGTTGCCGGTCCGGATTGCATCTTCTTCCCGGATAGGATGAAGACTTTGGAGCCTCTTCTGGACCTCTTCAGCCACCGGATGATGGATCGCCAGCCCCCACTTGGGTTGGATGAAGATTTTGATATAGACGATATTTTGCTGGTGTGGGATGGCACTGAGGGAGAACTAAATCATTTTATAGACTATCTCAATTCTAATGATGGCAATCTCAGGTTCACGTTCAGTGCATCCCACAGTAGCATTCCTTATCTTGATATATACCTTAGGAATGATGGTCAAACAATATTTACAGAATCATATAGGAAAGAAATAAGTGGCAACACTATTCTTAGGGCAGACTCTTCCCATCCCAAACATTTAAAAAAGGGGATACCAAAGGGCCAATATATTAGACTTAGACGCAACTGTACTAATCTAAGTGATTATTGGAAGCATGCCAATGATTTAACAGAGCGCTTGGTAGCCAGAGGTTATGACTTAGAGTCCCTAAAGAAACAGTCTAATTTGGTGTCAAGCTTTGATAGAAATAATTTACTAAAAGATCGTACTACTCCTAATTCTGATCATGGATTGAAACAAAAAAAAGGTATTAATTTTGTCACCAAATATAGTAGACAGTTTGGAGATATCTGCAACATAATCAAAACAAGATTACCATTGCTGGAGAGAGATGCTGATCTCAGGTTGATATCTGGTAATTGTAACTTTGTTGCTAGCAGATCTGATACTATAGGTGACAAAATAAGAAAGAATTTCTCTTCCAAAATTAAAACCAGGGAGAATACAAAAAATAATTGGTTACCAACTAATATCGGCTTTCACAAATGTGGTACTAAACCATGCAAGTGCTGTGACTATGCACTTGTAGGTAATAGTTTCACATCTATGCAGACTGGGATTTCCTATAAAATAAGAGAATCGATCAATTGTAATACTGTGTATGTAATTTATCTCATAACTTGCTCATTTTGCAATTTTCAATACGTTGGCCTTACTTCAAGGAATCTCAAAGATCGTATAAGAGAGCATCTGCTGTCATTGGAAGCAGAGGTTCCAAAGACTCCAGTTGCAAAACATTTTTTTACACATACCAATGGACTTGCTCACTTTCTTTTTCAGGGGATTGAGCAAGTCACACTGGGAGTTAGAGGAGGAGATAGATATCAGGCCCTATCAAAAAGAGAAATCTTTTGGATTCACACTTTAAAAACAGGTCATCCATTGGGAATAAATAAAATTAGCGATGTCAAACTTTTCATAGATAGGAGCTGATTTACATTTATAGATTATAGACTGTAGAAAGATAGGTGTTATTTTGTCCAGTCTGACCCCTTGTAAAGATATCTCTTACATACTTTTTACATACTTTTTACAATTCATGCAATTTCAGAATTTAGTGTCTTTGTAATTCAAAAGTAATGCTACCTTGGTATGTGCCTTTTCAGGAATATGTAATCAAACACTGAATAGTTGGCTCAATCATTTGCTTAAAGTTATTTGCTTAATTTTTTCTTTAATCATTTTTTGACTGACACAGTCCTGGTGATGACCCTTAGTTAACATTTTGCATTTATCTTATATACTTTAATAATAATGGGTTAACTCACTTGTACTTTTATTTTCATTATTATTATTATTAAACTTTAGCAATTTTGAAACATCAGATTATAGACGTAACAACTATAGATAAATTGTTACGATTTAAAATGTTCCCAAATCAGAACTTATTCTAAACATTCGATATTTTTTTATTTTGAATCAACTTTGTTCTTTATTTTGTATTTTTTGTGCTGTTATTCCTTAGGAACCCAATTGGTTCAGTCACATTTAAATAATGTACAATATGTTAATGAAATGGAAGGAGTTAAAGGGTGGGTGTCTTCTGCACTCACCTAGCTTCTATGTGATTGGTCTCTCTTGGTGTACCTGTGTGTGTAAAACAGCAGCTTCAGGTGATCTCTGTATGCTCTGATGAACTGCCCGTGAGGCAGGAAACGCGTCAGCAGTGGGGATTTCTGTGTGCTGTGCCAGGTCTGTTTTAACGAATTCAATAAAATGACATTTTAAATTTTACTTATCATCTCTCTCTCTCTCTGAAATCCTATTGATTGAACTGTGAAACTTTGTTGCATATTTGTTGATATTTAATACGAGTTCAGGAGAGCTCCAACAGTTCTAACATAGGACAGCATACGTCACAGGTACTCACCTGTTGAAATTAACAGTGAAGTATATACAGCGTTCATGCCGGAGGGCAGACGGTTTACTAACAAGCATTTCTGAGTCATTTGTATCCGCTACCAAGCTGAACTGTCTGAAATATACAGTTATCGATTGACACCGGAGTGGTAAGCACGCTGTTTATGCATATCATAAGTCTGAAGTGTATATTATAGGAACGGTTCTTTTTTACCTGTAAACTCTGTGATTCCCGCACCTGTTGGGGCCTCTAATGAGGGGTTGTTCACAAGAGTCATATGGACACTATTATCGCACTGTACTAGTCGAACACAACACCTTGAAATATTGAAGATTTTGGAGCCAGGACGGATCGGTGATACCTGGTGAGGTGAAGACAAGGTAGGATGATCTTCAGGGGCTTAGTGTTAGGTTTATTTAAGGGGGGGTTTGGGTTAGATTAGGGGTATGTGGGTGGTGGGTTGTAATGTTGGGGGGGGGGGTATTGTATGTTTTTTTTTACAGGCAAAAGAGCTTAACTTCTTGGGGCATGCCCCGCAAATGGCCCTGTTCAGGGCTGGTAAGGTAAAAGAGCTTTGAACTTTAGTAATTTAGAATAGGGTAGGGCATTTTTTATTTTGGGGGTCTTTGTTATTTTATTAGGGGGCTTAGAGTAGGTGTAATTAGTTTACAATTGTTGTAATATTTTATAATTGTTGTAATATACTTTTTTATTTTTTGTACTTTAGTTAGTTTATTTCATTGTAGTTATTTGTAGATATTGTATTTAATTAATTTATTGATAGTGTAGTGTTAAGTTTAATTGTAGGTAATTGTAGGTATTTTATTTAATTAATTTAATGATAGTATAGTGTTAGGTTTAATTGTAACTTAGGTTAGGATTTATTTTACAGGTAATGTTGTAATTATTTTAACTAGGAAACTATTAAATAGTTCTTAACTATTTAATATCTATTGTACCTGGTTAAAATAAATACAAAGTTACCTGTAAAATAAATATTAATCCTAAAATAGCTACAATGTAATTATAATTTATTTTGTAGCTATATTAGGATTTATTTTACAGGTAAGTAATTTAGCTTTAAATAGGAATAATTTATTTAATAAGAGTTAATTAATTTCGTTAGATTAAAATTATATTTAACTTAGGGGGGGTGTTATTGTTAGGGTTAGACTTAGCTTTAGGGGTTAATACATTTATTAGAATAGCAGTGAGCTCCGGTCGGCAGATTAGGGGTTAATAAGTGTAGGCAGATGGAGGCGACGTTGTGGGGAGCAGATTAGGGATTAATAAATATAATATAGGGGTCGGCGGTGTTAGGGGCAGCAGATTAGGGGTACATAGGGATAATGTAAGTAGCGGCGGTTTACGGAGCGGCAGATTAGGGGTTAAAAAAAATATGCAGGGGTCAGCGATAGCGGGGGCGGCAGAATAGAGGTTAATAAGTGTAAGGTTAGGGGTGTTTAGACTCGGGGTACATGTTAGAGTGTTAGGTGCAGACGTAGGAAGTGTTTACGCATAGCAAACAATGGGGCTGCGTTAGGAGCTGAACGCGGCTTTTTTGCAGGTGTTAGGTTTTTTTTCAGATCAAACAGCCCCGTTGTTTCCTATGGGGGAATCGTGCACGAGCACGTTTTTGAGGCTGGCCGCGTCCTTAAGCAACTCTGGTATCGAGAGTTGAAGTTGCGTTAAAAATGCTCTACGCTCCTTTTTTGGAGCCTAACACAGCCTTTATGTGGACTCTCAATACCAGAGTTATTTTTATGGTGCGGCCAGAAAAAAGCCGGCGTTAGCTACGCGGGTCCTTACCGTCAAAACTCCAAATCTAGGCCTTAGGGTTTATTTTACAGTATTTAGTTTTAAATAGGAATAATTTATTTAAGTGTAGTGTAGTGTTAGGTGTAATTGTAACTTAGGTTAGTTTTTATTTTACAGGTAAATTTCTCTTTATTTTAGCTAGGTAAGCTATTAAATAGTTAATAACTATTTAATAGCTATTGTACCTAGTTAAAATAAATTGAAAGTTACCTGTAAAATAAAAATAAATCCTAACATAGCTACAATATAATTATTATTTATATTGTAGCTATATTAGGGTTTATTTTATAGGTAAGTATTTAGTTTTAAATAGGATTAACTTAGTTAATAATAGAAATATTATTTAGATTTATTTAATTAATATTTAAGTTAGGGGGGTGTTAGGGTTAGTGTTAGACTTAGGTTTAGGGGTTAATAATTTTATTACAGTGGCGGCGGGTTTAGGGGTTAAACTATTTATTTATTTACGGCGAGGTGTGGGATCAGCAGGATAGGGGTTAATAACTTTATTATAGAGGGCGACGGTATAGGGGGGGCAGGATAGGGGTTACTAGGTATAATGTAGGTGGCAGCGGTGTCCGGGAGTGGCGGTTTAGGGGTTAATACATTTATAAGACTTGCGGCGGGGTCTAGGAGCGGCGGTTTAGGGGTTAATACATTTATAAGACTTGCGGCAGGGTCTAGGAGCGGCGGTTTAGGGGTTAGTAACTTTATTTAGTTGCGGGGGGCTCCGGGGGCACCGGTATAGGGGGTAGAACAGTGTAGTTTAGTGTGAGTGCTTAGTGACAGGCTAGCAAGAAAGCTGTCAAACAGCCGAAGAGCAGCGAGATCGGATGTGTGATAACTCTCACAGTCTGCTGCTCATCGCCCCACGGCTTTTTGACAGCTTTATTTGATAACTTAGGCGTATTTTTTCAGGTCCGCGGCGGCAAAGGTAGGCGAGCTTAGGCGGGCGTATTGGGCCGGCGAAGGCAGGAAAGTTGACACATTGATAACTACCCCCCAAAGAGAGTGAGAGAAAGAGAGAAGAGAGTGAGTGAGAGAGAGTGAAAGAGAAAGAGACTGAGAGAGAGACAGAGGAAGAGTGAGGAAGAGAGAAAGAGAGGGAGAAAGAGAGAGTGAGCTCAGTGAGAGAGAGTGAGTTGTGTTTTAGAAGGCTGAGATTGTAGTAAATTAATTTAAAAATAAATATACTTGCAGCAACTAAACATTTCCTTTAGTCTTTAGCACACTTTTAACACTAAGGGTCCGTATATCTAAATCTGTCTGGTCAGGTGAGATTCTATAAGATTCCTCATCAGCATTAAGTTATCCTCCGGGATTATTTGAAAATCAATTCTTAGTTTGGGTACTGTGTATCTCATTAAGGGGGAATTTTCTAATATGATTTATGTGAAGGAGAGAAACTCACTTTAAAATACACTGATGATTTAAAATACACTAATGATTTAAAACAAACTTAAAGGGACATGAAAGTCAGAGTTAAACTTTCATGAGTCAGAGCATGCAATTTTAAAATACTATTAAATAATTAATTTATATTACCAAATGTACTTTGTTCTCTTGGTATCCTTTATTGAAATATCAAGAAAAACTGAAAAAGCAGAGCACGGTATAAATGCTCACAAAACAAATTTATTGAAACATGGAATAAAATAAGTATTAAAACTTTTACTTGCAAGTACAAAAAAAAGCTTGACATGTTTCGGCTTGCGCCTTCCTCAGAAGCCTAATCATATAACACACACCTGCATCTTTATAAAGGTTTTAACAACCCCTGATTGACTCCCACAACCACATCTATTTAACTATTAAGTTTCCACAAGAATTACTGATAATGAGAAAGCTCATATTAGTCTAAAGTTGATCTTTCAATAAGATTATAACATACCCTATAGATAGGCAAATTAGTGTGCCATTATCTAGAAGGTATTTAATGTAACCTAATAATATGTTCTATAATATTCAGTAAAACATTTGTTTCATGACACATTGTATACTTAAATAGTTACTAAATTAATCCGCCATCACTGAGATATAATTTCCAAAATACCACAGTAATCTAGGAAAAATAAAATAAGACTATACTTTATTAAGGACCATGAAATATATGTATTAACGCCATACATTGAAAATGTCAGCCTCCGTGTTGAACCACAAAGGTATTCTTGTACGAAGTGTAAAAATCCAAAAGGCTTCTCGCCTAGAGAGGAGGACATTAATATTACCTTACCTTAGGGGTCTCTTTACACTATCTATCACATGCCATTTAAATGACTAAACCTGACCGTCATGTGATTCTATAAAATAGGCTTCTAATGCAGAACATGGGTTGGAGGTTGAAATGTCATTAAGGTGCTCCCTAATGCGAACCCTTACCTCTCTGGTGGTCATACCAACATGCTGTTTGTTATAATATGTGCAATTTATTAAATAGATTACATAACAGGTTCTGCAATTAGTGCAACTTGTGAGATCATATACCTTCTGGGTAACTTTAGATTGAAAATTCTTAGTCATCATAGCATGACCACAAGCCTTGCAACTCGATGTGCAACACTTATAGTGGCCCTTACATTCAATCCAGCAGCCCATACTTTTCTTGTTTGATTTAACCATGCTGGGTGACAAAAAAATCTTTAATGTTTGATTTAGTTTTGAAACAAAATTGCAACATTTATGATTAGACCTTGAAGATCATCATCCGCCTGTAATATTGGTAGATTCAGTCTTATGATACTGACTATATTGTCATATTGATTACTGTAAGCCGTAATAAAGGTTAGCTTATTTTTGTTATGTGTACCTTTCTTGTTCAGTCTAGACTCTATCAGCAAATCCCTTCTTTTCATTACACTAACTTGTTTATAGGCTCTATCAATGTCATTAGATTTATATCCTTTATCTGTTAGCCTCTTTTTCAAACAATCACCTTCCTGAATAAAGGTATCACCATTTAAACAATTCTTTCTTAGTGTAATATATTCACCCTTTATTAGGCCAAAACCAGTGTGTTTGGGATGAGCACTCTTGGCATGAAGAAGGGTATTTGCTTGGAGTGGTTTACGAAAGATTTCACTATTAACACTTCCAGTACTAACATCTACCATCTAGATATGATATTTCCATGGAATGGCAAGTAATGGTAAATTTCAGACCCACTTCATCTGTATTCAATAAAGCTATCAAGTCAAAAATAGTGAGATATCTTGCAGAGGGATGCAGCACTCTTAAAATTGCAAAGCTTCTGAAGCATGATCATCGAACAATCAAGCGTTTCATTCAAAATAGTCAACAGGGTCGCAAGAAGCGTGTGGAAAAACCAAGGCGCAAAATAACTGCCCATGAACTGAGAAAAGTCAAGCGTGCAGCTGCCAAGATGCCACTTGCCACCAGTTTGGCCATATTTCAGAGCTGCAACATCACTGGAGTGCCCAAAAGCACAAGGTGTGCAATACTCAGAGACATGGCCAAGGTAAGAAAGGCTGAAAGACGACCACCACTGAACAAGCTGAAACGTCAAGACTGGGCCAAGAAATATCTCAAGACTGATTTTTCTAAGGTTTTATGGACTGATGAAATGAGAGTGAGTCTTGATGGGCCAGATGGATGGGCCCGTGGCTGGATTGGTAAAGGGCAGAGAGCTCCAGTCCGACTTAGACGCCAGCAAGGTGGAGGTGGAGTACTGGTTTGGGCTGGTATCATCAAAGATGAGCTTGTGGGGCCTTTTCGGGTTGAGGATGGAGTCAAGCTCAACTCCCAGTCCTACTGCCAATTTCTGGAAGACACCTTCTTCAAGCAGTGGTACAGGAAGAAGTCTGCATCCTTCAAGAAAAACATGATTTTCATGCAGGACAATGCTCCATCACACGCGTC
Source organism: Bombina bombina (assembly GCF_027579735.1). Lineage (NCBI taxonomy): Eukaryota > Metazoa > Chordata > Amphibia > Anura > Bombinatoridae > Bombina > Bombina bombina. The sequence goes on from NC_069499.1 coordinate 1,186,669,888, forward strand.
CAAGTACTCCACAGCGTGGCTGGCAAGAAAGGGTATAAAAGAAGAAAATCTAATGACATGGCCTTCTTGTTCACCTGATCTGAACCCCATTGAGAACCTGTGGTCCATCATCAAATGTGAGATTTACAAGGAGGGAAAACAGTACACCTCTCTGAACAGTGTCTGGGAGGCTGTGGTTGCTGCTGCACGCAATGTTGATGGTGAACAGATCAAAACACTGACAGAATCCATGGATGGCAGGCTTTTGAGTGTCCTTGCAAAGAAAGGTGGCTATATTGGTCACTGATTTGTTTTTGTTTTGTTTTTGAATGTCAGAAATGTATATTTGTGAATGTTGAGATGTTATATTGGTTTCACTGGTAAAAATAAATAATTGAAATGGGTATATATTTGTTTTTTGTTAAGTTGCCTAATAATTATGCACAGTAATAGTCACCTGCACACACAGATATCCCCCTAAAGTAGCTATAACTAAAAACAAACTAAAAACTACTTCCAAAACTATTCAGCTTTGATATTAATGAGTTTTTTGGGTTCATTGAGAACATGGTTGTTGTTCAATAATAAAATTAGTCCTCAAAAATACAACTTGCCTAATAATTCTGCACTCCCTGTACCTTCAATAAAATCCAATACTACTAGAGAAAGGATTCCTATCTCCATAGACGTGGGACAGATCCCACCAATCCTTTATTGAAAAGCATGTGTTCATATCCTCAGCAGCAATTCACTACTGAGAGATAGCTTGAGATTGGTGGCTATACACATTAATTGTGTCATTAGCTCAACAGATGTGTTAAGCTAGCTCCCCATTGTGCATTGCTGCTGTGGAGCTGACTTTAACTATACAATTAATCTATTTGCAGGGGGAAAAACATAGGGCCATATTACAAGTGGTGTGCTTTTGAATTAAAATAACAAAGCTGTCCACATTTCAAATTCAATTGAAAAATGTTAGCAGCAGTTTAAAACACAAAGGGCCAGATTATAAGTGGAGTGCTAAATATCACACTTTGTAATACCAACTCACGAGAGCGCGCTGCGAAAGGCTCTAATGAGAGCCTCATTCTGATGCCATCACAGTCGGCATCAGAACTTTGCACAGTGAAAGGGTTAAGTAGTGCAGTGATGGGCAGCATTTTAAATATATATACAGTATGTATATGAATATATACCTATATATGTATGTGTTATGTGTATATACACATAATAGCACATAAATATATATGTATATAATCATATACATATATATTTACATTGCGGTCTATGGGAACACACAGATCCCATAGACTGCAATGTAAAAGCACTTTTAAATGCTGTTTTTTTCTAACACCCCACCAACTTTATAACCCCAAAATTGCCTAGTGCAGTTTTTTATTTTTATTTAAAAAAATGCTACATGTTTTTAATTTAAAAAAAAAATACAATTTTTTAGGGCATCTGGGGCACTTTTAGAAAATTAGATCTAATCTCTGGTTAATTTTCGGAGCCACTTGTAATGGCTGGTTAATTATTGCACTTCAGCAAACAGGCAAATTTGCAATAGTTTAGCGTTCCACTTGTAATCTAGCCCAAAGTAACTGTACTGAAGACAAAAATATACATAAGACACATGCAGATGAAATGTGAAATACAAAGGCGAGAAGCTTAGATCAGATGGTAATGGTAGCCCTGTACAGTGAGAAAAATCTCACCAACCCCAATACTATCTATGGAACTTATACTGTTTGTGAATTGGTTTTAATGTTAAAGAAGAAGCTCTATAGAATAACAAGAACTGGAGACATTTGTCTCATGCAGAGCTTATGCAAGTGATTCCGTCCAGCATGATGAGGCACATACTACTAATTGGCTTATATTCACTAACAGCAAAGCACTATCACAAACTCCTATCATTCTATATGATTAGTAAACATACTTCATAGGACAGAATATCATTTTCTTCCTAGAATGCCTTACCTTTAGGGTACTGTTATACATTGCGAGACAGAGAGAGACAACACTGGTGAAATGAAATAAATAATACACATATAAATCAGATATGTAATATGGTGTACTAATCCGCTGTTCTAAGATATGGGACTTCACTGTCCCTATTTTCCATTCTAACAGTATTCAGCAGTTTATCAAACTGAATGAAGAGCCCCAAGAACAAACAGGGTTGTTGATGGGGCTCTTCCTGGAAATAAATCCATTTGCATACAATAAATCCAAAGCTGGTGTTCAAAAACAGCCAATTCATCACCAATATTCTATTACTGCTATCCGAGACTAGGCAGATGTTGCTTATATTTCCACAAACTAACACATTTGGGACACTTTTCTTGCAGAACCTTTAGTCACACAAAATGGAACATTTATAAACAGCAGTTTGAGAATCACTCTGTTAAACTATTTCATTATACTTTTCTTTTGTGAGCATTTAATAGTCACCATATTTCCTTATTTTTATGAAGATTAGTGCAATCTCCATGCACAGCATCATGTAAAGGAAACAAATAAACCAACATGCTTTGCTCACCAATATTAATTAATCTAACCAAAGGAGAGAAGAGATAGACGCACAATAAAGTAGTGAGAAGGAATATTGAGAAAGCAATAAGTAACTGGATAATAGGACTGTATAGAGAAGATTAAACAGATCATAGATATGAAGCAGTAAAACAGAGACATTGTGAATTAATAGAATGTGTTAAATAGGAATCAGAAAAATTACAGAAAGAAAGAACTGATAAATAATGAAGGTACATTTAGAATGCATAGTAAGTTGATTGCTCTGATAAATAAATAGACAGATAGATACTAGATAGATATAGATAGATTTAGAGATAGATAGATAGATAGATAGATAGATAGATAAATACAGTAGATAGATAGAGATGGATAGCTGGGTTGATGAATACAAAAGGAATGATGAATAGATAATGGAAGAAAATAATGGAGAGAGAAGGAAGATGTTAGTTACATGCAAATGAGAGAAATCTATTATTTTATAGGTTGGAAAGGATAGACAAGGGATAAAAGACAGAAGGATATACATAGAGATGGGTGGATAGGAAAGATAATGAGAGGGAGAGAGGTGTGGATTACTATAGATAGAGATTGATGGAGATATATATATATAAATATGGAATGCGTAGAGAGAGAGAAATATTAAAGGATTGACATATCTATTTGAATACAGTTGATAGTATAATGGACTTAATGGACTATGAATAAAGTGAATGTAGACGAGTGGACAGATAAGTAGTAAGTTATATAAATATAGAAAGCAAAGAAAAAGTAAATTAATGGAAAGAATGGTTTGGTATATAGAGGGAGAAGTTAAATGGATGATTAAAGAAATATTTTCAGAAACATATGGAAAATAAATGAACAGAGGGTTAAGTGTAGGTAATTGGATGGAGAAAATAATGCAAGAGGAATTAAATAAGGGGGTGTCAGGAAGGGATACATGACTATGGGGAAAAGAGATAAAGACTGATGGATTAACAGAGAAAATAAAGTTACAACAAAATGTGGATGAACAAAAAGAACAAGTAGACTGATGGTAACTAGCAAGTTATATGCTGGGCTAAAAGGCAAAAGAGGGGTCTATATGGATCTGAGTGAGACGAGCAAAGTGAGGGAGAGATTTAGAGACAAATAAAGAAGATGAATGTACAAATGGAGGGAGAGATACAGTGCATGGCGTATGGGTGATTAATAGAGATAGATATAGATAGATAAAAAAAACAGAGGATGCAGACGAAAATAGATAAACAACTAAATACACAGAGAGACATGATAGATAGATAGATAGATAGATAGATAGATAGATAGATAGATAGATAGATAGATAGATAGACAATAGCTAGATAGATAGATAGATAGATAGATAGATAGACAATAGCTAGATATATAGATAGATAGATATATAGATATACAATAGCTAGATAGATAGACAATAGCTAGATATATAGATAGATAGACTATAGATAGGTGATAGATAGATAGATAGATAGATAGAATTTAGATAGGTGATAAATAGATAGATGATAAATAGATAGATAGATAGATAGATAGATAGATAGATAGATAAAGAGATAGATGATAGATAGATAGATATATAGACAAATATATAGATAGATTGATATATAGATAGATAGATTGATAGATAGATAGATAGATTGATAGAGATAGATAGATAGATAGATAGATAGATAGACAAATAGATAGATAGATAGATTGATATATAGATAGATAGATAGATAGATAGATTGATGGATAGATAGATAGATAGATAGATAGATAGAAAGATAGATAGATAGATAGATAGATAGATAGATAGATAGATATATAGATTGATTGATTGATTGATTGATAGATTGATAGATAGATAGATTGATATCTGATAATATAATTCTGAAACAAATATCAGACAGTGTAAATTAAAACCTTATTTCCTCGCCACCTTGGAATGGGTTTACAGAGCAGTTTCCCAAATCCAGCAGTGCTTAGATGGATCTCGGCATCTCTTTGGGTTCCTCAGGCAGGGTCTGACTGTCTGTTCACATGGCCTTTGCTTTATGTACAAAGCCGACTGGGCTACTTTCCATGCAAAGCCTGGGAAGGGTAACTCAGGTCGCGGTGTGATTTTTATTCACCCACATGAAACAACAGAGGGGAAAGGGTAGCTGAGCTTGGCCCACACCTCTAACCACTTCCTGTGTACCCCACTGCCAAGTTTTGTATGTTATTTTGATATCACTATTTGGGAGTTTATCTATCATCTATCTATGTGTCTTGTTCTCTTGTTCTCTTGTTATCATTATCTAAACAAACATACTTAAATATGCACAATGTAATGGTAATATAAAATCTCTTCATATAGACATATGAGAGGAGACAAAATGAAGATACACAGTTTATAGTATTTATCGAACACATAATCATAACACACGACTACAATTCTGTTCTTTTTTTATTTTGTCTTTTTTTTCAGAAATATTTTTTCATCCACACCCATAATAAGCAGAAGTCACACAAGAAGCAAAGTTAAAGGGGCATTGTACACTAGATTTTTCTTTGCATAAATGTGTTGCAGATTATCCAATTACTATAGACCATCTGGGGGTGTTTTTGTAAAAATGTGTAGTTTTGCTTATTTTTAAATATCATTGTGCTGATTTTCACACTCCTAACCAAGCCCCAGAGTTTTCGATGTATACTGATGTTTACAGACTTCACATTGCTTCTTTTTGTATAATGAGTCTATTCATGTGCAAGGGAGGGTATGCTCTCAGCCCCTTTCAGTGGGTGTTCCAGACTTATCTCATCAACAGTGCTAATCTGGGAACGTCTAAGTAAGTTTTAAAAGGTTTTAAACTGGATTTTTAGATCAGTATCTGTGCATATTATTCTTTATTGTAGTGTCTATTACATGCAGTTAAATGACAATTGGTGTATTCTGTCCATTTAAGAGCAAATAAGAACATTTATTAGTAAGTTTTCAACTATTATCTGATTTTACATAAGCCATATCAAATCAGGTTGTTTTTTTTTTTATAAATTATTCACATTTACTTTATGCTTGAATTAACATATACAATCCTTCATGTCCCTTTAGATCACACCCACCTGTCTGCATTTCACATAAAAACTCTCCCCTCCTCCTCTATGACAGAACAAATCTGCACTGCTAGTCCCTCTAGGTCAGACATATCTCCAGGTTTGACTCATCTGCTCCTCTGCTTCATATATTAGACGAACGTGTCTTCCCAGACCAGATGCACCGGTTGTCTATATAACCACATTTACCTTCAAAGATCAAAACCCCATTCTTCTTGTTCTTCTAGATTTGACCAACTAATTACATGACATCTCCCATGTTCTGGATTTTAGATGCTACTGCTCCCATATCACACTAGAACCTATCTGTCCTCACTACATAAGAATATTTTGTCCTCTTTCCCCCCTCAACTAGTACTGTCTATTTTTTCATATCTATTTCTTCCAGTTCACATCTTCTAATTTTGATTATTTAACTATTTGTCTTGCCAGGTTAGACTCTTCTGTAAAAGACACTTTTAGCCCCATTCAGATCCCTTCTCCACTAAGGATCAGACTTACCCACAAAATCAATCCAGTCTGTCCTTCTCTCGTGAGGTCCTGCTGCAGTCAGAGCACAACATCCTGTTTTTGCAGATTAGATTTTATTTAATCTGCCATGGTATCCTCCAGAGATCCTTCATATTATCTTATGAGACCAGCTTTTCTTTCCAGATTTATCCAAATAATCTCCCCCATGTCAGTCAAGCCTACCACCTTCAGTTCACACACACCTGTCCTGCTCATTTAAAATATATCTATCCCACCATATCAGTTCCTTACCATCTGCACCTGTTACTCAAATATATGACAATTCTTTATTCATGCCCATTCTGACTTCATGATATATATGTGTTCTTAAGTGTATTTTAATACTGCAGTTAGCTTTTAAAATTTCCAAGCAGTGATAAATGCACCTGTTTTATTAAACCATTCTCTGATTGGAGTCTGTTCAGTGTCTTCTATACATTCTAACATTTCAGATCATTTAACCATTTCAGTTGTTCAATATGTTTTCTATTACACCTGCTTCCCTGAACTCTAATTATATTTTACTAATAGCATCCCCAAAAGGTACGTGGTTAGGTATAAATTCAGGTGTAGTGAGGTATTCAATGTATTGTATGCAAGTCAACATATCTGTTCTTTTATGTTCCCCACTCTCCTAAATATACAAATAAACTCTTTCATTGCTGGGACTGTACTTCTTTTCTACTCTGCACATCTCTAACAGAGAGGGGATGTAGACGTGTATCCCACACAGTGGGTGAGTATGTGCGTTAGCAGGAAGGGGGAGGCAAGTGTAACACCAGCAGCCTCTGACCCTCTCCAGCTGTGAGGATATGCAGATTCCCATCGGATCAGACAACTGGACTGTTTCTCATGCTTGCTGTTTACATACAAGTGACACCCTCCCCTTTTTCCTAAACCTGTCAGTAGTAAAGACAATGACAGATCAGATGATGGGCACATCCTAAACTGATCAGTCACAACTGCAACGCTGATACCTCTTTTGTAGGTTGTGGGGAGGGAATTCTATAAATTGTATTTCCATTTTAATAACAGAAATAAAGTATTAGATAACAGATAAAATGTATTAGGGATTTTCACTTTGAAACAAAGTGAAAATGTGTTGTTAATCCTTGTCACATAACCAGGATAACTGTCACGTATGTATGTGTTCCTTCCCTGTTTTATGGGCAATTAACATAATGAATGACTAAAAAGTTAAATACCCACACCAAGCAACAAGAACACATAGGGGTAGATTTATCAAGCAGCGGATGCTGCAATCTACCCCCAAAGTTTCAGGTCCGCTTGAAACTTAAAGGGACACTGTACCCAAATTTTTTCTTTTGTAATTCAGAAAGAGCATGCAATTCTAAGCAACTTTCTAGTTTACTCCTATTATCAATTTTTCTTCGTTCTTTTGCTATCATTATTTGAAAAAGAAGGCATCTAAGCTTTTTTTTGGTTTCAGTACTCTGGACAGCACTTTTTTATTGGTGGATGAATTTATCCACCAATCAGCAAGGACATCCCAGGTTGTTCACCAAAAATGGGCCGGCATCTAAACTTACATTCTTGCATTTCAAATAAAGATACCAAGAGAATGAAGAAAATTTGATAATAGGAGTAAATTAGAAAGTTGCTTAAAATTTCATGCTCAATCTGAATCACGAAAGAAATCTTTTTGGTACAGTGTCCCTTTAAGTTAAGAAGCAGTGGTAGTAAGACCACTGCTCCTTAACTCATCCACACCGGAAATGTTTGTGCAATGATTTTGATTATTGATGTCCTGATCCGCTACAGGGGATGTCCGCCCGACAGTTGATAAATCTACCCCATAGTCTTATTGTGGCTAGTACCATGCACAACAGTCATCATTTAAAAAAAAAAAAACATTCAGCCTAGAAACAATTTCTATATACTTTCCCAGTCACAGAGGCACTAGAATCATTTAATATCCATAAGAGATACTTATTTCCTAGAGGTGCCAGAATGTGTACATTTGCAGTTTAGTCCGGCAGATGTCTCAGGCCAAGCTTAGAAATGGTGTTACAGTAACATCTGTTGCTTAAGGTCAGAATTTAGTGTGGCTTCATGGGAATCTGGCAAGCAATGTAATTTAATTGTATGAAGATTCATACTTTTTTACTTAAATGGACTTTAAAGTAATTATATGTGCAGGTATATAGTAAATACTTACACAGCATTTGATGATCTGCAATGGTTTAAAAGTCATTTTGTTAACAAAATATGCATTGTTGCAGGGTCCAGGGACATATCCCTTGGAAAGCTTTTAGAGTTTATTTATGTTTTCCCTTTTGCTGTGGACAAATATAAAATAAGCTACTGCACTGATCAAGCAATGCCTTTTTTGGGCATTAAAAAAACACAATTTCTAGAGCTAAATTGTGAAAAAGAGAGCAACATAAAGTACAAGTACACATAATTAAATAATGTGCATCCCTGAAATCGTCCAGTATTTGAACTCTTTTAAATGTATTTTTATGTTTTTTTTTGTGTAATAACAACAGTGAGGGAGCTCATACAATAGAGCAATACATTACTCCATCAACAAACAATATGCTATAATGACATAGGGCTAGATTACAAGTGGCGCACTAACATTAGTGCGGGAGCAATATTGAAACTGGGGGGGGTGTTAATTTGCATATTACAACTTAAAAGTAAACGCTTACGCTTGAGCGCAATTGATTTTAATCCACGTCGAGTTAGCGCAACTGAAGACCTCACATAAGGGGTTAGGGATAAAATAAAACTTGCACCAAACATAACATAGATACATTAAAATAAACAGTTACACTCATATTAATACTATCTGATAAAAATTATTCATATTAATATTAATAAAACTTTTTTCAATTTTTATAAGGGTTCAAAGGTATATGGTATATAGCCATGTATTTGACTGCAAAGGTCTATAATATATATATATGTGTGTGTCTAAATAATAATTCAATAATAATATTTAATAATGTGTTTTACTGTGTATTTACTGCAAACATTTAATATTCCAATGTTCTTAACAAACAGGAAAATGTTATTTTTATTTTAAATAAATATTTCACTATATATCTACCTATATATATAAAAGACCAGTGCTGCGCCTTATTTCTTGTGTATGAACCTGGTGGATATTTATGGAGTGAGAGTGCGCTCTAAAGCAGGAATTTATATACATATATATATATGTATATATATATATATATATATATATATATATATATATATATATACAGGGAGTGCAGAATTATTAGGCAAATGAGTATTTTGACCACATCATCCTCTTTATGCATGTTGTCTTACTCCAAGCTGTATAGGCTCGAAAGCCTACTACCAATTAAGCATATTAGGTGATGTGCATCTCTGTAATGAGAAGGGGTGTGGTCTAATGACATCAACACCCTATATCAGGTGTGCATAATTATTAGGCAACTTCCTTTCCTTTGGCAAAATGGGTCAAAAGAAGGACTTGACAGGCTCAGAAAAGTAAAAAATAGTGAGATATTTTGCAGAGGGATGCAGCACTCTTAAAATTGCAAAGCTTCTGAAGCGTGATCATCGAACAATCAATCGTTTCATTCAAAATAGTCAACAGGGTCGCAAGAAGCGTGTGGAAAAACCAAGGCGCAAAATAACTGCACATGAACTGAGAAAGGTCAAGCGTGCAGCTGCCAAGATGCCACTTGCCACCAGTTTGGCCAAATTTCAGAGCTGCAACATCACTGGAGTGCCCAAAAGCACAAGGTGTGAAATACTCAGAGACATGGCCAAGGTAAGAAAGGCTGAAAGACGACCACCACTGAACAAGACACACAAGCTGAAACGTCAAGACTGGGCCAAGAAATATCTCAAGACTGATTTTTCTAAGGTTTTATGGACTGATGAAATGAGAGTGAGTCTTGATGGGCCAGATGGATGGGCCCGTGGCTGGATTGGTAAAGGGCAGAGAGCTCCAGTCCGACTCAGACACCAGCAAGGTGGAGGTGGAGTACTGGTTTGGGCTAGTATCATCAAAGATGAGCTTGTGGGGCCTTTTCGGGTTGAGGATGGAGTCAAGCTCAACTCCCAGTCCTACTGCCAGTTTCTGGAAGACACCTTCTTCAAGCAGTGGTACAGGAAGAAGTCTGCATCCTTCAAGAAAAACATGATTTTCATGCAGGACAATGCTCCATCACACGCGTCCAAGTACTCCACAGCGTGGCTGGCAAGAAAGGGTATAAAAGAAGAAAATCTAATGACATGGCCTCCTTGTTCACCTGATCTGAACCCCATTGAGAACCTGTGGTCCATCATCAAATGTGAGATTTACAAGGAGGGAAAACAGTACACCTCTCTGAACAGTGTCTGGGAGGCTGTGGTTGCTGCTGCACGCAATGTTGATGGTGAACAGATCAAAACACTGACAGAATCCATCGATGGCAGGCTTTTGAGTGTCCTTGCAAAGAAAGGTGGCTATATTGGTCACTGATTTGTTTTTGTTTTGTTTTTGAATGTCAGAAATGTATATTTGTGAATGTTGAGATGTTATATTGGTTTCACTGGTAAAAATAAATAATTGAAATTGGTATATATTTGTTTTTTGTTAAGTTGCCTAATAATTATGCACAGTAATAGTCACCTGCACACACAGATATCCCCCTAAAATAGCTATAACTAAAAACAAACTAAAAACTACTTCCAAAACTATTCAGCTTTGATATTAATGAGTTTTTTGGGTTCATTGAGAACATGGTTGTTGTTCAATAATAAAATTAATCCTCAAAAATACAACTTGCCTAATAATTCTGCACTCCCTATATATATATATATATATATATATATATATATATATATATATATATATATATATATATATATATATATAATATTGGATCCATTACAATTTTGGGCAAAGGTTTGTTCTAATTTCAAAGGTTCATCTTAGAGATCATTATATTTTACTATAGAGCCCTTATTGTTTCTGCTTATCTTTTATTGCCCATATTGCTTAATATCCCCTTTAAGGCCAATAGACGGAGGTGTACCTTCAAAATTCAAAATTCCTGTTGTGATAAATTGTTAATATAGGTCAGGACCTATGTAATTTGTTCATAATTTGAATATATGCTGGCATTCTCCTGATAATGAGTTAGTACTAGGAGCATGTGAGAAGGGGCAAATAAACTTTGCTAAGGATCCCTCACTTAAAATCTAACCTGGGTCCATGAGTAGCCATTTACTTTTTCCTCCTTCGCTCAGTAGTTTACTACTATTTTGAGGTAGAAGAGAGGCCTCATCATTTTCAGGAGGACATCACAAAAACTATACATAAATAAAATGTGGTATAGTTCATTTACAAAATGAATAGATATGTTAATAGGCTTCTTATGACTGCAATAGTTTCCTCGTTATTGCTTTATATTATAGTGATTCTCTGTTTATCTTTCTTGTAATCACTGCATGTTCCACTTCTTTGTTCATATTAAATTTATGTCTGTCCTCGACCTCAATAAAAATTATATATTAAAAAAGGGGTGGGGGGTTGGCACATTCTCTGGTACAGACAAACAAGTGTTTGTTGATCCTTGCATCCACTGAACTAAGCCACAGACTTGCCTGGAGTGGCTTGGCTGTGACAGCCTGGTTATTGCTGAAGCTTTGATTAACCCTATATGTCACAAATTGGTGACAATTGTAGGGTTGGTTAACCCCTTCTGTCACAATATACATATATATAAGTTCAGATAAAGCGCGCTCTCACTTAAAAATACATCTGCCAGCCATGGTACCAATGTTAAATGCAGCAAATCAATGGAAGCATTCATTGGTCCTTTTTAAATTTGTGGTTTTAATTGATGTGATGTTTCGAGGTCTGAGGAAGGGGAAACAATGCATCAATTAAAATCAATAATTTAAAAAGACCAGTGAGTGCTTCCATTGATTTTCTGATATATATATATATATATATATTTATACAGTATATCTAGATATATAGATAGACCGATAAATATAGGTATCTGTAATGTAAATAGCTGTTTATTGGACTTACAGTGGATATAAAAAGTCTACACTCCCCTGTTAAAATGTCAGGTTTCTGTGCTGTTAAAAAATGAGAAAAAGATAAATCATTTCAGAACTTTTTCCACCTTTATTGTGACCTTTAAACTGTACATCTCAATTGAAAAACAAACTGTAATCTTTTAGGTGGAGGGAAGTAGACAAAAAAATAATAATAATGTGGTTGCATAAGTGTGCACACCCTTATAACTGGGGATGTAGCTGTGTTCAGAATTAAGCAATCACATTTAAAATCATGTTAAATAGGAGTCAGTACACATCTGCCATCATTTAAAGTGCCTCTGATTAACCCCAAATAAAGTTCAGCTGTTCTTGTAGGTCTTTCCTGACATTTTGTTAGTTGCATCCTACAGCAAAAGCCATGGTTTACAGAGAGCTTCCAAAGCATCAGAGGGATTAGCAGGAGAAGAGTACAAAAGAATTTCCAAGGCATTAGACATACCATGGAACACAGTGAAGACAGTCATCATCAAATGGAGAAAATATGTTGCAACAGTGACATTACCAAGAAAGAACTGGACGTCCCTCCAAAATTGACGAAAAGACGAGAAGAAAACTAACAGGAATATCTGGCAAGTACTGGCTGTGTGGTACATGTGACAACACTCTCCTGTATTCTTCCTATGTCTGGGCTATGGGGTAGAGTGGTAAGACGAAAGCCTTTTCTTACGAAGAAAAACATCCAAGCCCTGCTAAATTTTGCAAAAACACATCTGAAGTCTCCCAAAAGCATGTGGGAAAGGGTGATATGATCTGATAAAACCAAGGTTGAACTTTTTGGCCAAAATTCCAAAAGATATGTTTGTCGCAAAAACAAGACTGCACATCACTAAAAGAACACCATACCAAATACCAGTCAATATTGGCACAAAATGTTCAGGCTTCTGCTTGAAAGCTGAACATGAAGACAACATCCCAAAGCATACATCAAAATCAACAAAGGAGGGGCTTCACCAGAAGAAGATTAAAGTTTTTGAATGACCCAACCAGAGTCCAGACCAGAATTCAGATAAAAAATCTGTGGGGTGATCTGAAGAGGACTGTGCACAGGAGATGCCATCGCAATCTGAAAGATTTGGAGTGTTTTTGCAAAGAAGATTGGACAAATCTTGCCAAGTTAAAGGGACAGTCAAGTCCAAAAAAACCTTTCATTTTTCAAATAGGGCATGTAATTTTAAACAACTTTCCAATATACTTTTATCAACAATTTTGCTTTGTTCTCTTGGTATTCTAGTTAAAAGCAAACCTAGGAAAGCATATATGATAATTTCTAAGTCCTTGAAGGCCGCCTCTATTTTATTTACTTTTCACAGCAGGGGAGAGCAAGCTCATGTAGGCCATATAGATAGCATTGTGATCACGCTTGTGGCTAGTGGCGGACAATGCCCTTATTGGCTAAAATGCAAGTCAATAGATAATAACTAAAAGTCATGTGATTAGGGGCGGTCAGAAGATGCTTAGATACAAGTTAGTCACAGAAGTTAAAAGTGTATTAATATAACAGTGTTGGTTTTACAAAACTGGAGAATGGGTAATAAAGGTATTATCTATCTTTTTAAACAACAAAAATTCTGGTGTTGACAGTCCCTTTAAGATGTGCCATGCTGATAGACTCATACCCCAAAAAACTGAGTGCTATAATAAAATCAAAAGACCCTTCAACAAAGTATTAGTTTAAGGGTGTGCACACTGATGCAACCACATTATTTTAGTTTTTTTGTTTACTTCCCTCCACCTAAAAGATTTCACTTTGTTTTTCAATTGAGTTTAAAGGTCACGTTAAAGGTGGAAAGAGTTCTGAAAATGATTTATCTTTGTCTCATTTTTTACATCACAGAAACCTGATATTTTAACAGGGGTGTGTAGACTTTTTATATCCACTGTATGTATATATATACTGTATATATATATATATATATATATATATATATATATATATATATATATATTTAGATATTTTTATTATTATTACAATTTCTTTTAATTATTATTTTTTAAAGGACCAATAAGGGGTGATTAGCCCAAAATGTCACAGTAAAGCCTTTGGCTGTGATAAATCCAGAGAGTATTGGTCCTTTTCTGCTATGTACAATTGTAGTCTAGCACCCAGGTACCAGCGATTTGAGTTTGTAAGAGTGCGCCTGCTGAAAATTATATATACAGGTATACCTCACTTTACAGCGCTTCACTTTACAGCGCTTCTTTGACACATCGCTTTGTGGAGCTGAAGTTTAACCTCCAAGGATTTTTAAACAGTGCTGTAATTATTGCTGAATACATCGCTGAATACGGCGAGCAATACGCTCGCCGTATTCAGCATTGCACCAGCAGCTCACAAGGGGGTACTCAATCGGGTTTATTTCCGGCGATGTGTGTCCGCCTGCTCAGAGCAGGTGGACAGGTTATGGATCAGCGGTCTTTGTGACCGCTGCTTCATAACTGGTGTTTCTGGCGAGCGTGCAGGGTCACCAGAAACACGGGGGAACAAGCTCCTTACAGAGCTTGATACATATGCCCCCTGGGCTCTGGTCCCTAACCGGCTGTATGACCAGGGTATACCTGTATATATATATATATATATATATATATATATATTTAGATAGATAAGATACAAATTTCTTTGTATTAGGAGGCGGCAAGAAGTACCTGTTTTGCTATCTCTGTATTATAAGTTGATGAATGACACATGTCCTGATGTCTGTGTACTAGGAGGAAACATTAATGTATTAAAACCCATTGAAAGGTTCTTGTTCCAATGTGTGTGCTGTCACAGGCAATGAGTGTGCTGTCACAGGTGGTGAGAGGTTATGTGTTCTGGTGTCTGTATTAGATGGTGTGCTGTCACATGCTACATCTGTGTGTTCTGATGTTTCTTTGTTGTCTCAGACTGCTGTATGTTTCTCTCAGGATAGAATTTGGCCTTGATATTTTCCATAATGCTGACATTGTGAGTTAGCAGGAAGAGGGGAAGATTTGCTGTCTCACTTCATTAAGTTAATTGGATTTCTGGGACCCAGGCCATGCACATATTGTGCACTCTGATTCATACGTATTTTTTTCTATGCTGCATTATCCTTTTTTATATGGGTTTGTTATCAATTATAAAATGAAGAATGTTACTGTTAGCCAAACGGTTTCTGAACAGAAGTGGGTATATCTACCACAAGCTAAAACTCCGGCTATTATTGCATATAACATAGAAAAAGTAAAAATACATTGATATATCAAAAGATTGTCGTATTAATCATGTAATGATAAATGAATAAATAAGCACTGTGTATGCTGTTTCACTTTTGCAGAGAAGATGTAATTGCTCATGTTCTTAGGATGTAGAAACATAACGGAAGAACTTTCAAGTGTGAGAACGGAAGGTGAAGAAAATAATGGAACTACAATTATAAGTTATAATTATCCCTTATTTGTGCATTGCAATGAATACCTGTTATATAACAAATACATTAAATGAACTACAGTTATATAAAGACATAACTCAAACTGGTCACACAAATGGAGACATTATAGAAAGGTTTGGCAATAGCAAATTGATCCCAGGACCCATTGTATGTTTTAATATTTTCAACAGTTATATCCGTTACCAACTTTCTGTTATTCTGACTTTTTCATCAATATAAATTTGGCCAGGACCCCTCCATGCAATCTTAAAAGCTTCAGTGCAGCATCAGTCCACAGCAGCTATCTTTCAAGTGCAAAAAGTCAGAAAATAACACAGCGAACACACCTTCAATTCCATTGAAATAATTTATTAAGTGCACATACACTTCGAATGTACACTTACCCATCCAGCTTCCTGTTTCTTTTCAACCCTTATCAGTACCCAGCTGCCCAGAGTGACTCTTGCATAAATGGGACAAAAGCACCACCTTAACAAATTTTACCCACAGTAGACTTTATCAAGACAACAAGTTGGTGTGCCCCACTCATATAAGAGACAACTGTGTATTGTTACTGAGTGCCCAAGAAAAAGTAAAAATAGGCTGGAAGGGAAACACAGAGCATCCTGGGACTTGTCTATTTGGTGTGTGTCTGTGTGAGAGGGTGGGTGCGCTTAATAAATTATTTATTTTACTTTGAGTTGGAGGTGGATTATCCAGACTTAAGAACCACTTAGTGACTGCCAGAAAACATCTCCTGGATTGGCAGAATCAATTTGTGAAAATTACTTTCTTCCCAGGATCCTATACATTTTCTAAACAGTACCCATTACCATGTCCAAAACCCTATACACTTTGATTACAATCTATTCTACATTCATACATTTGGTGGAAACGGCCACCTAAGGTAGGCAAGTCTACCCTTTATCTTCCAACCTTAAAAGAAGGGTTAGGAGTTCTAGATCTATAGCTTTACAGATATGGCATTTTTCTCAGTAGGATTACAGAGTGGAGGTCATACAATGAAAACAAGTTTACTACAGTTAGGGAGGACTTGCTGGCTATCACCAGCTTACACCTCAAATCAATGTATATTCAATAAAACATCTAATACAGTACATGGTCTTTAGTCCTAAATATTGCATTTTATACCTAAAGATACAAAGGATATTCACAATCCTCTCCCACACTATCCATTAAAATAGTCATCTAAACTTACCTAAATCTTAACTGTAAAGCATAAGAGGAGGCTTTTACAGTTAATAGCTCAGATACCACCAGTTCAACCACTTTATCTCTACACATAGGGAAAAACTGAGTCTGATTAGGAGCTTTTTGAGAAAATATATAGCTTAACCACACCTGTTATTCATGCAGTATCCCCCTCTATACATTTTTAGATACCCCCCCCCCCCCACACACACACACACACACACCCAATGCAGTTACTTTCATACACTAACTCTTGGCACAGGGACCTTCCACTTACCTTATCATCTAAAGCAGCGGTTCCCAACCTTTTTTCTCTCCTGTACCCCTTGATTAGCCTTTTCATTTATGAGTACCCCCTCTCTTCATTACCCCCACCCATCCCTCAAAATAAAGGAAGCACTTTTTTATAGGGGAGGTAAGCTATACCTGAATTGCATACGACTGTACGTGTATCAATAGGATTAAAGCTCAGATCTTATTCTCAGGAGTCCTGCTGTGTGGCTGGTGCCCCTGGCAGCTGCCTGGTTGCTCCTAAACAAGGCCCTGGGGGGGAGTCAAAGTGTAATGATCATAAAAATAAATATTTAAATTTGTGAGATCAGATCGATATTAACCACCCAGCCACTATGAACGTTTTTAGTTGTAAGTGAAGCAATCTGAATCAAGCAAGCACTAGAAGCAGTACTTTACTTACCGGCACTGACTTAGACCTGCCTCGCCTGTGTGACTCACAATCTCAACGGCTCTATCACACGTGTTCACGTAGCTATGCTGCTGCAGTGCCGCTTCTATTTGAGCACTTGCAGTCAAAATTGTGTGCATGGGACAGAGGTGGGTGGAGCAGGAGGCTAAGCTGTCTGGTAACACATG
This sequence comes from Bombina bombina, assembly GCF_027579735.1. Classification (NCBI taxonomy): domain Eukaryota; kingdom Metazoa; phylum Chordata; class Amphibia; order Anura; family Bombinatoridae; genus Bombina; species Bombina bombina. The sequence goes on from NC_069499.1 coordinate 1,186,687,539, forward strand.
GTGATCATTAATATGTGGACCGGAGTCATCCACACCCGGTCCACATATTTCAGGTGCAGGGGCTCCCATCTGCCTATATGCCAGGCCAGGACTTCATTTGTCACTTTCCGGCTAAATGCTCCTTCCTTCCACAGTTCCACAATGCTTATTAGTTGATGACCCATTGAGAGTGCCCCCCCCGACCCTCTCCCCGCATCTTCCGCCATTACCAACAATATTTTTGCGTACCCCCAACCGGCCTGCCAAGTACCCCCAGGGGTACACGTACCCCAGGTTGGGAACCGCTGATCTAAAGAATGGCATAAAATATTTGCTCACATAGCTAAATCTGCTTACTCATGTGCACTTATTAAATTAAACTATACATTTTTAATGTGCTGGTACCTGACCGTTAAAATACTTTAAACATTTACTCTCAGGGGCATCTGACTATTGATCAAGAAAATGTACAAATATTAGGTCTCCCTTCCCTTCTGGTGATCATGCCACAAAATACAACTTTTAGGACAAAATACAGACCTATCTAAACAGGCTTTTAAAGTGCAATCTACAACTAGATCCAATACCACTTTTGTTTAATATTCTACCCAAATTAAAGTAAAGGCCACACATAAAATAACTTAAGCTGGCCATTAACAGTAACCAATCAGCTTGGTTTTAGAAAAACAAGTTCCTACTTTATACACGTTGAAAGTGTGAATTCAACTCAATCTGTCTCTTAAATGTTACCATTTTTTGTTACAGATAAATTAGGCCTCTACAACAACATTTTATATATGTGGGAGATTCAAAGATGAGGTTTTAGATCCTCAAACTCTAATAGTTCCACACCCTTGAGACCCTTGACTGTATTTTTCTTTGTATTGTTTATTCATCCATTTACCCAATTGATTTATTTTGTATTTCTTTAAATTTCACATCCCTGATGAAGTCTTCTCATGTTTAGCAGATGAAACACGCAGAAAATTGTTTATAAGCCACGGACTTCCAAGCACATTGTTGAACCTTGATTAGATAAGTCACAAAACTGTGGGCGGTCTTATCTCCCAACTCCACTTATCATTGCCACTATCAAAGAACAGTGGACATAGTCGCAGTGAGGACTACAGATCAGATGATAACTTTCAGGTCCCTCTTTTGATGTGCCAGTGTTTTTCCTGTAAGTGTATTTACTATACTTTCATGTAAAAAAAGAATGTACTTTGAATCAAGGTTGCGCTTGGTGTTTTATGTTTTAAGATACCTTCTTTTTTATGTTAGGAAACGCTCCATGTTCAGGAAGCAGCAACATCTGATATGAAGTGGAGATGCTTGCTACCTGGACATACATTGTTAACCAATCCAGGGATTATATTAATATTAATGAACTCATTTGGATATTAAAGGGATATCACAGTTTCCATTTCATTTATTGGATTAGAATTTTTCTAATTTCTATTTTTATTTGAATTGATATTTCACATTTTTTGTTACTTCTGAGTAGGTTTCCTAATCCTAGTGTCCTGCAATTTATTTCATTAGTTTCATGCTGTATTTCTTGTTAGAGGATAATGTAGACTACCTCTTATTCTGCCCAACAAACCAACATATTTTGTTAGTAATTATATATCTTATGCTTGTATGTATTTTGTTTTTTGTTTTTCTGTCTTTTCCTAAATGGGTCTTTAGAACTTTTATTTGCTAATTTATTTAAATACATGGGACATTTGTTTACTTATTTTAACCAAAAGACTGTTTGTATAAAACATAGGCAACTGGACTGGGTGAGCACCGTACTTTTCCATGCAACCAACACTCACTGCTTTATGGAGTTATGTATACTGTTAATATGTTAATTCATTATAAACTTGTAGAAATAATAATAAATACAAAAAGTGAGAAATAAACTCAATGTAACCAGATTAAAGGGACATGAAACCCAATTTTTTTTCTTTATTTAAAAAGAGAATGCACTTTTAAACAACTTTCCAATTTACTTATATTATTTAATTTGCTTCATTCTCTTGATATCCTTTGTTAAAAATCATATCTAATTCGACTCAGTAGCTGGTCTAAAGATAGCTTTCTGTTTAAGATACATTATAATCCAAAGGTTATGTCTGTGTGCTGAGTGGTAAAGTGGTTCAAATAATGTCTGTCTCACAGAACCCAGAGAGTGTCATCTGGAGTATACACCTCTGCACCTGTCTTCTTGGCATGTGGAGTCCCACATGGTTCCATCTTATCTCCCATGTTATTTGCAGTGTATATGCTTCCATAAGGCAGCATGGCCTCATCTACCACTGTTATGCAGAAGACCAAATATACATCTTCTTCAAGCCAAACTCAAATGTACCGGTAGAAACAATCAATAAATGTCTTGCTGATCTCTTGGATGGATGAATGCCAGTTGGTTGAAACTAAACTCAGATAAAACAGAAGTACTTGTGATGGGTAGATATAATATGATAACTAAGCTGCAACAATATCAACAAATTGGTCTAGAATGTGGAGGATCAAAACTACAAAGCTCATAACCTTAGAGTTATGCTTGACAATGGACTTTCCTTGAAACATCACATATCAGCCACAGTACAAGCCCATTCTTTCATTTATATAATATAGCCAGTATTAAGCGCCTAATAAGCACCTAAAAGCCAATCAGAATTAAGGTAGAAAAAATCCTATTGGCTGATGCAATCAGCCAATAGGATTGAGCTCGCATTCTATTGGCTGTTCCAATCAGCCAATAGAATGCCAGCTCAATCCTATTGGCTGATTGGATCAGCGAATAGGATTGAACTTCAATCCTATTGGCTGATTGCATCAGCCAATAGGATTTTTTCTACCTTAATTCCGATTGGCTGATAGAATTCTATCAGCCAATCGGAATCTAAGGGACGCCATCTTGGATGACGTCACTTAAAGGAACCGTCATTCAGTAAGAAGACTTTGGCCCCTATTTAACAAAGGTCTTGTGGACCTGATCCGACAGTGCGGATCAGGTCCGCAAGACCTCGCTGAATGCGGAAAGCAATATGCTCTCCGTATTCAGCATTGCACCAGCAGCTCACAAGAGCTGCTGGTGCAACGTCGCCCCCTGCAGACTCGCGGCCAATCAGCCACCAGCAGGGAGGTGTCAATCAACCCGATCGTACTCGATCGGGTTGAATTGTGGCGATTCCTGTCCGTCTGCTCAGAGCAGGCAGACAGGGTTATGAAGCAGCGGTCTTTGTGACCGCTGCTTCATAACTGCTGTTTTTGGCGAGTCTGAAGACTCGACCGAAACACGGGCCTCAAGCTCCGTCCGGAGCTTGATAGATAGGCCCCTTTGTTTGAAGAGGATGCTCTGCGTCAGATGTCTTGAAGATGGATCCGCTCTGCGTCGGATGGATGAAGATAAAAGATGCCGTCTGGATGAAGACTTCTGCCCGTCTGGAGGACCACTTCGCCCGGTTTGGATGAAGGCTTCTCCCGGCTTCGTTGAGGACTTCAGCCCGGTTGGATGAAGACTTCTGCCGCTTCCTTGAGGATGGATGTGTGGTCTTCAGAACAGTAAGTCGATCTTCAGGGGGTTAGTTTTAGGTTTTTTAAGGGTGTATTGGGTGGGTTTTATTTTTTAGATTAGGGTTTGGGCCGCAAAAGAGCTAAATGCCCTTTTTAGGGTAATGCCCATCCAAATGCCCTTTTCAGGGCAATGGGGAGCTTAGGTTTTTTAGATAGTATTTTATTTGGGGGGTTGGTTGTGTGGGTGGTGGGTTTTACTGTTGGCGGGTTGTTTGTATTTTCTTTTACAGGTAAAAAAGCTGATTACTTTGGGGCAATGCCCCGCAAAAGGCCCTTTTAAGGGCTATTGATAGTTTAGTTTAGGCTAGCGGTTTTTTTATTTTGGGGAGGGCTTTTTTTTATTTTTATACGGCTATTAGATTAGGTGTAATTAGTTTAAATATGTTGTAATTTGTTTATTATTTTCTGTAATTTAGTGTTTGTTTTTTTGTTGTAATTTAGCTAATTTAATTTAATTTATTTAATTGTTTTTAATTTAGTTAATTTATTTAATTGTAGGGTTAGGTTAGGTGTTATTGTAACTTAGGTTAGGTTTTATTTTACAGGTACTTTTGTATTTATTTTAGCTAAGTAGTTATTAAATATTTAATAACTATTCTACCTAGTTAAAATAAATACAAAATTGCCTGTAAAATAAATATAAACCCTAAGCTAGCTACAATGTAACTATTAGTTATATTGTAGCTAGCTTAGGGTTTATTTTATAGGTAAGTATTTAGTTTTAAATAGGAATAATTTAGTTAATGATAGTAATTTTATTTAGATTTATTTAAATTATATTTAAGTTAGGGGGTGTTAGGGTTAGGGTTAGACTTAGGTTTAGGGGTTAATACATTTAGTATGGTGGCGGCGACATTGGGGGCGGCAGATTAGGGGTTAATAAATGTAGGTAGGTGGCGGCGATGTTAGGGATGGCAGATTAGGGGTTAATAATATTTAACTAGTGTTTGCGAGGCGGGAGTGCGGTGGTTTAGGGGTTAATATATTTATTATAGTTGCGGCGATGTCCGGAGCGGCAGATTAGGGGTTAAAAATTTTATTATAGTGTTTGCATTGCAGGAGGGCCTCAGTTTAGGGGTTAATAGGTAGTTTATGGGTGTTAGTGTACTTTTTTAGCACTTTAGTTATGAGTTTTATGCTACGGCGTTGTACCATAAAACTCTTAACTACTGACTTTTAAATGCGTTAGGACTCTTGACAGGGTAGGGTGTACCGCTCACTTTTTGGCCTCCCAGGACAGACTCGTAATACCAGCGCTATGGAAGTCCCATAGAAAAAAAGACTTTACGAAGTTTACGTAAATCGTTTTGCGGTAAGGCCAAAGAAGTGTGCGGTGCCCCTAAACCTGCAAGACTCGTAATAGCAGCGGGCGTAAAAAAGTAGCGTTAGGACCTCTTAACGCTGCTTTTTTACCTTAACGCACAACTCGTAATCTAGCCCTGTATGTTTGATGTTTGTATTTTATTTTCAGCTACTGTCTGTGCAAATTAGCTTGTGAAAATTAACCTGTTCTATTATTAATATTTTATATAATTGCAAGTATTTTAAACTTTTAATCTATAACAATATTTTGAAATGAATTATATATACATACATCTGTTATTCTTTTCAGCCAGTTACTACATATTTAGCTGCCCCTTTGAGGGCAGCGCAGCTGTATACTATTACCAGCCTGTAGCCCTCTGCAGACAGTGTAATTTAACCCCTACCATTGAGTCTATTAGTGAGAGAGGGAATCCTTATTTACAGCTGCTTTGTGTACTTCTTCTCAGTGCTGTGGCTTGTTTCTTTTCTTTCCACTTTATTATGGTCTCCCAGAAAAACTACTCTATCTGCTTTAGTTGGTAAAAAAAAGTTGCAGCAAAGCTGCCATGTGACACCCACCCTTCACTCCCTGCACTGGCTGCCAATAAAATGGTACATACTATTTAAGATAGGCAGCTATCCTACAAAACTCTGCATGATAAGGAAACAAGATATTTAAAAGAATTACTTGTGCCCCATGGGGCCGATTTATCAAAGTTTTAACTGATAATGCGCTGAAAGTCTGCGTCAAATTAGATGCAAAGTTGATCCGCCATAGTTAACAAAGTGTCAAGATCATCAAATAATGAAATGTGTGATGTAATACATACGCTCCTGTTATATCAATCAGACGCAGATCGATGCTTGTGTTATTTGAGTGGAATACTGATCATCCGCCGTCATATTTGACTCCATTTGACCGTCTTGCCAATTTATCAAACATTTAACAGGTACGCTCGCGTCTATTCCGATGCAGAGTACCTATCTTTCAAACCACCACCCTTACGGCCTTGAATGCCATATAAATGAATGGGAGTTTGAAAACACAGAAAGGTTATGTTCGATGCTGCAAGACAATGAAGCATATTAGATAATAAAAGTAAATTAGGGAGATGTTACCCTACTTATGGATTATGTTACATCTTTGTCTCTCATTACAAAGCAAGGGGACAATATTATTGCTCCAAATTTGGTGCAAAGTATTGATTCAAATTTGGTGAACTAGTAGATATAGGGATAAAAATGAAATAAATACATTACTTAATATTGCTAACTTCTTTTTTTTGGATTAATCTATTTGCACCATGTTTAACACATGTAATACAAGTCCCACTCTCCACTTCGCACCAAATTTGACGCAACACTTTTCGCATCAAATTTGACGCAATACTACTCCTAAACAACCCACAAACTAATAAAGTTCTCCAAAACTTCTTATTGGTAAATGCATAATCACGTGATTAATGAAATCAGCCAATCTGATTGAAATATACATTTTCTACTATCACTAACGAATCTCTATACTTGAGTCATTGATCACTCATCAGAACTTGTAAGTGCCATTTGTTACATTGTGTATTATACTTTGAAAGTACAGTATGTATATGTAAAATTAATATTAAAGATAAACATTGATGATGACATTAGGCCACACAGTGCAATATTTCTGACAATGATTTGAATAATCGAATGATGTTTGATTCAATATAATATTAAGCTGATAGTTCAAAGGGATAATCTACCTAATATTAAACTGTCATGAATCAGATACAGCAGAAATTAAAATGACCTCTTTACTGTCATGCTATTTTCAGTGTTTTTCTTCCTTCTCTTAAATTTCATTTTTCATTAAGAAATGTAATTTTATATTTTTTTTAACACCTGTATAGGGGTGATGTTTAAAACTACACTGCAATCATGACTGGTTACAAATAAATATATATGAAACCCTGTTAACATGTTATATGCGCAATTATTCTTGCTCAGAATAATTATATATTTACACTTTATACATATAGTCGTATAAATAAACACAGAGAGATGAAAGACAACATTGTTTAGAACAAAAAAGGAATTTAGAGACATGTTTGGAAACGATTTCTGACATAACACACACACACACACACATATATATATATATATATATATACATAAAAGTATGTGCAAAGATATATGTACAAATTCTAGCATTAATAATAACAATTAAAAAAAAAAGAAAATATATGAGATAGGCATATCATGATTTTTAGAAATACAAATACACATTAATTTATGTGAAAATATCATATATCAGATTTTTTTGTATAACAAATGAATAGAAATATAACTTTCTATGAGATATTACTGTTTGTCTAGCTATTTCTTGGACATTAACAAATGGAAAAAAAAGATTAGCTTTAAAGAAATATGCTTGTTCATGGACAGTAATGATATGGTATATGGAAAAAGCAGAATATCCGCGACATCGATGACTCTTATTTATCAACAGTCCAATGCTCATTGCTCCGTACTTGACGCGTGTGTTTTTGACAGTCTTTATAATAATTAAGGCCGTTGTATGTAGATTTGCGGCAGCGATGTCTGGCGAGCATATTGACTCCAGCGATTGCGTAGAGATTGACGCAATGATAAATCGGCCCCTATGTCTCATCTTGCACTCTTTGATCAGTACATGCCCAGAAGCTAAATGTCCATAGGAATCACCAAAAATGTGGTTTGCGAGCTTTAAGCCAAACTGTCCCATCTCTATGGAACACTTCCCAACACAGTGAAAGAAGCCCCCTCCCTGGACATTTTTAAACAAAGACTCAACACCTACCTTTTTACACAGGAATAAAAACTAACTTCTAACCCTTGTACATAAATGTACCTTGTGTAAAGCGCTTTGAGTCCAACCTGGAGAAAAGTGCTATACAAATTGTTGTTGTTATTATTATTGTTATTATTTATCCTGAAATAAGGATTAGTTTTTAATTAGGTAGCATGAGGCTGTATATTCATGGCTGTAATGTCTGGTAAATTAATTCCATTAACCCATTCACAATGCTACATTTTCCCAGAGGGTTCTGTAAGGTTATTTTGGACATGTTTTTCTATCTTGAAGATATTATCACATATTCTTGGTTTTGTTGTTCTCACAATTGTGAATTTGTGTCGGCAGAAATAACATACCCATTCTTTACAGCAAAAATGTTCTAAAATAATCATAAAAATTGGGAAATAAAGTGGCATAACCCCAATCTTTTATTTTATTATTCAGATAGAACATACCATTTTAAAGAACTTTCCAGTTTACTTCTATTATCAAATGTGTTAATTCACTTGGTATCCTTTGTTGAAGGAGCAGCAATGCACTACTGGGAGCTAGCTGAACACAATGTGTAAGCCAGTGACAAGAGGCATATGTGCAGCCACTAATCAGCAGCTAGTTCCCCGTAGTGCACTGCCTCTCCTGATCCTATCTAGGTGTGGTTCTCAACAAAGGATAACAATAGAATGAAGCTAATGACATAATAAAAGCACATTGGAAAGTTGTTTAAAACTGCATGTCCTATCGGAATTAAGAAAGTTTAATTTTGACTTTACTGTCCCTTTAATGTCACTGTTTTCCTGCAATTTTTGTACACAGAATCACCCCTTACTAAGTTTCTAGAAGCTCAATAAATAGATTTGCACATGGACTTAAGTGTGAGAAGGGAAGGGGCAAGCAGTAAAACTTAAAGTGAAACCTATAAAGTAATTGTTTTGGTATAAATAAACAATTTAATCAGTTAAGTCAAAATTAAACTTTCATGATTCAGATAGGGCATGTTATTTTAAACAACTTTCCAATTTACTTTTATGATCAAATTTTCTTTGTTCTCTTGGTATTCTTTTTTGAAAGCTAAACCTAGGTAGGCTCAAACTATTTTCTAAGCCATCGAAGCCGCATTTTGACAGTTTTTCACAGTTAAATAGTGCTAGTTCATGTATGCCATATAGATAGCACCCATGGAGTTATTTATGAGTCAGCACTGATTGGCTAAAAAAACAAATCACAATTTTAGAGAAGAGATTTCATGAACTGGTATATGAGAAAGATATTATAGACCATGCCAAGGAGAGTGCAAATAGGACAGATAGAGAAACTTTAATTGGGTATAATCGGTAAAAAAGTAAAATAGGCACAAACACCATAAATGTGCCGTTTATAACTAACTATAGCAATGACCATAACATAATACGCAAAATCATGCATAAACATTGGCATCTCATAAAATCAGACCCAATTATAGGGGACATTATTTCCCCCACCCCTAAGATAGTATATAAAAGAGCAAAGAATTTTAGAACGTGCCTTGCCCCGAGTGAGCTAAAAAGAAAAGGCAAGACATTGAAAGATGTGGATCTAAGGGGTCAAGAAATAAAAGGTTCCTTCCCCTGCTTTATATATAGAACAAAAATGAAATATGTTGTAGTACCCAACACTGGCAAAGAATTTGTAATAAAAGATACCATCAGATGCACCCAGACCCAGAAGGGTGTGAATTATATGATTTGGTGCACATGTAACCTTATATACTTGGGTGAGACAACTAGAAGCTTAAGAGACAGAATAAGGGACAATTTATATTGCATTGAAAAAGGCAATTTAGAGAATCATCTTTATAAACATTTTCAAGAGAAACATGGTAATAATTTAAAGCACCTAAAGTTCTGGGGTATCTGTAAAGTACATCCTGATTGAAAAGGGGTGGGGATTATGAGAAAAAACTCTTGCATAACGAAGCAGAATTAATATACAACATGAATACACTGTTTCAAATGGTCTTAATTCTGAATTAGACCTATCCCCTTTTTTGACAGAATAAAATGATAATGTACTTGATTTGGGTCTATTAAGGCTCGTTTTCGTAAAACAAAAATGCTTTCAACAGCATAATTTTCATTTTGCAAACGCACGCAAACCGATAAATATGCTGTTGGAAGCATTTTCGTTTCTCGACTGCTTCCAATGGCGCTTTACACCTCAATATCGGCAGCCGGATTCCGGCTGCTGAAAAAAACTTTGTGTCAAAAAGAAAGTGATAGAAGCCGTTAATCAATAAATTATACCATGTTTCCAATGAAAGTGCAAACCATTAATACAATGTTGGAGGCTGTCGATACATTGAGAAATATTACACCCAGCTCAACTAGGTGTAAATGAGGAAAAATTTGCTTTTTGAGGCCTGTTTCTCATTGAAATTGCAAATCCTGCAAACATTTATGAGTGTTTCAATGTAGAAATACGATTATATATGCTACATGTATTGGTCCTATGTACAGGAATATTTGCATCTATGTTTTCATTGAGATATCAATATGTATATACATATGCAAGCATATATCTACCTATTCCAAATGCAACCTTTGCCCAGGGATGCTATATATATTCTTAATACATATATAAATATAATATATCTAATAATAATCTTTACCTACATTTATATATGTATTATTATTGTATATATATATATCTTTGACATATATAAATAATATAATAACAATAATTAGTTTTAAATGTTATAATAAAGGTTGATATATTTAAATTGAAAAATATTCTAACTACATTCAGTGTCTTTGAATTTCCGATATGTAACTACATATATGTTGAAATTATAGTTTATGCCAAAAATAAAAGTCATGACTAAGTATATACTTACAAACTGCTCATTAAAGTAAGGATTAGATGAGTTGAATATAAGCCCTTCCCCCACATGTTATTCATTGCAATCACGAGTTTCACATATGTTAACCAGCAACACACAGCTATAAAAAAAATCACACCTAGCCTAACCTCAGAACAGATATTTCAAAATGCAGGGTGAGAGAGAAGCTGAGAATGGTGAAGGTAGACGGCGTAGGCCTGACATCCCCAGAGTGAGGTTGGATATAGAAACCCTGAATGAGCAGCAGGTAGTTGAAAGTTACAGGCTCATCAGGGAACAAACATATCAGTTATATGCCCTGTTGCAAGACAGGCTGCAAAGCCAGGGCTATTCAAGCAGGACTGTCCCTGGACAACACATATGTGATTGCCATGATATAGAGGTGATTAATACATTTTATTGAAGGGGTTTTTTTTGCAATAACAATCAAAGCACATGGTACAAAAAGTAGCATATTACATTTACAAGAAATCACTGTACTGTAAGACAATTGAAAACTGTTTCATATCTGTTAGCCATTTATATATGATAGAGAGAAAAAAAAACAACCAACTTTTTATATATTTTTAATAGCGACAAAACAATTGTAACTGTTATTCCAGTCTCTCGTGTCGAGACACCTATCAAGAGAGCCTTGAAGTTACATAATGACCTAAATAAATAATAAACTGTATTAAAGTAGATATTTCCAAATTAGTTTAATCTTTCTTTGTTACGTAATATTCAATTACTTAGTTTAGGGAGGATATGCATAAGTAGGAGAGGATAGGAATTCTGATGTGTTTAGATAAAGAAAGGAGGGGGAGGGGGGGGGGGGAAGATGAGGAAAGAGAGACACAGAGGGAAGAAAAAAAAAAAAAAAAAAAAAAAAAAAAAAGGAGAAGGGGGAGATGGGAAACTGGGGTATAGAAAAATATACGATAGTTACTTCTAAGATCTAGCTTCTTCTAGCTCTATCCATCGGCTCCAGTGATTAATACATTTTAATTTACATCATATGAACAGACACAGACTCTCCCTGGGACCAATGCACAATCCACTTTAAATTTGTTTCAATAACTCCATGTTAAAGATAATACTTCAAATCTCTTGAAGTATGTAATATTTAGCACTTTTGTATTTTGGTTAATATTCTAAATATTGCAAATGTATTCTCTGCTTTAGCAGACATGATATTACATATATTTTATAAATATTAGTACTATGCCACATTATACCTTAATGTGATATCGTTTTTGTATTGAATAAATATGTTCAATGATTTTCACATTGAAAATTACATATGAATGAGGATAAATCTGTAATAATAAAATTAATCTTCATGACAAACAAATTATTTATTTTGACTTATTTTCCTTCCATAAGGCAGGGAGAGTCCACAACTTCATTCCTTATTGTTGGGAAATACAACACCTGCCCACCAGGAGGAGGCAAAGACACCCTAGCCAGAGGGTTAAATATTGCTCCCACTTTCCCTATTCTCCAGTTATTCTTTGCCTTTCATCACTATAGGAGGTGGCAGAGAAGGGTCAGAAGATTTTTCTGTGAACCCATCCAGGCTATCGCCTAAAAGCTCCTGAGCAATCAGTGTTAACTAGTTTCACTGCTTTGAAAATGTGGTAGGGGATAGTGGGAGTTAGTCAGTAGTAGATATTGTACCTATTATCTAAATCAGAGTGGGTATATAATATACCAGTACTTGGTAGTCACTTATAGTAGTTATGGTACACATCTAATGTGGATTCTTAGAGAGCAGAACTAAACAACTAGGAGTACTAATTGTACAAAGAGATACACTTAGAATTATTTAGAAAAGAATACCACAAAAAAAGATATTGTTTTTAACTCCGGATGATCACATAAATGTGGAATTACTCTATTTGTTTAAAATGTTCCATTACATTCATACTTTAATATTTTATTATAGCAACTAGGAACAAACATTCACACAGAAGTAGCCTGAAAGGGTTAAAAACACTTAAACCCAGTTAACTAGGATGGATATGATAAGTAGTGCTATATGTATTTAACCTGATGCCCACAGTTGTATAATGAAAAATAAAAAATATAAGATAAGCCCTTACAATCCGAGGGCTATTTTACTTTTAAATAGTTATATTTTTAAGGTAAATAGTAGGCACCAGGATTCAGCAATTATATAGGTAGATAAAGATTCTGTTATTAACTCGGTAAGCAAATTAAAAGCGACAGACAGGAGAGAACTAGCTTCTCCTGCTGGACCCCTGACGCGCGTTTCACAGAACGCGCGTCAGGGGTCCAGCAGGAGAAGCTAGTTCTCTCCTGTCTGTCGCTTTTAATTTGCTTACCGAGTTAATAACAGAATCTTTATCTACCTATATAATTGCTGAATCCTGGTGCCTACTATTTACCTTAAAAATATAACTATTTAAAAGTAAAATAGCCCTCGGATTGTAAGGGCTTATCTTATATTTTTTATTTTTCATTATACAACTGTGGGCATCAGGTTAAATACATATAGCACTACTTATCATATCCATCCTAGTTAACTGGGTTTAAGTGTTTTTAACCCTTTCAGGCTACTTCTGTGTGAATGTTTGTTCCTAGTTGCTATAATAAAATATTAAAGTATGAATGTAATGGAACATTTTAAACAAATAGAGTAATTCCACATTTATGTGATCATCCGGAGTTAAAAACAATATCTTTTTTTGTGGTATTCTTTTCTAAATAATTCTAAGTGTATCTCTTTGTACAATTAGTACTCCTAGTTGTTTAGTTTCACTGCTTGCTGTTACACTCTCAAGTCCATGTCGCTGCAAGACTGTCACACTTGAGGGGCTCTGCCTGTTCCACAGCATGGATCCTGGAGGGTAAGACCGTTTTATATATACACTTTTGATATACAGGGTCACAGTGTGGCTCCTTTATGCTTCGATAGGATCAAGGGTTAATATCTCCTTCAGGGAGATTATTTGAACAGCTAGGGGATATTTATAACTGCTTTAATGTGTGGGCTCATAGACTGTGTGCTTTTGGCTTGTAACAAACAGGTTTCACTTTCGTTTATGAGTGTTGTGCAGCTCATAATAGCTTAGCACTTTTTTCATAGCAGGGGAAGCATAGCAGGGGTGAGGTCTTTTCATTTTCCTACAATCCTGCTGCGGACATCACTCCTAAGGAGAGCGTTTTCACTGTTAGCTGTCTGGGTCTAGGAGGTGGTGAGTGCCCCAGCCATTAGGATTATAAAGGTGCCGTTTTTTTAATAAAAGCATTTTTTTGTCTGTCCTGGGTATATACTTAGCTATGAGGACTCTGATACTACATAAGAAGGTTCAGCTCCTTCAGTACTGATTTATCGAAATTACACTAGGTGTAATCTACCACCAAACTCTGTCAGGGTGCCAGGAATCAGACTGAGACGAGAAGTGCAAAAATAATCACACCTTTATTAATAGCAAAAAATAGTAAAAAGTCCACAAGTCAAATAACAAGCCAGGAATCAAAACCAGAGCTGGTAGTCAGACGAGCCGAGTCAGGAGCCAAAGTGAATAGTCAGACGGGCCGGAATCAGGAACAAGGAAAACAGCAGAGTCAGGAACAAGCCAGGGACCAGGAACCAGGAAGGACGTCAGGCAGCCAGGTAATACACAGGAACTCTCACAAACAGGTCTTAGACAACGCAAAGGCAAAGCATACTGAACAGAGGCCCTTTAAATAATAAGTGATGACATCACAATTCTGAGACTGCATCCTGTCTCACATGGATGATGTAGACCAGTCTGGCCATAAAAGGAAGTGCAGGAATTGAGCAACATCCCCCACAATGCACCAAAGTCAGGAAGAGAGGTGAGTAAAATGGCTGCCAGCAGCACATGGCAAACACAACAGGGAAAAAACCCTGACAGTACTCTCCCCTCAACGACCCCTCCCCCACGGGATGACAAAAGGCTTACTGGGGAAATGGGCATGGAAGGCACAGAGGAGGGTGGGAGCAAGAACATCAGAGGAGGGAACCCAAGAACGCTACTCCGGACCGTAGCCTCTCCAGTGAACCAAATACTGTACACGGCCCCTGGACATACGAGAGTCAATAATGCTGCTGACCTCATACTCCTCATGGTTGTCAACAAAGATAGGACGGGGACGAGGCAACACAGTGGTAAACCGATTACAAACCAATGGTTTCAAGAGGGAGACATGAAAAACATTGGAGATGCGCATAGCAGGAGGAAGGTCAAGAGCGTAGGCCACAGGATTAACCCGTCGGAGTATTCAAAAAGGACCAACATAAAGGGGAGCCAATTTATTGGAAGGCACACGAAGGTTCAAGTTGCGGGAGGACAGCCAAACTCTCTCACCAACCTGGTAGGAAGGTGCGGGCAGACGCCTACGATCAGCCTGGATCTTTTGGCGCTGCATAGAACGATGAAGGCAATCCTGAATCTGCACCCACGTGGAACGGAGTTGCCGGAGATGCTCCTCCAAAGCTGGAATACCCTGAGACATGAATGAATCGGGCAACAGGGATGGTTGAAACCCATAATTCACCATGAACGAGCAAACTCTGCCCAAGGTAACAGTTCAGACCAATTATTGTGGTGATCTGAGACATAGCAACGGAGGAACTGTTCTAGAGCTTGATTAGACCGTTCCGCAGCCCCATAGGATTGAGGGTGATATGCCGAGGAGAAGGAAAGCTGGATCCCCATTTGAGCACAAAAGGAACGCCAAAATCTGGAGACAAACTGGCTACCCCGGTCCGACACTATCTCCTTGGGTAACCCATGTAAACGGAAGACCTCCCAGGCAAAAATTGAAGCAAGCTCCTGAGCGGTAGGCATCTTCATCAAGGGAATGCAATGTGACATTTTAGAAAAACGGTCAACCACCATAAGGATAACAGTATTGCCATTGGAAACAGGGAGCTCAACAATGAAGTCCATGGAAAGATGTGTCCAAGGACGCTCACCATTAGCAATAGGTTGAAGAAGACCCACAGGAAGACGTCGAGGAGTCTTATTCTGTGCACAAACTGAGCAGGAGGCAACATACGCAGCAACATCAGAACGAAGACCTTTCCACCAGAATTGTCGAGTGACAGACCAAATCATTTGGTTCTTGCCTGGGTGACCTGCAGCTTTAGGATAGTGGTAAGTGTGCAAAAGTTTAGTTAGAAGATTCTCAGGAACAAAACACTTACCACTAGGTTTCTCAGGAGGTGCATTGGTTTGTGCAGCCAGGATCTCCTCGCCCAAGTGAGAAGTCAAATTAGTATGTATGGTAGCGAAAATATGGTCAGGAGGTATAACAGGAGTAGGAACAGACTCCTCCTTGGACAGAGGCGAAAATTGTCGAGAGAGGGCATCAGCCCTAACATTCTTACTACCAGGCAGGTAGGAGAACACATAATTAAACCGAGACAAAAATAGCGCCCATCTGGCCTGTCGGGGCGACAAACGTTTTGCTTCAGATAGATAAGTTAAATTATTGTGGTCAGTAAGAATGAGCATTGGCACGCTAGTACCCTCGAGAAGATGCATCCATTCCTTAAGTGCCAAAATTATGGCCAGTAATTCCCTGTCGCCAATTTCATAATTGCACTCCGCTGGAGACAATTTCTTAGAGAAGAAACCACACGGATGCAAGGAACCATCAGGCGTAGGACGTTGAGACAAGAGGGCACCTACTCCAGTCTCAGACGCATCGACCTCAAGAACGAAAGGCAGAACAGGCTTAGGATGAGCCAGAACTGGAGCGGCAGCAAAGGCAGTCTTAAGACTATCAAAGGCCTTAATGGCAGTAGGTGACCAATGGAGTGGATCATTCTCTTAACGGGTCATGTCTGTGATAGGTTTGACCAAGGAAGAAAAGTTTTTAATAAACTTTCTATAGTAATTGGCGAACCCCAAAAAACATTGAATAAACCGAAGACCAACTGGGCGAGGCCACTGCAGTACTGCAGATAACTTGTCAGGATATATGGAGAACCCTGCAACGGAGATAACATAACCTAGGAAGGTTACTTTAGTCTGATGGAACTCACATTTCTCGAGTTTACAAAACAGGCCGTTCTCACGTAGTCTCTGAAGAACCTGTGTAACATCAGAACAATGAGCCTCAAGTGTGGGTGAGTATATGAGGATGTCGTCTAAGTACAACACAACACACTGTTGCAACATATCTCATAGGACATTATTAATAAATTCCTGAAAAACAGCAGGAGCATTACATAGGCCAAAGAGCATTACAAGATACCCATAATGCCCGTTCCTCGTGTTAAATGCTGTTTTCCATTCGTGGCCCTCCTTAATCCTAACAAGATTGTACGCTCCTCTCAAATCAAGTTTAGTAAAGACCGTAGCTCCTTTGAGGCGGTCAAAGAGTTCTGTAATAAGTGGAATAGGGTAAGCATTCTTAATGGTAAGACGATTAAGACCCCTATAATCGATACATGGTCTTAACTCGCCACCCTTTTTCTTCACAAAGAAGAAGCCAGCCCCTGCAGGAGAGCAGGATTTGCGGATGATCCCCCGCGACAGAGCATCAGCAACATACTCCTCCATAGCACAATTCTCTACAACAGACAGAGGGTACACCCGGCCCCGAGGAGGAATGCTTCCGGGTTGCAGGTCTATGGCACAATCGTAAGACCGGTGAGGAGGCAACGTACCGGCACGCACCTTGTCAAACACGTCTAGGAACTCTCGGTACTCCTCTGGCAATTGAGAAACCGAAGAAGTGCACAAGACTTTAACTGGTTTCCGAAGACAAGTGGAAATACATTGCAGGGACCACGACAAAATTTCAGACCTGCGCCAGTCGAGACTGGGATTGTGCTTTTGGAGCCAGGGATAACCCAGAACAACCGGAAAATGTGGAGAGTTTCCCGACCGTGTAGAACAAGACTTCAAAAGGTGGCCCTGTAACCCACAATAGAGGCAGAGCCCCTCCCTCCTCCTAAAGGCCCTCTCCACCGCGGAGAGATGCGTGAATCCCAGCTGCATCGGCTCAACAGTACCTGGTGACTCGGGACCAGGAGGCATGGGAGGAGAGGGAGGCATGGGTGGGAACGAACACGTAGGAGACAACGGAAAAGGAGGCTTCCGCAAGCGCTCCTTGAAAGAGGGCCTCTCTCTGAGTCTGATGTCAATTAGAATCAAAAAAGACACCAATGCCTCGAGATCCTCTGGTAAATCTCTGGCAGTAACTTCGTCTTTATCGCATCAGAGAGCCCATGAAAGAAGGTGGCAACAAGGACTTCATTGTTCCAACCTACCTCTGCGGCAAGCATATGGAACTCAATAGCATACTGAGCAACAGATCTTGTACCTTGCTGAATGGACATGAGTCATTTAGCAGCAGAGGAGGAGCGAGCTGGAACATCAAATACCCTTCGAAAGGAGGCCACAATTTCAGGGTAATTTGAAATCACAGGTTTATTAGTCTCCCACAAGGGATTAGCCCAGGCAAGAGCTGTGTCAGAGAGTAACAAGATAAGAAATCCCACCTTAGCTCTGTCAGATGGAAACACCTGAGGTAACATCTCAAAGTAAATGCCCACCTGGTTCAAAAACCCTCTGCACTGAATAGGATCGCCTCCATATCGCTGAGGTAGAGGTGCAGAACCGGACATGCTCCTGGTAGGCATAGGTGCAGCAGCGGAAACAGGCGCAGCCATAACTTGCGGGACACTTTGGTCCAAATGTGCAGTGCGAGTCAGCAGGGTTTGCAGGGCTAGTGCAAATTGATCCAAGCGGTGATCCTGTACATCCATCCTGGAAATTATGGCAGGTAAAGGTGGATTATTAGCACCATCAGGATTCATGGCCTTTGTGTAATGTCAGGGTGCCAGGAATCAGACTGAGATGAGAAGTGCAAAAATAATCACACCTTTATTAATAGCAAAAAATAGTAAAAAGTCCACAAGTCAAATAACAAGCCAGGAATCAAAACCAGAGCTGGTAGTCAGACGAGCCGAGTCAGGAGCCAAAGCGAAAAGTCAGACGGGCTGGAATCAGGAACAAGGAAAACAGCAGAGTCAGGAACAAGCCAGGGATCAGGAACCAGGAAGGACGTCAGGCAGCCAGGTAATACACAGGAACTCTCACAAACAGGTCTTAGACAACACAAAGACAAAGCATACTGAACAGAGGCCCTTTAAATAATAAGTGATGACATCACAATTCTGAGACTGCATCCTGTCTCACATGGATGATGTAGACCAGTCTGGCCATAAAAGGAAGTGCAGGAATTGAGCAGCATCCCCCACAATGCACCAAAGTCAGGAAGAGAGGTGAGTAAAATGGCTGCCAGCAGCACATGGCAAACACAACAGGGAAAAAACCCTGACAAACTCCTACCAGTGCAACTAGCTCCCGTGTCTTTCACAGGTAAAGAGTGCAGGCGCAAACCATTATTCTTATAGACAGAGGTCGGGTTATCATAGCAATGCACTTGTTATGGCGTGCTTTTCGTCAAATTCGACATCGGTTGGCAGCGCAAGCTTACGTACGGTCGAAAAGAGCGTCTGCGCGCAACACGCTATCCTTTTGAATGGAAACCTGGCACTAAAATGGAGCCGTAATTTACTTTTAGCTGTCGGCCGCTACGGTAGCTTACGGCTCCATTTTTAAGGGCTCAATGGAAACGAGCCCTTAGTAGTTACAATCCCTTACTCTTCCATATTGTCATATTAATGTATTTATATTTTATATTTATATTTTTATTTTTGTATCTAATAGGTTTTTAAATATAACTAACTATCTGTAGTTGTATTTAAACATTTATTAATCTGATTTTGGTGCGGATTTAACATCAACTTAATTTGTGGAAAAATCTGTGCTTTAATTTAGAGGTGTGAAAGCGGCCAATGTGGTTCAGGTATTTATGAGTTTAATACAAAATCAATACCACCTTAAATAACCATCTACTATCCACTGACTACAAACGGATAACCAATCACAGAGTTTGAAGAAGTATTTAAGGACTATAGCCACAGCCTTGAATCATCTTGATAAAGCCCCATAAGCGAGTGAAATGCGTTGAAGGATTGAGGCATAAGTGGCAGCACTGTATATTTGTTTTTACATAAGTTTGGCCAAACTTCTGGAAAAGAACTGTCTGACTAAAAGACACACTCTCACCACATACCAAGGACTGTCAGCATTGAAACCTGCATACTTTGTACTTAAGAGTAGGATCGAGTGCTACAAAGTGTGTTAAGGTGAGATCTGAGGCGGACTCTCATTAGCGATATTGGAGTGTGACATCATCCGATGTGACCGCTAGGGAGTAGAAGGGAACGCTGGAGCATATTGACTTCATGAAACGCTGTCTCCCGGACCAAGGTACACATCAAATACAGCTACAGGCTATCAATTGAGCTGGGGTGAATACCCGATATCACATAATACTACGGTCTGTGGTTGGAAATATGTATATGTTCAGGAGCTGTAAAACAAGGTACGCTTAATCAAGTCAACCAGTGTCTACCTACACTAGTGGATAATTATAAGTGGTTTTTGGGAGATGTCCCAGGACTCCCCCTACTGCACTTGATTAATGTATCAGAAGAGAGAGATGAATTTTGACACCTCAAGCAAGGTTGGTTCATTATTTAACTATAAAGAAACATTTAAATATTCTAATAGGGGATAATTGGAAACAGGCCTGGACACTAACAAGAGTTTTTTGTGGGATGCTCTGCGGGCCAGAAAAGGTTGAAGATAGACACTGATTAAAGGGTTGAGGAGAGAAAAAAAATCTTATAGTGGTGTGTCAGGGCATTTAGCTGTTGTGATGTGTTTATTTTTTAAGTAAGGTGTTAGGTGCAAAAGGCAACCTTAGGTGCTAGGGGTCTTTGATGCTATGGGGTTTGTGCTGGGGGCACATTCATATGGGGTCATGAACTCTGGGGGTTTCACAATATGGGAGACTGTGTATGGGAGTCAGTGAGTGCTAGGTTGAGATGATGTACAAGCAATCCCTTGGTGCTATCATCAAATTGAGTAGCATCTAGTAAATCTCTACTTCACTTGGTTACCTCCCCTTTCACAGATAATTCATCTTTAACCAGGGGCAAAATTTGGATAGGCCAACTAGGCTTGTACCTAAGGCAGCAGGATTTACGGGGGAAAGACATTTTAATGGGTCGTTTGATTCTATTATGCTTTTCAAATGTGTTTTCCCATTTTATTACAAATCAATAATACCTGGTTGCCTAGGTGCAGGCATGACCCATCCATCCTTTCATGGCCTCTGGTTATGAGAAATATTTGAAGCAAATATGAGCTAATGTTGTTAATGTGGTGTGTTTGGTGAGTAGCAGATATCTCTGTGTTCAGGAATGCACAACAATTAAACACACCAATGTGTACAATACAATTATAGTAATTTGTATTCAGACATCTAAAATTTAACCTTGGGACTGAAATCAAATGTATAAAAATTCCAACAATTTTTGAAGCAGTTAATATGAAATATTAACAGAGAATTCTAAAAAAAATTATATATAGAGATTTTATTTCTGTCGTCTTGTCTGCTAAAACATCCCGGTGTGAATTTGTATTTGACTTAACAACATTGCTGTTGAAACAGAGAGACATTATACAGCAAACTCTCATAAAACCTCCATCGGAATGTCTTTTTCCCCTTGAACAGAACAATCTCTGTCTGGAGATTGTCCCTTTAGTATTGGTTGACTTATAACACATTCTTTTAAAAGCAAACAGCTATAAATTATGTATATGTTTCCTTAGGCTAACAATATAACTGCATATCTGAAGGTAAGAAAATGTTGCATGGACGTAGAACTGCTTATAATATTTTATATTTTACAGGGAGGAGTGAATAGTGAACAGATATACATTGTTCAATAATAAAAAATCATGCTTATAGACTTTGTGGCACGCTATTTAGTGCTTTTGCTCGCAGGTTAGCAAGCATATTACAAGTTGAAAGTAAAATGTTTGCATGCGAGCGAAAGCTAATACACTTTAACTTGAGGACTTTAGCTATTGCAACCACGCTTACATCTTCTCTCGATAGACTTCAACGGAGAGAACAAACTTGACATTGCATTAGACCACCTGTGCTAGCCCGAAGGTAGTTATGAATATTTTACATTTCAATGTTCTTCATAGAGGAGAAAATGTTCTATTTATTTGTATATATATATATATATATATATATATATATATATATACTAGTCCTAAAGCCCGTGTACACGGGCCATTTTTTGAAGTACAGCAGTCCCACCCCTTGCTCTCTCTCTATTCCCCCTCTCTTGTGTGCTCTCTCCCCCTCTCTTTTGTACTGTCTCTCTCCCCCATCTCTTTTGTGCTGTCTCTCTCCCCCTCTCTGTTGTGCTGTCTCTCTACCCCTCTCTTTTGTGCTGTCTCTCGCCCCCCTCTCTTTTGTGCTCTCTCCTTCATCTCTTTTGTGCTCTCTTCCCCATCTCTTTTGTGCTGTCTCTCTCCTCTTTTTTGTGCTCTCTCCCCCCTCTCTTTTGTGCTCTCTCCCCCTCTCTTTTGTGCTCCCCCCCCCCTCTCTTTTGTGCTCTCTCCCCCTCTCTTTTGTGCTCTCTCCCCCTCTCTTTTGTGCTGTCTCTCTCCCCTCTCGTTTGTGCTGTCTCTCTCCCCTCTCGTTTGTGCTGTCTCTCTCCCCCTCTCTTTTGTGCTGTCTCTCTCCCCATCTCTTTTGTGCTATCGCTCCCCCTCTCTTTTGTGCTGTCTCTCTCCCCCTCTCTTTTGTGCTGCCTCTCTCCCCCTCTCTTTTGTGCTGCCTCTCTCCCCCTCTCTTTTGTGCTGCCTCTCTCCCCCATCTCTTTTGTGCTGTCTCTCCCCCATCTCTTTTGTGCTGTCTCTCCTCCCTCTCTTGTGTGCTGTTTCTCCCCCTCTCTTTTGTGCTGTCTCTCCCCCCTCTCTTTTGTGCTGTTTCTCTCCCCTTCTCTTTTGTGCTGCCTCTCTCCCCCATCTCTTTTGTGCTGTCTCTCCCCCATCTCTTTTGTGCTGTCTCTCCTCCCTCTCTTGTGTGCTGTTTCTCCCCCTCTCTTTTGTGCTGTCTCTCCCCCCTCTCTTTTGTGCTGTCTCTCTCCCCCATCTATTTTGTGCTGTCTCTCTCCCCCTCTCTTTTGTGCTGTCTCTCTCCCCCATCTCTTTTGTGCTGTCTCTCCCCCCTCTCTTGTGTGCTGTTTCTCTCCCCTCTCTTTTGTGCTGTCTCTCCCCCTCTCTTTTGTGCTGTCTCTCCCTCCTCTCTTTTGTGCTGTTTCTCTTCCCTTCTCTTGTGTGCTGTCTCTCCCCCCTCTCTTTTGTGCTGTCTCTCTCCCCCTCTCTTTTGTGCTATCTCTCTCCCCCTCTCTTTTGTGCTGTCTCTCTCCCCCATCTCTTTTGTGCTGTCTCTCCCCCTCTCTTTTGTGCTGTCTCTTTCCCCCTCTCTTTTGTGTTGCCTCTTTCCCCCATCTCTTTTGTGCTGTCTCTCTCCCCCATCTCTTTTGTGCTGTCTCTCCCCCCTCTCTTGTGTGCTGGTTCTCTCCCCCTCTCTTGTGTGCTGGTTCTCTCCCCCTCTCTTGTGTGCTGGTTCTCTCCCCCTCTCTTTTGTGCTGTCTCTCTCCCCCTCTCTTTTGTGCTGTCTCTCCCCCTCTCTTTTGTGCTGTCTCTCCCCCCTCTCTTTTGTGCTGTTTCTCTCCACTTCTCTTTTGTGCTGTCTCTCTCCCCCATCTCTTTTGTGCTGTCTCTCCCCCCTCTCTTGTGTGCTGTTTCTCTCCCCCTCTCTTGTGTGCTGTTTCTCTCCCCCTCTCTTTTGTGCTGTCTCTCCCCCCTCTCTTTTGTGCTGCCTCTCTCCCCCATCTCTTTTGTGTTGTCTCTCTCCCCATCTCTTTTGTGCTGTCTCTCTCCCCATCTCTTTTGTGCTGTCTCTCTCCCCCATCTCTTTGGTGCTGCCTCTCTCCCCCATCTCTTTTGTGCTGTCTCTCTCCCCCTCTCTTTTGTGCTGTCTCTCCCCCTCTCTTTTGTGCTGTCTCTTTCCCCCTCTCTTTTGTGCTGCCTCTTTCCCCATCTCTTTTGTGCTGTCTCTCCCCCCTCTCTTTTGTGCTGTTTCTCTCCACTTCTCTTTTGTGCTGTCTCTCTCCCCATCTCTTTTGTGCTGTCTCTCCCCCCTCTCTTGTGTGCTGTCTCTCTCCCCCTCTCTTTTATGCAGTCTCTCCCCCCTCTCTTTTGTGCTGTCTTTCCCCCCTCTCTTTTGTGCTGCCTCTCTCCCCCATCTCTTTTGTGCTGTCTCTCTCCCCATCTCTTTTGTGCTGTCTCTCTCCCCATCTCTTTTGTGCTGTCTCTCCCCATCTCTTTTGTGCTGTCTCTCTCCCCCATCTCGTTTGTGCTGTGTCTCTCCCGTCTCCCCCTCTCTTTATCCCCCTCTTCTGCTCTGTCTCTGATGTCTCGGCAGTCGGCCCCGCCCGGCCACGCCCACGCCCACGCCACACCCGGCCACGCCCACGCCGCGTCCGACCGCACCTGGCCACGCCCACGTCGCGCCCGGTCACGCCCGCGACGCACCCGCCCGGCCACGCCCACTCCACCACACGCTGACTCTGACGCCAGATGCCAGGTCAGTCGGAAGGCCAGGTGTGTTTGTCCTCACGCGCAGTTTCTACTGCGCATGACAGCTTCGGACAAACACACTTGGCCTTTTATTATATAGGATATATATATTGAAAAAGACAAAAGAAACATAGATCAAATATGTGTGATGTACAATCACTAGAGGGCGCTAAAGTGCAATTAGAAGGAATATCTCTAGTCAAAGAAACCCATATGAATATGGGCTTCACACGAAAAAAATATATAAAAAACCCTTTACAGACAAATGATAATTAACAGTCTGATATATATAATAAAACTACAGCTGCACCTCTCAACACATATACTATGAAAGTAAAGTGAATCAGACTCCTATAACAAGTGCATGTAACACCAGAGGGCGCTAATATGATTAAAAATTGTGTATACCCAATTTAAAAAGATTTTTTAAAAACAAATGAACAATGGTATATAGTAATGGATAATGGTACCTCATTAAATAAAATGTCCCAGTTTAAAAGTCCACTAGAAAATGTATAGTCTTATAATTGGACACATAAGTTCAAAATTTTTTCTTGACTGTCGGCAGTGGACTCTCCCTGATTCAGAATCAGGATCCTTCTTTTTCCAAAACGAAGCCAATCTGTGTAGGATTTAAACACAAACAAGATCGACCATTGTGTGTATCCACAGACCCAATATATTTCACACAGCAGTATTCAATTTCCAGGGTACTCACACTTTTGCAGAGCACACCAGTGTGCTTGTGGGAACGGACTGGTTATCAGAGCAAACCAGCTTGCTCTCTCCGGTATGCTCTCTCCTCGCAGGTGTGGATAATGACAGATCCACTGGCGCCTCACAGTAAATCAGTGTACTGAGACTTCACTTAGCAGCGGCTTGGTAATGAGAACCTCACTTGTTAAGGAATGGCAGACAATGATGATAAAAAACAAATCTTTAATCATTAGTAAAACCAAAATCCTTACAATACAAGTGGGTGGACAATGTGTAACAATAAAATTTGCTACGCGTTTCTCGGCTCACTTAGCCGTTTCCTCAGGCATATTAAAAACACATTTTTAGCCCGGCTATATAGTGCCGCTCATTACCAAACCAAAACTATACCCTCCCCCTTCCTTTGCTAGGGGGTGTGTGTAGGCTATCCAATCAGTGAATATCATTTTCATACCCAAAAGTTGTTATCATACAACCACCAACTCTCACTTGGTATACAAATAAAATAATGTATCCATAATGTCCCTACATTTAACAAATCACATACTAAAACATATTTAAAAACAAATTCAAAGAAACACTTGTTGCAATTGCTCTTTCACCTATTGTCGTATAGCCAGTCTATATTTTGTTCAGCATGTAAATATTCTCCTCTATAAGATTGTAAAAGTAAACATGATGGTTCACATTAAAAACACTGAAATCGGATTGTCGACCCTAATATATCTCAGCAATATAAACATATTTCACCTCCAAAGTACAACCAAATCGACGATTGAACCATTACTTTTGGTATAGTTTGTATATAAGCTTAACTGAACATATAATAAAATATATAAACCTAACAATTTTAATGTTCCGGCTCCTAAAATAATTTTTATGACAATAAATCAGCTAGTACAATTTGCACTGGCCACTGTATTTATATAATTTTGATACATTAAATGCACTGTATTTTTAGTGAAGAAAGTTCGCCAGTAAAATTTTTTTCCACTGACCGGCAAATTTATGTGATAGTGATATATATAGTGCACCGGATACTAAGTAACACAAATTTTATATAATAATACGTGTAATAAGAATTTTGTATAAAATCTATATATATAAGCGTACAATTATTATTATTTATAAATCTATATGGAATATAAAATTTCCCTCAATCCATCTATCATCTGTGGTACAATTGTAATAATATATATTAATATTGTGTGATAAAATATAATGTGAAAATATAGTGATTATACTAGTATAAATATAATGTGAAAAACTAGTAATAACTAGTGCATAAGTGTGATAGTAATAGAAGTATCCCTTTGTTTGTGTACTAATTGTATTATGCAACCATCTAATGCAGATATAAATTGTGACTCTAAAGTGAATACATTACCAATATACATATATATATATATATACACACATATATATATACATATATATACATATATATACATTTCATTTAGGATTTTTTTTTTTTTTTTTTTTTTTTTTTTTTTTTTTTTAAAAATGCATAACATTATAATCTTAGTGATATGTGTTTATTAATGTGAACAACACCTCTATATTTCTCTATATGTGCTTATAATTTGGTGTGTTTATGTGTGGAATAGATCAATAATGTGATCTTGAACTTCAGTGTAACAGGCCGATATAAACATTGAATATGGTCTAATATATCGTATATTATAAAATAATTAAATTACAGGAACTAACATACTGAATGTCTGTAAGGACATCAAAATAATAATATTATGGTGTATATAACTGTACTGACAATCCTCCCCTAACTTGACTATTAATAATGATCTGTCTATAATCAAAACCCGTGTGATGTGTTTTGCTCTCAAAAGGCTGCAGAGTCTATCACTTCATTTAATCCCTCAGGGAACAGGGAACCAAATTTATGGATCCAATAAGTCTCTCTTTGACGTAGCTTATTGAATCTGTTATATCTATTGGAACAGGGTATTGTTTCCAAAGGTGTGATTCTAAAACTACAGGGTTCCCCATTGTGTTCTTGAATATAGTGTCTAGATACACTGTGTTTATCTGACTTCTTTATAACATTTCTATGATGTTCACTCCATCTAGTCCGTATATTGCGTGTAGTACGCCCCAGGTATTGTACCCCACAAATACAAGATAACACGTAAATTACAAATCTGGAGCTGCAGTTGAGATGTTCTTTAATTTGAAATGTTTCCCCAGTTGTATGGGCTTTTATACTTTTAGCCCCATGAGTTATAGAGTGACACATGTGGCATCTGGATTTTCCACACTTATATGTACCCCTGTTATTAGTACCAATACTACCCATGTTCCTAATGGCTTTTTTTGAAATTACCACCTTACTGGGGGCCAGAGATTGTTTTAAATTTGGAGCTCTCCTAAAAACTATACTGGGTTGACTATTAAGATTTCTCTTTAATATGGGGACCCCATATTAAAGAGAAATCTTAATAGTCAACCCAGTATAGTTTTTAGGAGAGCTCCAAATTTAAAACAATCTCTGGCCCCCAGTAAGGTGGTAATTTCAAAAAAAGCCATTAGGAACATGGGTAGTATTGGTACTAATAACAGGGGTACATATAAGTGTGGAAAATCCAGATGCCACATGTGTCACTCTATAACTCATGGGGCTAAAAGTATAAAAGCCCATACAACTGGGGAAACATTTCAAATTAAAGAACATCTCAACTGCAGCTCCAGATTTGTAATTTACGTGTTATCTTGTATTTGTGGGGTACAATACCTGGGGCGTACTACACGCAATATACGGACTAGATGGAGTGAACATCATAGAAATGTTATAAAGAAGTCAGATAAACACAGTGTATCTAGACACTATATTCAAGAACACAATGGGGAACCCTGTAGTTTTAGAATCACACCTTTGGAAACAATACCCTGTTCCAATAGATATAACAGATTCAATAAGCTACGTCAAAGAGAGACTTATTGGATCCATAAATTTGGTTCCCTGTTCCCTGAGGGATTAAATGAAGTGATAGACTCTGCAGCCTTTTGAGAGCAAAACACATCACACGGGTTTTGATTATAGACAGATCATTATTAATAGTCAAGTTAGGGGAGGATTGTCAGTACAGTTATATACACCATAATATTATTATTTTGATGTCCTTACAGACATTCAGTATGTTAGT
This sequence comes from Bombina bombina, assembly GCF_027579735.1. NCBI lineage: Eukaryota > Metazoa > Chordata > Amphibia > Anura > Bombinatoridae > Bombina > Bombina bombina. Next base: position 1,186,715,532 of record NC_069499.1, read on the forward strand.
TCCTGTAATTTAATTATTTTATAATATACGATATATTAGACCATATTCAATGTTTATATCGGCCTGTTACACTGAAGTTCAAGATCACATTATTGATCTATTCCACACATAAACACACCAAATTATAAGCACATATAGAGAAATATAGAGGTGTTGTTCACATTAATAAACACATATCACTAAGATTATAATGTTATGCATTTTTAAAAAAAAAAAAAAAAAAAAAAAAAAAAAAAAAAAAATCCTAAATGAAATGTATATATATGTATATATATGTATATATATATGTGTGTATATATATATATATATGTATATTGGTAATGTATTCACTTTAGAGTCACAATTTATATCTGCATTAGATGGTTGCATAATACAATTAGTACACAAACAAAGGGATACTTCTATTACTATCACACTTATGCACTAGTTATTACTAGTTTTTCACATTATATTTATACTAGTATAATCACTATATTTTCACATTATATTTTATCACACAATATTAATATATATTATTACAATTGTACCACAGATGATAGATGGATTGAGGGAAATTTTATATTCCATATAGATTTATAAATAATAATAATTGTACGCTTATATATATAGATTTTATACAAAATTCTTATTACACGTATTATTATATAAAATTTGTGTTACTTAGTATCCGGTGCACTATATATATCACTATCACATAAATTTGCCGGTCAGTGGAAAAAAATTTTACTGGCGAACTTTCTTCACTAAAAATACAGTGCATTTAATGTATCAAAATTATATAAATACAGTGGCCAGTGCAAATTGTACTAGCTGATTTATTGTCATAAAAATTATTTTAGGAGCCGGAACATTAAAATTGTTAGGTTTATATATTTTATTATATGTTCAGTTAAGCTTATATACAAACTATACCAAAAGTAATGGTTCAATCGTCGATTTGGTTGTACTTTGGAGGTGAAATATGTTTATATTGCTGAGATATATTAGGGTCGACAATCCGATTTCAGTGTTTTTAATGTGAACCATCATGTTTACTTTTACAATCTTATAGAGGAGAATATTTACATGCTGAACAAAATATAGACTGGCTATACGACAATAGGTGAAAGAGCAATTGCAACAAGTGTTTCTTTGAATTTGTTTTTAAATATGTTTTAGTATGTGATTTGTTAAATGTAGGGACATTATGGATACATTATTTTATTTGTATACCAAGTGAGAGTTGGTGGTTGTATGATAACAACTTTTGGGTATGAAAATGATATTCACTGATTGGATAGCCTACACACACCCCCTAGCAAAGGAAGGGGGAGGGTATAGTTTTGGTTTGGTAATGAGCGGCACTATATAGCCGGGCTAAAAATGTGTTTTTAATATGCCTGAGGAAACGGCTAAGTGAGCCGAGAAACGCGTAGCAAATTTTATTGTTACACATTGTCCACCCACTTGTATTGTAAGGATTTTGGTTTTACTAATGATTAAAGATTTGTTTTTTATCATCATTGTCTGCCATTCCTTAACAAGTGAGGTTCTCATTACCAAGCCGCTGCTAAGTGAAGTCTCAGTACACTGATTTACTGTGAGGCGCCAGTGGATCTGTCATTATCCACACCTGCGAGGAGAGAGCATACCGGAGAGAGCAAGCTGGTTTGCTCTGATAACCAGTCCGTTCCCACAAGCACACTGGTGTGCTCTGCAAAAGTGTGAGTACCCTGGAAATTGAATACTGCTGTGTGAAATATATTGGGTCTGTGGATACACACAATGGTCGATCTTGTTTGTGTTTAAATCCTACACAGATTGGCTTCGTTTTGGAAAAAGAAGGATCCTGATTCTGAATCAGGGAGAGTCCACTGCCGACAGTCAAGAAAAAATTTTGAACTTATGTGTCCAATTATAAGACTATACATTTTCTAGTGGACTTTTAAACTGGGACATTTTATTTAATGAGGTACCATTATCCATTACTATATACCATTGTTCATTTGTTTTTAAAAAATCTTTTTAAATTGGGTATACACAATTTTTAATCATATTAGCGCCCTCTGGTGTTACATGCACTTGTTATAGGAGACAAAAGAAACATAGCAATTCCTGTCCAGCACTAACTAATCCCATAAAATTAATTGGACTAATCTTCCTAGGTCAGAAACCCACAACAAAGCAAAATACAATCATACAATAATAATACTAGATATAAAAATCCACTAGTAGAAGGGGAGCAATAATAAAGTGTTTATTGGAGCAGACCAAAGGCTATAATATAACATCGTAATATATAAACAGTTCTACTCCTATCATAGTGCACTATGTAAAATAAAATTAAATCGATAGTTGATAGAAAATATATATGAGAGCTCTCAAAAAAACATTTTAAACATAAAAGACTGATAACACTTGAAGTCCCAAATCTGTTAAAGTCACAATTAATGGGTAACTTTCAGCACTAGAACGGAGGAGTAGTTTCCCATTTAGATATATAGCAAAACCACAATTAGAAGGTAGATGGCTAGAGTGTGTCTGGATAACAAAACAGCAGCCGCCCTTTACTTTCCGCAAATGCACTCAATACTGAGCTCAGGCAGTCACTTGATATATGATACAGTTCTCATTGTAATCCCACAATTAGAATAATGTTCTTGGCAAGTAATAATTTGATACCGCTTTGTACTACATATAGTCCGCCGTAGCGGTTGTACTTGCGGTGTAGCGGGAGTCCCACTGATGCGGATCCACACCTCCCAGGTGTACCTATTATCTCCAGAATAGGTAGTGTTCAACGACCTGGTCTGCTCTTCTCCCTTCCGTGAAGTTGCTTCTAGTTGTGGATAGTAAGTTATGAATACGTTACCAGACACCTCCACCAAAACTTGATGGCCAGTATTCATCAACATTGGTTTCTCCTGCAAACACTTCTGCCAGCTACGCGCGTTTCACCCCTAAGGCTATGGGTCTTCTTCCGGCTTCAATTATAATCACATGACTGTGGTTGTTTGATACTTCTTTTAAAGAGAATTCACGGAGGAAAACTCCTCTCATTTTGAAGCCTTCAAAGTCTTTTAATACATGGGGTAAAATGGTAACAAGGTTGTACCATTAATAAACGTTACTATGTTTAAATCACTCCATACTGAATGGATACAGTTATAGATTACAGTTGTAACCGCAATATTTACAGTAACAAAATTAATTTATTAGCTCCCCTACTACAGACTGTGGATACTAAAATGTATCATAAAGGATTTTTTTGTGTATATACACATTTATAATGATGATCTTAACGATCTTTTAAGCACTTACATTTTTTATGTTTATGTGTTGTAATTTAGATAAAGCTGGATAAGAAGACATCAATTTTATTAATAATGATCTAATAAGAAAACAATTAATTTTAAAGTTTAAAGGTTTCAGACTGTTGTCTGTTAATTTCTTTACTATCAAATTTATTTTAGATTTTTATCTATTGGGAACTTTGACATGAAATTCACCCTTTCCAGAAATTCTTGCCAAAAGGTTATGGATTTTTTCCCCCTCAACTTCATTTACCCAGAAAGCATGCATAGTTTATTTCTTTTACAAGATATGACAAGTTCACGGATTTCATCCTTACTCAGTGGCGTCACTAGGGGGGTACGGGGGGTGCGGGCCGCACCTGGGTGACACCCTCCAGGGGGTGACACCAAAAAAAAAATTTTTTTTTTTTAATTTTATTGAAATTCAAAGAAATACAAAGTTGAGATGCATAGATTTTTTTTATTAGAGGGGCTGGCATTTGTGAACATTAGTGGGACTGGGGAAGTTGTAGACACACAATTTTTTTGCCCCTTGAGCCAGTGCTGCAATTTCAACAAATAGTTTTCCCAGCTGCTTTTGCTTGTTTTTACTTTGCTTCTCCCCTGCCCAATTTCTCTATGAATGTTGTGGGCGTGCCGTGGGGCTTGCAAAGTTGTGCTGCTAGCCTAAACCTGCCTGCCTATCTGTGCTCACTGCTCAGTGACATGTGGAGCAGTGGAGTCACTCACTGCTGTGCTGTCTCTCTAAACGGAAACTGGGAAATCATGAGGGGATGCCTGGCACCTGACCGCATGACTGTATGACACTGTCTCTAAAGTGAAGGAGCCACGTATGATGCCCACCAGACCTTTACGGTTACGGTACACTAAGTGCACACTGAACAGGTAGGAGGGCAGGTGGGGGTCTGGGGGTGAGCAGAGTGCATAGGTGATCGGCCATAAGAAGCGGTAGGCATGCGGCCCGGGGCTGTGCATTGACAGACTTGGAACAGAGTCAGAGACCAGAAGTTTCATAGTTTGTGCGCCTAAACCTTTTCTTCAGCGATTTATTTTAGAGTGCTCTGTTTTTCTTTCATTTGATGCTCTGCTGAGCCAGGGAGCAGCTCTAAAGCATGAGCTTTATAATTAATGCAGTGCAGTTTACATATTTTGTATGTGTGTGTCTGAGTTTTTGTGTGTGTGTGTGTGTCAGTGTTTTTGTGTGTGTGTTTGTGTGTGTGTGTCTGAGTGTGTTTCCGAGTGTTTGTGTGTGCATTTGAGTATGTTTTTAAGTGTGTCTGAGTATTTGTATGTGTGTGTGCCTGTGTTTTTGTGTGTTTCTGCTTTCTGGGGGGGGTGACACCATAACTTACCGCACCGGGTGACACCAACCCTAGTGACGCCACTGTCCTTACTTATGGGATATCGCCTCCTGGTCAGCAGGAAGTGGCAAAGAGCTCCACAGCAGAGCTGAATATATAGCCCCTCCCTTCCCTCCCCCTCCAGTCATTCTCTTTGCCTGTGTTAGTGATAGGAAGAGGTAAAGTGAGGTGTTTAGTTTAGATTCTTCAATCAAGAGTTTTTTGTTTTTAAATGGTGCCATAGTGTACTTTTTTATTACAGAGCAGCCTCAAATAGTCTTTTTAGACTGTGGGAACTGGTGGATTTTTGTCTCCACTGTGCCTCCCAGTATTGTGCTGCGTGATGTACAAAGTCTTAGACAATCTTAACTAAGACTTTTTCTGTTTCACAGGACCTCAGGAGGATATGGAGCACCTCTTGACACTGTGAAAACTCGGCAAAAAGGTAAGTGCAGTTCTTTTATTCTGGGGAAAGAAGCTCTCAGATGGACTGTATTTTTCCTATGCTGGGGATTGTTATGTAAGTGCAATTCAGAACCAGACACTCTAGTGATTTTTTAACTAGAAGCGCTAGTATACATATACAACAGGACATATGGTACCAAGTTCTCTGTATAAGTGTATATACTTTCTGGACATTCAGGCGTGTGTGCCTTGAAGCGCTAGAGAGTGTGTGTGGGCCATTGTTATGGAGCTGGACAGTACTCAATGTTTTTGACACAAGATTTTCAGTTGTCTGTACGTTTTTTTGTGATATGTTTATTCCGTCAGAATGTTAAAGATTCTGGAGACGTGCCGAACTCTTCAGGCCACTCCTCGGCCATCAGTGGCTCAGTGCATGGAGGTAATCGGATTGATGGTCAGTGGAATGGAGATTATGCAAATTTGTCTCCTCAGTTAGATCTGGATTAGGAGACAAGAGACTCTCTTCTTTGGTGGTTGTCGCCGGATCATCTGTCCCAGGGGACGTGCTTCCGCAGACCTTCATGGGTGATAGTGACAACGGATGCCAGCCTCCTTGGATGGGGGGCAGTCTGGAATTCCCTGAAGACTCAGGGAGTGTGGACTCGAGCAGAATCTCTACTTCCCATAAATAAACTGGAGTTCAAAAATTCCTTTCCAAGGGGAAGGTTTCTTCTTTCACGATTGTCTGTAGACCAGATAAAAAGAGAGGCGTTCTTACGTTGTGTAAAAGACCTCTCTACTATGGGAGTAATTTGTCCCGTTCCAACACAGGAACAGGGACAGGGGTTTTACTCAAATCTTTTTGTGGTTCCAAAAAAGGAGGGAACGTTCAGACACATTTTAGATCTCAAGAGTCTAAACAAATTTCTCAGAGTTCCATCCTTCAAGATGGAAACAATTCGGACAATTCTTCCATTGATCCAGGAGGGTCACTATATGACTACCATGGAATTAAAGGATGCGTATCTACCAGGGGCGTATTAAGGCATAGGCCAACAAGGCCGGTGCCTAGGGCAGCAGATTTTTAAGGGGCAGCAGAATTTTGAGTCCCTAGGGCCACTCTACTGAACTCAGGGCCGGGTGGCTAAATCAACCAATTACTAATGACTTAAATCGCTGGCCCGGCTATTGCTATCCTATGGGATTGTATGTGGGTGCGCATGACGTGGTGACAGTGGAGGCGGAGCTCACTTGCACAGCCTGGCCTGGACTGAGAGGGAATGCAGTATTCTTCCTGGCTCCACTGCGTGATTGAGACTCACACAGACTACACAGTGCAGTGTGCAATACAATGTGACCACTGTGAAACAGCATATGCCTTTCTCCCTTCAATACATCTTCATTAGGCATTAAAATACTTAAACGGATTAGTCACTAAATACTTGTACATTTACTGTTTGTCTATCTGTCATACATGCAAAGAATAAGTATTTATTGCTGAATCTATACAACTATGTGACTTAAAACACAACTGAAAATATGTTGTATGCATTTAATACATTCAGAAACAATACAAATATATACTTTATTATGATTGTATCATGTGACTTTATTCCCTAGGAAACAATTCCTAAACCTATCATAACTACCGTTGTATTTTTTAATTACTTTTAAAGGCCATTTTGTATATTCATTACATATTTATCCAAGCAGATATTTTTGCAAGCCCTGGTGAACATCTACTTAAAAAGACATTATTTTTTTAATTTTTTACACCCTGCCCCAAAAATATTGTCTAAAAAAAAGGCCTTAAACCTGGGGTGGGGTGGGGGGGCAGCAGAATTTTGAGTGCCTAGGGCAGCACAAAACCTAAATACGCCCCTGGTATCTACACATTCCTATCCACAGAGATCATCACAAGGGGTTCCGTTTGAACCCATGCATTCCATAGATATTAAGTTATTATCTTGGAAAGTTTTATTTTTGGTTGCTATTTCTTCCGCTCACAGAGTTTCGGAGCTTTCGGCTTTACAATGTGATCCACCTTATCTTATTTTCCATGCTGATAAGGTGGTGTTACGTACCAAATTATGTTTTCTTCCTAAGGTTGTTTCTAACAAGAACATTAATCAGGAGATTGTGGTTCCTTCATTATGTCCTAACCCTTCTTCTAAGAAGGAGCGTCTGCTACATAACTTGGATGCAGTTCGCGCCTTAAAATTTTATTTGCAGGCGACTAAGGTTTTTTCGTCAAACATCTGCTTTGTTTATGGTTTTTGCTGGGAAACGTAGGGGTTAGAAAGCTACGGCTGCCTCTCTTTCTTTTTGGCTGAAGAGTATCATCCATTTGGCATATGAGGCTGCTGGACAGCAGCCTCCTGAAAGAATTACGGCTCATTCTACTAGGGCTGTGGCTTCCTCATGGGCATTTAAAAATGATGCTTCTGTTGAACAGATTTTCAAGGCTGCTACTTGGTCATCTCTTCATACTTTTTCAAAATTTTACAAATTTGATACATTTGCTTCTTCTGAGGCTGTTTTTGGGAGAAAGGTTCTTCAAGCAGTGGTGCCTTCAGTTTAGGTCCCTGTCTTGTCCCTCCTTTCATCCGTGTCCTGTTGCTTTGGTATTGTATCCCACAAGTAAGGATGAAATCCGTGGACTCGTCATATCTTGTAAAAGAAAAGGAAATTTATGCTTACCTGATAAATTTATTTCTTTTACAATATGACGAGTCCACGGCCCACCCTGTTATTTTTAGAAATACAGGTTTTGATTTTGATTTTGATTAAACTTCAGTCACCTCTGCTCCTTGGCCTTTCCCTTTCTCTTCCTAACTTCGGTCGAATGACTGGAGGGGGAGGGAAGGGAGGGGCTATATATGCAGCTCTGCTGTGGAGCTCTTTGCCACTTCCTGCTGACCAGGAGGCGATATCCCACAAGTAAGGATGAAATCCGTGGACTCGTCATATCGTAAAAGAAATACATTTATCAGGTAAGCATAAATTTCCTTTTCTTCATTCATTCCTAAGGGTGCAAGTGATCTTAGGTTATAGATCCATTTACATTCATTTTGTAACAATATCTTATCAATATTACCTCCTCTTTCTTTGAGGTCTATTTTTTTTAAGACCCCTGAATTTGAGTTCATGTTTATTACTATTGTGGCTATGGATAAAATGTCTTGCTACACTGCTGGTATCAATTAATTTATTCTTTATATCTCTTTTATGTTCTTTAATTCTTTCCTTTAGCTCTCTGTAGGTCTTACCTACGTAATAACATGGACAGTTACAGTAAATCAGATCAATTACTCCTTCATAGATATGTGCAATTAGTTTCGGATCGATTCGGAAATTCGGCAAATTCGGCAAATTCGGAGATTCGGATCGAACCGAATTTCCGAATTAAAATACTGCAGAATTTACAGAATAATTCCGAATTAGTTCGGATTTATTCGGTAAATTCGGATGGCCATGGATTACACTAGTATTGTACAGTATATTAGGTATATCACTCTGCTATGGGTTACACCTAATATACAGTACATAATACTAGTCTAATCCCACCTAACACTTATCTAAATTCCGAATTTCCGAACCGAACCGAATCCAGCCGAATTTCTTCGAATCCAAAACGAATCCGAACCGAATCGATTCAAAATTTTCCGAATTCTAATCGATCCGAACCGAAATTCGAAAAATTCTGAATCGATCCGAACCGAATTTTTTCGCCATGCACATATCTACTCCTTCACTCATACAGTTTATATGTCCCTGAATATGCCATTTATTCCCAAATTTAGCAATAAATTGATTTCCTGTTGTCATATTTATGCATACTGAACGTTTTGAGCATTTAAAGTTCCCATCAGTAGTTTTATATTAAGATAGACAATTATTCCCTTTATTAGATTTTAAATTACTTTTAACTAGCTTATCCTTGAGCTTTGGTGCTTTTTTTTAGCTGTCATTTGTGGGGTCTCACCTACACATTTGGCTATTGAGGAATCCAAGGTAAGGATACGCCAATGTCTTAAAAGGATAGCTCTTATTTTGGCCCAAGAATCATTGTAGGTACTTACAAATCTTACTGTTACCTCTTTTTGTTCATCTTTAGTTTTGTATAAAATTTCCTGTCTATCTAAATATCTAGCTTTGTTATAGGCCTTTTTTAGGCAATTTTGTGTATAACCTCGTTCCTTAAATCTCTCTTTCAGTTCCCTCACCTCTGTTTTAAAGGTTTCAAGTTTAGTGCAATTTTGTCTGTGTCTAAGGTATTGACCTTGTGGTATATTTTTAAGTAAATGTGCTGGATGATGACTATCTGCTCTCAGCAGTGTGTTTGCTGCTGTTAATTTTCTATGGGTGGCAGTTACAATAGATTGATTGTCATTTCTTATGATTAGGTCTAGAAAGTTAATTTCAATTTTACTACATGTATAAGTAAATTTTAAATTATAATCATTTATGTTCAAAGAATTCATAAAGTCAATCAGTCTTTCTTCTGTTCCTTCCCAAAGCATTAATGCATCATCTATGAAGCGTATCCACAATCCAATATGATCTTTGTAGCTACCATCCCAGATAACTTCTTTTTCCCAATAACCCAGGTACAGACATGCGTACGTCGGAGCACAGCATGTCCCCATGGCTGTACCTAGGATTTGCTCATAATTGTTTTTATTAAAAACAAAATAATTATGTCTCAACAAAAAATCCAGAAGGGAGACAACAAATTTTCTGTGCTCACTATATTGACGGCCTCTTTGCTCCAAAAAATCTCTACAAATTTCTACTCCTTTATCATGTGGGATTGAAGAATATAATCCTTCTACATCAATTGCTACCAGCAATGTATTTTTGGGAACAAAGAGGCCGTCAAGTTTTTTAAGAACATCTAATGAATCTTTGACAAAAGATGGTAATATATCAAGGAAGGGTCTAAGTCAATAGTCAACATATTCTGAGATTTTTTCGGTTAGCGAACCGATCACAGATATTATGGGTCTACCTGGTGGAGGCAGTTTAGCCTTGTGCAGTTTTGGAATAGTGTAAAAAGTGGGTGTTATTGGAAATTTCACTTTTAAGAAATCAAGTTCCCGTTTATTGATTATGCCCTTTTCGAGGGCTTCCCCCAGAATTTTATTTAATTGATCAGAGTAAAGTTCAGTAGGGTCTCAATTTAGGCATTTATAATGCGTTTTATCAAGAACTTGTGTCGTACATTCCTTTAAGTATTCTTTTGTATTTAGGACAACAACATTACCTCCCTTATCTGAGGGCTTAATGGTAATGTTCTTATTCGCTTGAAGTTCTTTTATTGCTAACTGTTGTTTGCCTGTTAAATTTTTATTCACTTGTACTTTATTATCCATTTCTCGTATATTATTATTATTATTATTATTATTATTCTTTATTTATAAAGCGCCAACAGATTCCGCAGCGCTGTTCATAGGTAACAAAGATAAAAGGACAGTACAATATGAGACACCAGACAAAATGTAACAAACAAATACAGGAAGAATTGGGAGCCTTGTTCCCGTGGGAACTTACAATATAAATGGATAGGAGGGTGAGAAACAGGAGGTGGGGACTGCAAAGGTGGGAATGATGTTAGTGTGAAGTTAGATGAGGGCAACTATTAGGCAAGTGGAATTCATTAGTTACTGATTTGGTTATAGGCTTCCCTGAACAAGAAGGTCTTTAGGAAGCGTTTAAAGGAGGAGAGGTTGGGGGAAAGTCTGACAGCACGAGGAAGTGCGTTCCAGAGGGTTGGTGCCGCACGAGAGAAGTCCTGTAGTCTAACATGAGAGGAGGTGATGGTAGAAGAGGCAAGGAGTAGATCGTTGTTGGATCTCAGGGGACGGGCTGGAGTATATTTGTTGATGAGTGAGGACAGGTATGGGGGGGCTGCATTGGTAAGGGCTTTGTAGGTCAGAGTGAGAATTTTGAATTTAATTCTGCTGTGAATGGGGAGCCAGTGAAGGGACTCACAGAGGGGTGCGGCAGATACAGAGCGTCGGGAGAGGTGGATTAGCCTAGCAGAGGCATTTAGGATGGATTGAAGGGGGGAGAGGTGGGAGAGAGGAAGGCCAGTTAGTAGGTTGTTACAGTAGTCAAGCCGGGAAATTACTAGGGAATGGATTAGCTGTTTAGTAGTTTCAGCACTCAGAAAAGGACGAATTTTGGAGATATTGCATAGGTGGTTGCGACAGGATGAAGAGAGCGATTGGATGTGGGGTATGAAGGACAGATTGGAGTCGAGTGTAACTCCAAGGCAGCGGACTTGGGGTGATGGGGAGATAGTGGTGTCACCGACAGTGATAGTAAAGTTAGAAACTGGAGTAGAATTAGTTGGGGGGATTAGAAAAAGCTCAGTCTTGGACATGTTGATTTTTAGGTGGTGAGAGGCCATCCAGGAAGAAATGCCAGATAAGCAGTCGCTGATGTGGGAAAGGACAGAAGGAGAGAGTGCAGGGGTGGATAGGTAGATCTGAGTATCAACAGCATAGAGGTGATAGTTGAAGCCATAGCTACTAATAAGTTTACCCAGTGAGGAAGTATAAATAGAGAAGAGTAGAGGGCCTAGAACAGAGCCTTGAGGTACTCCAACAGACAGAGGCAATGGAGAGGATGAGTCGCCAGCAAATGAGACAGAAAAGGACCTATTAGAGAGATAAGAGTGGATCCAGGAGAGGGCAATGTCACAGAGCCCAAGGGAGCTGAGAGTCCGTAGGAGGAGGGGATGGTCAACAGTGTCAAAGGCAGCAGACAGGTCAAGTAAGATAAGTATAGAATAGTGGCCATTGTTTTTAGCAGAAAAAATATCGTTAGTAACCTTGGTGAGGGCAGTCTCAGTTGAGTGTTGGGGACGGAAGCCAGATTGCAGGGGGTCAAGCAATGAGTTGGAGGATAGGAAGTGTGTTAGGTGATCGAAAACTAGTTTTTCCAGGATTTTAGAAGCTAGCGGAAGTAGTGATATGGGGCGGTAGTTTGCAGGAGAATTGGGGTTGAGGGAGGGTTTTTTGAGGATGGGAGTGACCTTTGCATGTTTGAAGGATGATGGAAATGAACCAGTAGTAAGTGATCGGTTGAATATGTGAGTAAGAGCTGGGGTGAGGGTAGAGGACAGAGAAGGTATTCGATGTGAAGGGATAGGGTCAAGGGGGTATGTAGTGAGGTGTGAGGAAGATATTAGGGAACTCACTTCATTCTCAGTGGTTGGGGGGAAGGTACTGAGAGTGTTGGAGGGGGTGACCGGGGGTGGAGATGAAAGGTTGCAGTCTTGTGGTGGGATGTTGTTTCTGATGGTAAGTGTTTTGTTGAAAAAGTAGTCTGCCAAGTCTTGAGCACTAAAGTCAGATGAGGGGGGTGGTGCAGGTGGATAGAGGAGAGTGTTGAAAGTGGAGAAGAGACGTTTAGGGTTTGAGGAGTGAGAAGATATGAGAGAAGAGAAGTAGTTTTGCTTGGCTAAGTGAAGGGCAGAGGAGTAAGAGGAGTAAGAATAAAGAATGAACTTATAGTGTAGGAAATCGGGTTCAGAGCGGGATTTCCTCCAGGCACGTTCAGCAGCACGGGAGCATTTTTGTAGATAGCGTGTTTTCTGAGTGCCAGGGCTGGAGCTGACGACGTGAGGTTTTGCATATTTGTGGAGGAGCAAGGGTGTCGAGTGCATAGGAGAGAGTATTGTTATAGTGGCTTGTAGCAAGGTCAGGGCAGGATACCGTGGAAGTGTGGGGAAGGCGTTTTTGAATAAGGTTAGAAAGTTGGAGAGGATCCACAGTGTGCAGATTTCTACAGGTGCGGAGGCGGGGGGTAGAAATAGGTTTAGCCTGTACATTGAGATTATAGGTGAGCAGATGGTGGTCTGAGATGGGAAATGGGCGACAGGTGACATCAGAAGGGGAGCAGAGGTAGGAGAATACCAGATCAAGAGAGTGTCCGTCACGGTGAGTAGGGAATAGGGTGGATTGTGAAAGACTAAAGGAGTTTGTGAGTGAGAGAAGTTTAGAGGCAGCAGGGTTAGATGGGTAATCAATGGGGATGTTGAAGTCCCCTAAGATTAGAGCAGGTGTATTTGTAGAGAGAAAGTGAGAAAGTCAGGCAGCAAAGTTGTCGAGGAATTGGGAGGTTGGTCCAGGGGGGCGATAGATAACTGCCACCTTGAGGGAGAGGGGGGAGAAAATGCGGATGCAATGGACTTCAAAGGAGGAGAAGGAGAGAGATGGATGAGGATGGAGGTGCTGATAGGAGCATGAAGGGGACAGTAAGATTCCAACACTGCCACCATGTCTCTCACTTGGCCTATCCTTTTCTACCAACTTTACAAAGTTGTATACACTGGGAACTGTTGAAAGTGAAGACTTACGAGTTGATTTATTTTTTAGAGTACTAAATCCTATGGCCTGTATGTATGAAGCCGTCTACTTTCCTGCATTCGCCGCCCAAATACGCTCGCCTAAGCTCGCCTACCATCGCTGCCGCGGACCTGAATACGTTCGCCAAAGTTATCAAGAAAGCTGTCAAGAAGCCGTGCACCAAGTACGAAGCGATGAGCAACGGACTGTTGTTAACTGACAGTCATCGATCTCGCTGCTCATCAGCTTCTTCGCAGCTTTCTTGCTAGCCTGTCACTAAGCACCCACACTAAACTACACTGTTTTACCCCCTAAACCGCCACTCCCAGAGCCCCCCGCACCTAAATAAAGTTATTACCCCCTAAACCCCCCGCCACAACTATAATAAATGTATTAACCCCTAAACCGCCGCTCCCGTACCCCGCAGCCACCTACATTATACCTATTAACCACTAATCTGCTGCCCCCTATACCGCCGCCACCTATATTAAAGTTATTAACCCCTATCCCAGACCCAGCTGCAACTAAATAAATTGTTTAACCCCTAAACCGCCACACCCAGAGCCCACCGCCACCTACATTACATTTATTAACCAATATCCTGCCCCCCACTACACCGCCGCCACCTACATTAAACTCATTAACCCCTAAACCGCCGCTCCCGGACCGCGCCGCAACTAAATTAAATGTTTAACCCTAAACCACTGCTCCCGGACCCCGCCGCCACCTATATTAACCCCTATCCTGCCCCCCTATACCGCCGCCACCTATATTAAACTTATTAACCCCTAAACCTAAGTCTAACACTAACACCCCCCTAACTTTAATATTATTTTAATAAATCTAAATAAAACTTACTATTATTAACTAAATTATTCCTATTTAAAACTAAATACTTACCTATAAAATAAACCCTAATATAGCTACAATATAACTAATAATTATATTGTAGCTATTTTAGGATTTATTTTTATTTTACAGGCAACTTTGTATTTATTTTAACTAGGTAGAATAGCTATTAAATAGTTATTAACTATTTAATAGCTACCTAGCTAAAATACTTACAAAATTACCTGTAAAATAAATCCTAACCTAAGTTACAATTAAACCTAACACTACACTATCATTAAATTAATTAAATAAATTAACTACAATTACCTTAAATTAAATTAAATTTAATAAACTAAACTATAGTACAAAAACCCCCCCACAAAATTACAGAAAATAAAAAAGAATTACAAGAAGTTTAAACTAATTACACCTAATCTAAGCCCCCTAATAAAATAATAAAGCCCCCCAAAATAAAAAAATGCCAATTGGATTGAATCAGCCAATCGGATTTTTCCTACCTTAATTCCTATTGGCTGATAGAATCCTATCAGCCAATCGGAATTCGAGGGACGCCATCTTCGATGACGTCCCTTAAAGGAACCGTCATTCGTCGTTAGTCCGTCGGGCCAGCAGGATGTTCCGCGTCGGAGGTCTGGAAGATGGAGCCGCGGTTGGATGAAGATAGAAGACACTGCTTGGATGAAGACTTCTACCAGATGGAGGACCTCTTCTGCCCCGCTTGGATGAAGACTTCTACCGGCTGGAGGACCTCTTCTTGCCCCGCTTGGATGAAGAATTCGGCTCGGCTGAGTGAAGACAACTCAAGGTAGGGAGATCTTCAGGGGTTTAGTGTTAGTTTTTTTTTTTTTTTTTTTTTTTTGGTTTTATAAAACTTTTATTGAAATATAATTGCGATACAATAAAATGCAGATTCTAGAAACAATTGTACTGTTGGTAGGTGGGTGCCAGTGGCCTCACTCTATGCAAGAGTCCATGGGGTTTAAAGTCCAAGTAGTCCCTGTATTGGGGCATATTAGGTGAGGGGGATCCAGTGACAGCCCTCTTAGTTGTGGTAAGTTCCCAGTTTGTTAAGACTGTAGCGCAATTGGAAGATAAGTGAGTCCGTACGTTTCAGCTGCAACGTACATGGCTGTAAACAGTTATTAACAATTGTAAACAGTTATAAACAAATAACAAATGCCTTTCTGTCCTTTAGTATCGCCTTACCTGCCTATGTAACATAAGAGTAATGTATAGTGAAGGGGAAAGAGGGAGGGGAAAGGTAAAAAGAGGGGGGAAGGGGGGGGGGAGGAGAGGGAGAGGAGGGGAGGGGGAGGGGGGGGCGGAGGGGGGGGATTGGTCTGGTCGGAGGCATTGTTCTCTACGGGGTGCCGGGCGGGGTAGAGTGTGACGTCTCTCTCAGGGTATGGGAGAGAGATTCCCAGTAGAACCGGACTTCGTGAAAGAAGGCTAGATTGCCATTCTTGAAGAAGGAATACTCTTCCCCCTCCAAGAGTTCCGAGATGTGGTGGAACCATTCCTGGGTCGTGGGGACAGTTGAGGATTTCCATTTCCGGGAGATGAGTGCCTTCGCACTATTTATAGTAATTTGTAGGAGTTTCCATCTGATCTTGCAGATCTTGCCATATTTGTGGTTCAGGAGGGCAGTGAGGGGTGTTAAGCTAAATGTTGGACCCATGAGCTCTTTAAGGAATCTCTCTACTCTCCTCCAGAAAGGGGAGATCACTGGGCAGTACCACCATATATGGGCCATCGTTCCCACTGCCCCGCACCCCCTCCAGCAAGTGGCGCCTGCTCTTGGGTAAATTTGTTTAATTCTTTCGGGTGTGAGGTACCAACGGAATAGGATCTTATGATTCAGTTCTAAGATTCTAGTTAGGGACGAGGACTTGGAAGTGCTATATAGAATCGCCAGCCATTGCTCTTCAGATATTTCTCTTCCTAGTTCTGCCTGCCAGTGGAGCTTGTATGAGGGGGGTATTGCCATAAGGGTATTGTCCAACATTTTCTTTGCTATAGAAAGGGAGCTATGGGGCGGGGAGCCTGACAGGCACAGCTTTTCAAATGGGGTCGGTTCTCTAGTTAGACTGTCCTTGTGGGGTGAGATTTTCAGGAGGTGTGTCAGTTGGGCATATTTGAGCCAGGAGGAGAAGCTCCCCCCAGCTATGTCTGTCATTTGTGAGCGCGTTTTTAGAGTGTGGTTAGAGACTAGGTTGGCAAATGGGGTTGTGTTAGACATGCCGCCTGGGTAATGCCTCTCCGCCAATAGGCCTCCCAGGAATTCGGCGTTGTGTGATATTGGTGTCATCGGGGAGATAGGGGAAGAGATACCCTTGTCTTTGGCTCGTATTACGTCCCAGGTCTTGAAAAGGTGGGCATAGAGTTGGGATGTCTTTGCGAGGGGTGGTCGGGCTGAGGGGCTGATCCAAGCTAGAGGGCCCAGGTTAGGTGAGGTTAGAAGGAATGAGTCGATAGATGCCCATGCTTTGCTATTTGTGTTGTCATGCCATTCAAGAACTCTCTGCATCACTATTGCCTTATAATATTGCTGGATCGAGGGTACACCCAATCCACCTGCTCCCAGTGGGGACATAATTACTTTTTTGCTAATGCGTGGTTTAATACTGCCCCAGATGGATGAGTTTAGCATTGACTGTATTTGGTGGAGGTATGTGTTTGGTAGGTGTATTGGCACCGCCTGCATTATGTAAAGCAGTCGTGGGAGGGCTGTCATCTTGACCGCCTGTATGCGGCCCCACCACGAAAGTGGCTTGTTTTGCCAGTTATCTAGCTCTTTCTTGAGTCTGTGCATAATAGGTATGTAGTTATGTTTAAACAGTTTGCCACTATTTGGGGTAAGATAGACACCAAGGTATTTAATTTTGTCGTAGTTTAGTTTGTAGGGGCAACAATTCGCCAAAGCTGCAAACTGCTGCCTTTCAATGTTTATATTTAAAATCTCAGATTTCCTAGCGTTGATGAGGAAGTTGGAATGGGCACTAAATCTATCAAACTCTCCTAATAGGTGAGGTAGTGAGGTTCTCGGGTGGGTGAGTAGAAGTAGGACATCGTCCGCGTAGAGTGTTACTTTATATGTGTTAGGACCTAGCTCTATTCCTGTAATGTTGGGGTTATTTCTGATCTGAGAGGCCAGGACTTCCATTGAGATGGCGAAAAGGAGTGGAGACAAGGGGCATCCCTGCCTCGTCCCATTTCTTATCTCGAAGCTGTCAGAGAGAATACCATTGGCCTTAACCCGTGCCGAGGGTTGGGAGTATAGGCTGAGAATTCTTTGGATCATTACCCTTCCTATGCCAAAGGCGGACAGACAGGAATGGAGAAATTCCCAGTCCAGCCGGTCAAAGGCTTTTTCAGCGTCGGTTGATATTACAATTGACGGTGCGTTAGACCGGCTGGACTGTTCTATTAGGTGGAGTACCCGGATGGTATTGTCTCGTGCTTCCCTTCTGGGAATGAACCCTGTTTGGTCTACATGGATGATTTCGGGAAGGATTGTGTTCAGTCGTGTCGCTAATATTTTTGCGTAAAGTTTGATATCAGAATTTAGTAGCGAGATAGGTCTATAATTTTCCACTTTTTGGGGGTCCCTGTCCGCCTTTGGCAAAACAATGATATGGGCTTCTAAGGTGTGTTTGGGCCATGGTACCTGCTTATCTATTGTAGCGAACATGGAGGTTAGGTGTGGGGCTAATAGCTGTCTAAACTGTTTATAGTATATGTTGGTGAACCCATCGGGCCCAGGGCTCTTGCGTAGTGGAAGGGATTTTATTGCTAGGAGTACCTCCGAGGTAGTTATTGGGGCTTCCAGGGTTTCTGATAGCTCTGGGGGGAGTACCGGTAGGGCGGCTTCTCCAATGTACTGTTCCCGCGCCTGTGGGGTGGCCGCGAGTGAGGGGCTCGGTAGGTTGTATAAGTTGTTGTAGAAAGACCTGAATTGGTCCACGATTTGGTGGCTGCTAAGGGCTTGATGGCCGGCAGAGTCGATTAGACTGTGTATGTAGGAGCTGAGTTTTTGTTCCTTGAGAGATTTAGCTAGGGAGGGGCCTATCTTATTGGAGGTAGCTAGGTACATTTTCTTCAGGAAGAATGCCTTCGTTTGAGCTTCTTTATAGATTAGTCTATTTAAGTCATTCCTCGCCTGTCTCAGTTTATCTGTTAAGTTCTTGTCTTGGGGGGACATTTTGTGCTGTAGCTCTATGTCACGAATGCTCTGTGTCGCGGACCTATATGATTCTCGGTATTGTTTAGTCAGCTGTGCTTTGTGTTTAATTATTTCGCCTCTAATTACACATTTGTGGGCCTCCCATAGGGTGTGCGGTGCTATATCTGGTGTGTTGTTTAGTTCAAAATATTCTTTTAGTTTCTCTGCCAAGCGTGTGGACAACTCAGGTCTTTTTAGCAGTGATTCATCGAGCCTCCACACATAAGGGGAGAGGGGCCTATCTGACCAGTTTAATATGGTTGACACCATGGCATGATCTGTCCAACTAATGGGTTCTATGTCGGCGTCCCTCACTAGGCTGTAGGTGATTTGGTCAGTGAAAATATAGTCTATACGTGAGTAGCACCTGTGTGGGTTAGAGAAAAACGTGTAGTCGCGTTGGCCTGGATGTTTCACCCGCCAAATGTCTATCAGGGTAAGTTTGTGGGAGGTCGTGGTTATGTCTTGGATGGTTTTGAGGGGTACACTGCCTCGGCCTAGGGAGCAGTCAATGCAAGGGTCAAGGGCTACGTTCAAATCCCCGGCCATGACTAGAGAGCCCTTTTGAACCTGGAGTATCTTATTTGCGACTTTTCTGAAAAACTGTGCCTGTTTGGAGTTTGGGGTGTAGATGTTGGCCAGGGTAATAGGTCGATTGTATAGAAGGCCAGTAAGGATTAGCCATCTGCCCCCTGGGTCTGCCTCTATTTGTGACAGTTGAAACGGTAATGATCTATGGAACATAATCCCTACCCCTCCACGCTTGCTGGTATGGGACGCAAAGTATGCAGTGGGGAAGTCTCTATTTGAGAATTTAGGTGAGTTATCTTTCGGGAAGTGCGTCTCCTGTATGAAGACTACATCTGCCTTAGCTCTTTTAAAACAGGAGAGGGCGACCGACCTCTTTGTGGGTGAGTTCAGTCCCCTGGCGTTAAGGGTTATGAGTTTGATGGTGTGTGTTCCGGTGGGGGGGGGAGTACTGTGTCGCTGTGAGAGTCATTCTAAGCTAATAGTGGGGAGGGGGATGTGGGAAGGGTGGGAGCCATGCTGGTTCTGTGCTGTGTGTACACAAGGGGAATTGTACCTTATGTCGAATGGATCCAGATCCCGGGGCTGAGTTTTAGGGTGAGTCGTGCGGGTCCGACCAGACCAGGAAGAAGGGGGAGGGAAAGTAGGTGGTGGTAGAGGCAGTTCAGAGAAGGCATATCTGAAATGGTAAAAGGCAAACGTAAACAAAAACAAAGCAACATGTGTAAAACTTAAACTAAAAGCATAAACATATCTCATGCTACACTTGTAGGTGGATAGAAATGAAAAACAATAAAAAAGGAGGGGGGGAGTAGTAGGGGGGGGAATAAGTAGCTGCTACGACTTGCGGTAGCAGGTCGGCCTCAGAATATGGGGCTGGAATTATGAGGTATAGACACTGCCACAGGGAGCAAACTCTCTGTGGGATGGTTAACCTTTCGTCGTACTTTTAGCGCATATGGCGCAGCACTCATATACTTGGTTTATTGTATACATAGCACATGTGGCATAATAAAGCATAAACACAATTAACTATTAGTACTAAGCAGAGAAGAAAAGAAAAGAAGAAAAAAGGGCATAATAAAACAAAACAGTAACAAAGCAACAGGTAGGTGCTTAGGATGTGGCATAATGTCTATATAAAACACACCGCGCTGTGGCAATGTGTAACATGGCAATCAACAGATATAGGTTACTTAACACAAGGTAGTCCTTGCAGTCAGGTGACTGCTCCTTGGTTCGGAGGCATTCCCTTGGAGGGCTTGGTCTTTTTCCCGTGGTGGACAGGAGTCCATTCTTGCCTGTGTGGTCTTGGTGGGCGCTGGTCTTTGGGGGCTTCCTGTAGCGATGGGAGACTGGGTTGCAAGATCTTTAATGATGAGCAGAAGTCATCCAGGTCCTCAGTTGATCTGTAGATTGCAGTTGTATTATCCTTGATCACTTTGAGGCAAAATGGAAAGCCCCATCTGTAGGGGATTCCAAGGTCTCTGAGGTGTAAAGTGAGGTATCTGGTCTCCCGTCGCTTGGCTAGTGTGAGCTGACTTAAATCGGCAAAAAATTGAAGTGCACAGCCCTTGTGTGATATGGGTGATTTCTTCCTCGCCGCAGTGAGGATATCTTCTTTGTCTCTGAAACTTGCGAATTTTATAATTATGTCCCTTGGAGGGGCTGCATCTTTGGGAGTTGGCCTCAAAGCTCTGTGGTACCGGTCGAGCGGATACTCAATTTCTTCTTTGTTATCCATAAGTGTATTAAACAAGGTCTGTAAATAGGGGAGGAGCTCTGGGGTTTTGATGTTCTCAGTGACACCCCGGATTCTAATGTTCTGGCGTCTCCCCCTATTATCCAAGTCTTCCACTTGGTTCTGTAGTTGTGTTATTAGAGTGGAATGGTGGGATGTCTGTTGTGACTGAGCATCCAGCAGCCTGTCTGTGTGTTCTGAGTCTTCTTCTAGTTGTGCTATTCTATTGCCAATTTCACTTATCTCTTTTCTAACTTCAGATAAGCTGGATTTTAACATGGAGCTGACTTGGGCAATAAAGTTGTTGAAATCCTCTTTGGAGGGTAGAGATTGCAGGTCTGCTTTAGTGAGCATTGTCTCTGTTGTGCCTGTATCTGATGTGGATGATAATGAAGGCAGATTTTCTGAATGTTCAGTTGGGTCTGAAGCAGCCATTTCAACTGCTTTGAAAAAAATTATGAACTGTAGGGGTTGCGCTGCTCTTACTGGGTTTTTCAGCTCTGGGTGCCCTCCTGGCTGACATAGTGGGAAGGGAGCCCTTCTGTTGTGATATACTGGTTCAGTTGTTGTAGCTGGGAGCAAGTTTAATGATAGATGGAGCGCCTGCAAGTGTGCATTATCTCCCTTTTCACTAGGTATAGTGAGGCTGCAGTTTCTGTGCTGATGTGACTATCGGCGCCATCTTTGTGTCATGCAGCGCAGTGGTCCACGTAGGGTGCAGGGGTAATTGGTGGGTGATGGAGGTTAGATAGGCTATATGGCGTGATTTGCCCGTTTGGGGGAGTAGTTACCCCTATGTGAGGTTATTGTGATGAAGCCAAGATGTGTGTGTTATGCGGCAATGGAGACTAACATGTCTGCTTTACGTTCTCACCCCTCGCGTGGTGTCCGCGTGGCTAGTCAGATGGAGAGCGCTGGTCGTGAGGTGTAGAGTTGCTCCTCCGGTAAGCGGTGTGAAGGCTTTTGTGTGCGTTGCACCTCAGTAGCGGGTGTTGTTAAGGCTCGATGTGGGCCATGTGGGTAGCCGTCAGAAGGCCGCGGGAATGTGCGGTGCTAAATATAACACCGGGTCTTCTCCGCCTCACTTCATGTGATCCCTGGGCTATTGGGAGACAGACGCACTGGTTATTAGCTTCCAGCTCGCAGATTCTATGTTGTTAGGGCTGTTTTTGGGCCGACCCTACTTCAGAGCTCTACATGCTAGCGACCATCTTGGACGCCGGCTAGCTCCGCCCCCCCAGTGTTAGTTTTTTTTAAGGGGGGTTTGGGTGGGTTAGAGTAGGGGTATGTGGGTGGCGGATTTTAATGTTGGGGGGGTTGTATTTTTTTTTACAGGTAAAAGAGCTGATTACTTTGGGGCAATGCCCTGCAAGAAGCCATTTTAAGGGCTGGTAAAAGAGCTGATTACTTTGTAATTTAGAATAGGGTAGGGCATTTTTTTTATTTCGGGGGGCTTTATTATTTTATTAGGGGGCTTAGATTAGGTGTAATTAGTTTAAACTTCTTGTAATTCTTTTTTTATTTTCTTTAATTTAGTGTTTGTTTTTTGTACTATAGTTTAGTTTATTTAATTGTATAGGTAATTGTAGTTAACTTATTTAATTAATTTAATGATAGTGTAGTGTTAGGTTTAATTGTAACTTAGGTTAGGATTTATTTTACAGGTAATTTTGGAAGCATTTTAGCTAGGTAGCTATTAAATAGTTAATAACTATTTAATAACTATTCTACCTAGTTAAAATAAATACAAAGTTGCCTGTAAAATACAAATAAATCCTAAAATAGCTACAATATAATTATTAGTTATATTGTAGCTATATTAGGGTTTATTTTATAGGTAAGTGTTTAGTTTTAAATAGGAATAATTTAGTTAATAATAGCAAGTTTTATTTAGATTTATTAAAATAATATTAAAGTTAGGGGGGTGTTAGGGTTAGGGTTAGACATAGGTTTAGGGGTTAATAAGTTTATTATAGTGGCGGCGGTATAGGGGGGGCAGATAGGGGTTAATACATTTAATATAAGTGGCGGCGGTATAGGGGGCGGCAGATTAGGAGTTAATAGGTATTATGTAGGTGGTGGCGGGGTGCGGGAGCAGCGGTTTAGGGGTTAGTAAGTTTATTTAGTTGCGGCGGGGTCCGGGAGCGGCGGTTTAGGGGTTAATATGTATAAAGTAGGTGGTGGCGGTGTAGGGGGGACAGATTAGGGGTGTTTAGACTCGGGGTACATGTTAGGGTGTTAGGTGCAGACATCTCCCATAGGAATCAATGGGATATCGGGCAGCAGCGAACATGAGCTCTCGCTGCTGTCAGACTCCCATTGATTCCTATGGGATCCGCCGCCTCCAGGTACGCTGGCTCGGAATATTGGCGAGCGTACCTGGTAGTAGTTTGATAACTACCAAAAGTAGTCAGATTGTGTCGAACTTGCGTTCAGAACCTCTGTAGTGACGTAACCATCGATCTGTGTCGCACTGAGTCTGGCGGATCGTAGGTTACGTCACTATATTCTACTTTTGCCGGGCTGTAGGGCTTGATAACTAAGGCGAATCAGCCTTGCCACAAATACACTGCGAAATTCCAGCGTATTTGCGGTTGACGGCTTGATAACTAGAGGCCTATATGAAATTAACTCTGTTGTTCTTGGGTATTTCCCTCTGAAGACAATTCTTCCAGAAACTGTAAGACCTGACGATTTCGTATGTCAAGTACATTATCCAATTTATTTTCAAATGTTTTTTTTTTAAATTAACTTTCTAGCAAATAGATTTAAATCTTTCACTACTGTAAATTTGTCACATTTATTTGTAGGTGCAAAGGATAATCCCTTGCCTAACACTTGGATTTGATAGTCTGAAAGATCTGCTTCAGAGAGATTAACCACTTTTTTAGTTCTAATTAGGTTTTCTGCTTCTCTTTCAATTGATTTCTCAGTGGATATTTCTTGCTTTCCTGTGTGATTTGTCTTATGTTTCCTGCCTCCCCTCCTGGTTCTTTTATCTTCCTGTTGTTTCTGGCCTAAAAAATCCCTTCTTCTCCCACGTCTTTGCTTAAATCTTTGTTTGTTTATTAGTATTATCAATTAGTGAACGCCCTGATTCTGAACTGCTTGTTTGATTTAGAGAATAATTATAAACTTGATTTTGTTGTCATCCCAGTCTCTTTCAAATTTTCTCCTTTTTCTAAATTTAATTGTGTCTTGAATTTTTCTAACTTCTAGTTTAGCCACTCCCATTAATTTATCATATTGTTCATTACTCTTCCATTCATCAACTATCTCTTTTGCTTCTATTAGTTCAGTTTGAATTTGTTTTAGTCTTAATTCATTCTCTTATATCATTAATTTCATCCAGTTAAATGCTCATTCAGTTGCATAATTGTCCCATTTTTTCTGAAAATCCTCAAGTAAAGGTTCATTCAGATTAGAGCCAGGGCTTTTTCTAACACGTAAGCCTCTAGGTATCATTTTAGCTTCTAAATATTTATTTAGATGAAATTTCTCATTTAAATTTTTTGCTCTTTTAAGATTTTTGTTTTATATATTTTGAAAATTTTAAAAATACTTGGGCTTTCCTCTGAATTTGTTTTTGTATCTACTGTGCTGCCTGGTAAAGAAACGGTTTTGTTCATATCAAAGTCCCACTCTGTTTTGTCAAAACCAGCCATATCTAAGTATGCTTATTTGTTGGGGGTCTTTCGCTAGATAAAGAATTATGTGTATAACAAGCTTTGCAAGGCAACAAGAAAGACTACTTAAATAGTCAGAAAATCAATTAGTATGGGGTGTGTGTCAGTAAAAGCCTGTGTTACCCATTAAAAGGGCTAGTGACTATGGCCTGTATTTTAAGTTTAAACAGACCAGAGGTGCAGGAGGAAAAGTTTAAAGAGATTGAAAAAGACAAAAGATAAATAGCGATTCCTGTCCAGAACTAACTAATCCCATTTTATATATATATATATATATATATAAATGAAGGAAAGCATTCTCTGGTCTATTGGTGAATATTTAATAAATCAAGCGTTGATTTATTAAATATTCACCAAAAGACCAGAGTGTGCTTTCCTTCATTTATATACATATCTGCTAGCACCCTGGCATTTAATACTTTGGAAGTGAGAGTGCTCTCTTTGAATCAATATATATATATATATATATATATATATATATATATATATATATATATATATATATATATACACAAATGGCAAAGGGATTTGCACTCTCACCTTCCATCAACGTGCCAGCATGACAGGAGCAGGAAGGATATACCAATACAAAGGATTCACACTTTCTGGACTTGTATCAAGTGAAAATTTAATTCAACACATGACGTTTCGGGGATCAAACAGTCCCTTTTTTCAGACTGTTTGATCCCTGAAACGTCATGTGTTGAATAAAATATTCACTTGATACAAGTCCAGAGAGTGCGGATCCTTTGCATTGGTAAATATATACATAGAACATTTTCGCCTATGTGAACAACATTGAAATGTAAAATATTTACAGTACATACACACTAAAACACATTATTAAATAATAACATTTATTAAAAATTATTTTTAATGTTTTAAGGTATTTGAGTGGAAAGGGCTCCAAAGTATATATATATATATATAAATAAATATGTATACATGTGTTTATATGTATGTATATATGTAAACATAAATAAATGTGTACACAAATATTCATATGAATATATATATATATATATATATAAAACACGGAAGGGGACTGCACTCTCAGACCGGACTGGGTACACATCCCATGACCCTGCCACATGCACAGCCCTGGGTGATCAATAGCACTCTCAGGAAGCTGCACTGTCCCTAGAGTCACAGGCAGTTAACCCCAGACAGGTCTGGGTGCAAGGCCCATAGGGAAAATTACAAAACAAATTAATACAGCACACAGAGAAAGTCCAGCACTCACTTACAAGCTCTCAGCTAAGATTTAGAAAAATATAGGAGGAGAGAAGCGCAGGACACGATTCAAGTGTAATGAGCTTCTCTCCTATCTTTTTCTAGAACTTGTACATTTGAGATTCATCTCGTAAAGAGGAGCTGCGGAACATTCAAGATTTAATTTGCTTACTACTTGGTTGTGGAGGACATCACGGACCGGACTTTAACAAGTACATGAGGATATTAACTGTTATAAGGACTCTGGTTTGTTCCACACCATGGTATTTCTGAAACCATCATATATTTTATGCAGGTTTTTTATTTTTCATTTATTTAATCATTGCTGTTTGAGTAACATTTTATATACATTGGTACTTGGTATTTTTATATATTTATAGGGTGTTCTTTTGCGCTACTCCATTGCTCTGGTCTCAGCTAAGATTAAAAGCAAAAATGGAAGAGTTAGTTACCGCATCTAGCCAAATGGTATAAGCCCAGGTACCAAGTCAAGGTCTCTTCTAAAACCTGAGTCCCTAAACAGCCACAAAATGCAATATCTAAATCCAACAAACTGGGAACAAGTGAAGGGTGCACAGGCTTATGTAATCACCCTAGACATATACAAAACATGGAAGGGGACTGCACTCTCAGACCGGACTGGGTACACATCAATTGAATCTGCATATCTATAGGGTAAGATTGGATCAATTGTTTCCATTTACTAAAGAAGCACCTGATTTTTGCTTCAGAGTCTAACACATTTTTCTACTATCAGTTAGCTATGTATTTTCTTCATAAATTCAGAAATGTTAGTACTTTTTTGGATTCCTATGGCCAGATTACGAGTTTTGCGTTGCGGTGCTAACAAGCAGTTTTCTCTCACCGCTCACTTACCTACATCGCTGGTATTACAGGTTTTTACAAATCCGGCGTTAAAAGGCAAGAAGTGAGCGTTGAGGAAAATTGTGCTCCTTACCGCTTACCGATACCAGCGCTGCTTAAGTCAGCGGTGAGCTGGTCGTACGTGCTCATGCACGATTTCCCCATAGGAATCAACGGGGAGAGCCAGCTGAGAAAAAGTCTAACACCTGCAAAAAAGCAGTGTAAAACTCAGTAACGCAGCCCCATTGATTCCTATGAGGAAATAAAAGCTATGTTTACACCTAACACCCTAACATGAACCCTGAGTCTAAACACCCCTAATCTTACACTTATTAACCCCTAATCTGCCGCCCCAACATCACCAACACCTACATTATACTTATTAACCCCTAATCTGCCGCTCCGGACACCGCTGCCACCTACATTATACTTATTAACCCCTAATCTGCTGCCCCAACATCGCCGACACCTACATTATTTTTATTAACCCCTAATCTGCCGCCCCCGAAATTTTCGCCACCTACATTATACTTATTAACCCCTAATCTGCCACTCCAGACATCGCCACCACTATAATAAACATATTAACCCCTAAACCGCCGCACTTCCGCCTCGCAAACATTAGTTAAATATTATTAACCCCTAATCTGCAGTCCCTAACATTGCCGCCACCTACCTACATTTATTAACCCCTAATCTGCCGCCCCCAATGTCGCCGCCACTATACTAAATGTATTAACTCCTAAACCTAAGTCTAACACTAACACCCCCTAACTTAAATATAATTACAATAAATCTAAATAAAAATTAATATTATTACCTAAATAATTCCTATTTAAAACTAAATACTTACCTATAAAATAAACCCTAAGATAGCTACACTATAACTAATAGTTACAATGTAACTAGCTTAGGGTTTATTTCTATTTCACAGGCAAGTTTGTATTTAAATAGTTATTAACTATTTAATAAGTACCTAGCTAAAATAAATACACATTTACCTGTTACAATAACACCTAACACTACACTACAATTAAATAAAATTAACTAAATTAAAAACAATTAAATAAATTAAATTAGCTAAATCACAAAAAAACACTAAATTACAGAAAATAATAAACAAATTACAAGATATTTAAACTAATTACACTTAATCTAATAGCCCTATCAAAATAAAAAAGCCACCCCAAAATAAAAAAAAACCCTAGCCTAAACTAAACTACCAATAACCCTTAAAATGGCCTTTTGCGGGGCATTGCCCCAAAGAAATCAGCTCTTTTACCTGTAAAAAAAAATACAAACAACCCCCCCAACAGTAAAACCCACCACCCACACAACCAACCCCCCAAATAAAATACTAATTAAAAAAACCTAAGCTCCCCATTGCCCTGAAAAGGGCATTTGGATGGGCATTGCCCTTAAAAGGGCAGTTAACTCTTTTACGGCCCAAAGCCTTAACCCACCCAAACCATTAAAAAAGCCTAACACTAACCCCCTGAAGATCGACTTACTGTTCTGAAGACCGGACATCCATCCTCAAGGAAGTGGCAGAAGTCTTCATCCTACCGGGCCAAAGTCCTCAACGAAGCCGGGAGAAGTCTTCATCCAAGCCGGGCGAAGTGGTCCTCCAGACGGGCAGAAGTCTTCATCCCGATGACATCTTCTATCTTCATCCATCCAACGCAGAGCGGCTCCATCTTCAAGACATCCGGCGTGGAGCATCCTCTTCATCTGGAGTCTTCCTACTGAATGACGGTTCCTTTAAGTGAAGTCATCCAAGATGGCATCCCTTAGAATTTTTATTAAAGGTTAATGGATAACCTAAATATTTTATCTTGGAATGTAGGTGGAATAACCTCCCCCAGTAAAATAAAATTAATATTGAAACATAATTGGCACATTTAATCTTCAAATTGCTTTCCTACAAGAAACACATTTAAACCAAATGAGACATAAAAACTGAAATCTAAATGGGTGGGAAATGTAATAATAGGGAATACACAATTAAACCAGATTTTTTTGGGGGGAGCTTTTAAGGTTTTTGTTAGGGGTGAAATAAAGGCATATCTATGTAAATGGAAGAAGAAATTAAAAAAAAAGAGAAATTCAGCTGGCCAATCAAGTAAGAAATGGCTACCAAGCTAATATTGATACCTTTCTAAAACAAAACTGGGATGATTATATCAAGAAGAAACAGGAAAGAGATCTCTTCCTCAAACAAAGGTCCATACAAGAGGATTTAAAACAAAACGCCAAATTTAGTGGTAACTTTGGAAAGTCAGCTAAATATCTTTCAGCCTTAATTAAAAATAAGCAGAGTAATAAAACCATTAAAAAAAATCAGGAAAAATGGTAAAGACATCATTGATCCTAGTGAAAGAACTAGAGGAGTTAAATCTGCCTATCTCAATATAAGAAGTAGACAACTGATTTCCACAGCACCAAAAAATGATAGGAAAATTGTTAAACAAACTTAGCCTTTATTATTCCATTTCAGCACTTGGCACACAGCAGCAAAAAAAAGCGACGTTTCGGGCTGTTAACCCTTACTCATGCTTATTCAGAACACCTGTTAGCTGCTCCTTAAATACCATATGACATTAACCCTTAATATACCAAATAACATTGTGTTACCTAAACAACTACAAAATATCGCCACCTAGTGGTCAAAACTCATTATTCCTATAAAAATTGTTAAATACATAGTTAAAAACAATCTGCTGTTAGTAGTTACAATTTCCAGATATATATCTTACACATTCATCATATGATAATATTATTATCTTTGCTACAGTTTACTTATTTACAGAGAATACAATATTGTGTTGTATTACAAACTGAGAAAAATATCTTTTATTTCAAATTTTTAAATTCAAATTTTTACTCACAAGAATACTGTCATGTCTATTTCTCTATTAATCCCTTTGGGAACTAAAGCATCTAACTTATGTATCCAGAAGGATTCTTTCCTCTTTAGTTGAGTTTCCCTATTCCCACCCCTTCTATGGGGTTCAACACTATCAATGACTTGCCACCTCAGTTGTGAGATATTGTGACCAGCTTTAATAAAGTGACAGGCTACCGGGGCTTTCATGTCCCCACATCTTATATTTGATCTGTGCTGACTGAGGCGATCACGTATTTTTCTAACAGTCTTGCCCAAGTAGATTTTGGAGCATGGACACTTAATAAGATAAATTACATGTGTAGACTCACATGTATAAAATTTGTTGATGTTAAACTTCTTACCTGTTTGGCGTGTGGTGGGGTGACATTGGTTCCCTTTTGGCTTTTGTAGATCAGTTGAATAGTGCAGTGCAGGGACTAAAATTTACACTTAATTTTAGCGAGACAAATATTGTATTCTTGGATACTGAAGTGCACAAGGATGTCATGACTGGCAATTTAAAAATTGACATGTACAGGAAGAGTATAGATAGAAATTCCCTACTTAAATATGATAGCTTCCATCATGAGTCTTTGAAAAATTCCCTACCTAAAAGCCAGATGCTCAGAGTTCATAAAATAGTAAGTGACAGCCATGTGAAAGAGATAAGACTTAGAGAGATGACTGAGAGATTTGTACAAAGGGGTTATCCTTCTAGCTTAGTGGAAAGAGAGAAACAAAAAGCCAATAGTGTCAGTGAAAATAGGCACAAAATTAGGAATAAACAGGATAGAATAGTGTGTGTAACACAATATAATCCTTATAGTGCTGAAATTGCCCAATACCTTAAAAAACATTGGCACATTATAAAAAATTGTAATACAGATATTACTGAGTTTCAAAACTATCCACTAATGGCATATAGGAGAGTGCCCAATATTAAAGATCTAGTGGTAAAGAATGACATTGGCGCCAAGGTGAAAAAACAGACATACATATCATCTAAATCATGTGGCACCTATCCTTGTTTAAACTGTGCCAGTTGCCATTCGGTCATAAAGGGTAGAGAGTTTGTACACCCCCAAACAGGTAAGAAGTTTAACATCAACAAATTTTATACATGTGAGTCTACACATGTAATTTATCTTATTAAGTGTCCATGCTCCAAAATCTACTTGGGCAAGACTGTTAGAAAAATACGTGATCGCCTCAGTCAGCACAGATCAAATATAAGATGTGGGGACATGAAAGCCCCGGTAGCCTGTCACTTTATTAAAGCTGGTCACAATATCTCACAACTGAGGTGGCAAGTCATTGATAGTGTTGAACCCCATAGAAGGGGTGGGAATAGGGAAACTCAACTAAAGAGGAAAGAATCCTTCTGGATACATAAGTTAGATGCTTTAGTTCCCAAAGGGATTAATAGAGAAATAGACATGACAGTATTCTTGTGAGTAAAAATTTGAATTTAAAAATTTGAAATAAAAGATATTTTTCTCAGTTTGTAATACAACACAATATTGTATTCTCTGTAAATAAGTAAACTGTAGCAAAGATAATAATATTATCATATGATGAATGTGTAAGATATATATCTGGAAATTGTAACTACTAACAGCAGATTGTTTTTAACTATGTATTTAACAATTTTTATAGGAATAATGAGTTTTGACCACTAGGTGGCGATATTTTGTAGTTGTTTAGGTAACACAATGTTATTTGGTGTATTAAGGGTTAATGTCATATGGTATTTAAGGAGCAGCTAACAGGTGTTCTGAATAAGCATGAGTAAGGGTTAACAGCCCGAAACGTCGCTTTTTTTTGCTGCTGTGTGCCAAGTGCTGAAATGGAATAATAAAGGCTAAGTTTGTTTAACAATTTTCCTATCATTTTTTGGTGCTGTGGAAATCAGTTGTCTACATATTACAGAGAGGTGTGTGCAGTGGCCCTCTACCACGAGCATCAGGTGTGTGCTGTCTGTCACTTGGGAACTGTTCAATATAAGAAGTAATAGCTCAGATTAAAACAAGCAAATCAAATAAAGCTCCAGGTCCTGACCAACTCCTGGTGGAAATGTATAAAATCTTAAAAGATCATATTGCAGCCAGTCTGGTTAAACTCTATAACCTTTGTGGAAAATAAGCAACCATCCAAATATTTTACGGCATCCACTATTATTTTGCTACCCAAAAAAAGATAAAGACCCAGAAAATGTCTCATCATATAGATCAATATCACTTCTTAAAGGATTACTTTCTGTTATAATTTTTAAGCTAAACAACTAACATATTAAAATTAATAAACATTAATTAAAACCTACTGACCTATATTTTCTCCAAAACGAAGTTTCATAACGTTCTAAAAGTTATATCTTTTATTCGCAGATGATGTCACGTTATCCTGCCCACTATTTTCAGCACTGCATGTTCAAAATACTTAAACCAATAACTTTGTGTTTAAAGCGCCATTTTGAAACCTAGGTATTGTAAACGGATTGGTACAGAGCAAAGGATACCCACGGAGTGGGTTTGGAAAACAATTAAATTTGCAGACAAGATTTCTGACATACGGTAGAGATATGTTAATGAAATGCTATTGATAAAAAGCGTATTTGGGGTAGTTAGTTAGTAACAGGCATAGAAAATATTTACTTACAGTGGCCCTTTAACTATGATTATAACATCCTTATGTCAATTGTAGCAGAAAGACTTAAAGGGACAGTAAAGTAAAAAAAAATATTTCATGATTTAAATAGGGCATGTAATTTTAAACAACTTTCCAATTTACTTTTATTATCAGTTTTGCTTTGTTCTCTTGGTATTCTTAGTTGAAAGCTAAATCTAGGAGGTTCATGTGCTAATTTCTTTTTTTTTCTTTTTTTCTTTTTCTTTTTAGACCTTGAAGACTGCCTCTAATCTGAAAGCATTTTGACAGTTTTTCTCCACTAGAGGGTGTTAATTCATGTGTTTCATATAGATAACATTGAGCTCAGGCACGTGAAGCTCCTAGGAGTCAGCACTGATTGGCTAAAAATGCAAGTCTGTCAAAAGAACTGAAATAAGGGGGCAGTTTGCAGAGAATTAGATACAAGGTAATCACAGAGGTAAAAAGTATATTATTATAACTGTGTTGGTTATGCAAAATTGGGGAATGGGTAATATAGAGATTATCTACCTTTTTAAACAACAAAAATTCTGGTGTTTACTGTCCCTTTAAAACACATCTTAGGGAAATAATTCACACAGATCAAGTAGGCTTCATAAAGGGCAGAAATATAGCTAAAATAATTTGTAGGGTCTTTATGGTGCTGGAGTACTTTTGGAACAAAGATAAAGATTTGAAAAATCTATATAAACCGGACATAGCATTACTAGCGGTCGATGCCGAAAAAAGCCTTTGATTTGATAAACTGGGACCATCTTTTTACATCCCTTAGCTAATTCGGGTTTAGTGGGAATTTTGTAAATTTAATCAAAATAGTATATCATAATCCAATTTCTAACTTGCTAGTCAACTATGAACTCACAAATGACATTATACTTAAGAAAGATACCAGACAGTACTGTCCCCTATTACCCCTCCTATTCAATATAACACTAGAACCCTTTGCAACTAGACTGCGGCAGGAGCTATCAGGGATTGTGATTGGGCAAATTAAATCAGTTCTTATACTTTTTGCAGATGACTTATTATTATTTTTGAGTGATAGTGATAATTCGATTCAGCAGTTCTTAGTACTTGCAGAGGAAATTGGCTCTTTTTCAGGCTACAAAATTAACCTTGATAAATTGGAAATCCTGTGGATCTTAAAACCTAAGAGTACAAGACTCATATGTCCCTTTAAAACAGTAAAAACAATAAATTACTTGGGCATTAAGATAAACAGAGACCCGTCTAGATTGTATAATCTAAATTTTATGCCCTTTTTTGACAAATACAATAAAGATTTGTAAAACTGGATGTCGCTACCTATCTCACGTAAAGCTAGGATTTCGATGATTAAAACTATATACTGTATCTTCTTCAAAACTTGCCTTTTATAATTAGGGCCAAAGAAATTATTCTTTTTAATAGGATCTCTGCAAAATTCATATGGAAACAAAAGAATATCAGAATCTCCTTTCACAAGTTAAGCCTACGGTCCCTATTTATTAAACAGTGCGGATCAGGTCTGCCAGACTTCGCTGAATACGGCGAGCAATACGGTAGCCGTATTCAGCATTGCACCAGCAGCTCACAAGAGCTGCTGGTGCAATGCCGCCCCCTGCAGACTCACAGCCAATAGGCTGCCAGCAGGGGGTGTCAATCAACCCGATCAACCCGATTTAACTTATCTAAATGTCTGCCAATGTCTGGGAACCCAAAATTTCCACCGGGGGTTGCATCTACAATTTTTAAGATATGGCAAAACAAAGGTCTTAGCAATGTCTGGCAAATCAAGGATGAATCCTCAGACGCAGTTAAATCTTTTGAAAAACTTTAAAACGAGTTTTCTTTACATAAGCACAATATTTTTCCGTACTTACAATTAATACACTATTATGAAAAGCTTAGGGAGAATAATACCTTAGATTGAAATCTAGGGGATATTAACATTTATAAACAAGGTAAATGCTCTATCTCCTTTATGTATAATATTTTATTAAAGCACGCTGACCAACTGCACCTTGAAGAATTACTACCAAGATGGAAAAAGGATCTCCCATCTGTCACAATTAAACAGATCCAGGAAAGCTTTAGGCTGGTTAAAAAAGCATTGTCCATAGTCTCCTGGAGGGGGTCACATTCTAAGCCTTTAAATAGGGTATACATAATGCCATTCCACTTAAATACATGGTTCCCAGGAAACATCCATAAATGTACAAGATGTAATAGTTTAGTAGCAGACATCCTACACTGTTTTTGGAGGTGTCCTAAAATTAGGCAATTTTGGAATAAGGTCAACTAGAACAACTGGAACAAGACTTTAAGATAGATATACTAGATATATTTTCTTGTGTACTCCAAAAAGGAACAAGCAATACAATGTAATTAATGCAATAATTCTATTTGGACGTAATCTAATTCTTTCAAACTGGGAAGCTAAAAATGCTCCAACGTTTCCAATTTTTAAAGCAGCTGTTGCTAATTTAATAATTCTAGAACAATATTGAATTAATAATAACTCAGAGGAAAAAATGGAAAAATATTTTCACAAGTCATTTATAGCTACCCTAAAGAAAACCAACTTTTTTGATATTTGGATACAAAATGGTACCTTAAATGGGACCTTAAATGGATGTAGACACGCATAGAGGAAGAGAGGGGTATACACTTTTTTTTTTCTCCCCCCCCCCTTTTTCTTTTCCCCCATTGTTTTCTTGTATTTGATTTTGTTTTGTTGAACCTTGTCTGGTATAAATTAAAGAATAATGGGTCCATATGGAATACTAGTTAATGTGAGCATGGGTATTCATTAGTTAACTCTTATATATTTAAAAGAGATATATGCTCGAAAGGTGGTTTTATATAAGAAGATGACTTATGTTAAACGCAAGCCTAGATTTCAATATTTAAGCTGAATTTAGCCATATAGGAGAAAGTATGTATGACAAAAGTATGCTCCCTTCTCTTGCTTGTCTCATTATCTATGGCTTCCATCATATTTAATATACCTTGCTGAAGTAAACTGTAGAAGATAGTGAATCTATGGCTCTAAAATGATCTGATTCCTGTTAGGGATGTTAAGAAGATTAGTATATGCTGATGAAAATGGATTTGCTATTGAATTATATACATGATTATGTTATATTTCTGTGTATATATCTCAATATAAAATACAAAACGCTAACAATATGGATGTAAGAATGTAGATTTATAACTTACAGCTGAATTGAGCGCATATAAGACTCATTTGTATAATTTTTGTATTTTATTTGTGCCCTGCGTGGTGCTATGTTATGTACCCATTGTCCTTTTTTCCTCTAAATAAAGAATTTAAAAAAAGAAATATAACTGTTATCAGAGCACTTACTCTGGTGAGCTGAAGAAATATCGAGGTAAAATATCTGCCTTTTTTCACATAGAGATGCTCAGGTGATATTTTCTTGTCAGCTTTTTACAGTTATCATGCATCACTTTCAAGTGATTTAGCATATGGGTATTATGTCCCTTTAATTATGTAATGATGTGAAGGTTTTTCACCTTTTACTATTATCATTTATTTGTGAAACACCAAATATATAGAGAAAATTGCACTACTGTAACACCCCTATTCTGTTACAGATAAGCAGCCAGCATTGTGAAACAGTAATGTGTGCCCATGATCTTGAGCTTTGAAACTTTAAACTCTTTAAAAATAAACTAGGTTTCAGATTTTATTTTTAATGTATTTAGGGATTAACTTTATTGACCACTATTACTGAATCTTTAGAAATGTCAGAACAGCACAAAATAATGAATGTCACTTGCAGAATAAACATACAGAATTTAAACGTGTACCTCTAAGGAAAGAAAACAGGAAAACAATCTTACATGCTAATACTCAGTCCCACACACCCTTCTCTAGAAATGTACAAGTTTTCAAACCAAATTAGGGACTGCCCAAACCCTATCGAGAGTATGCCCCACCGTGACCTTACCTATCAACAGATCAACCGAGACTCTGTCCTCGCCAGTCATGGTACTGCCCATAAAACACCAGAGACTCCTCCCACAGGCCTCTACAACTAAGCTTACATCTTCTACTCCCAGAAGGCATCAGACAAATGCACACTTTATTTTGCATGCATCAGTTAGTTTGTATAATTACATGTTAAACTCTACCTTTAATGTTTTGCTGTGGTACATTTTACCTGTTATTATTTAAAGGAATAGTAAACATTTTGAGATTGTAATATAAAAGACTAGATTACAAGTGCAGTGTAAAATGTTAGTGCTATGGAGAGCTAACAAAGCAAAAGAGCAATCCATACAACTCTGTCCTCAGCCTGGCCAAACAAGTTTATTTCTCCTCCCTTGTGTCAACCCAAGAAGACTGTCCTCAACTTTTAACTCCCTCCTTTGTCTGCCTGCACATCCACCCACTACTAAACTCAAGGCTCATATTATTGCTGATCACTTCAAAAGTAAAACTGGCATAATTAGAAAAGACATGTTCTTTGTGTGACTCTGGTTAATAAGATTTGATTTAATAATTGAAAAAGGGGAATAAGATATAACAAGATTCTCCCGTAGGGTAACGGTAATCCAAATTTTAGATTTGTTCTTTCTCTCTCACTTACACTGGTTTAATTGTTACCGATTTCTTGGAATTATTCATTGATAGCTAATTCTCTACTAATATTGTGTATCCTTTTTATAATATGCTGTTACTGTATTTTTCTGAATTGTCATTATTTTTCCCTAATTTAAAAAAAAAGAAAAGAAAAGACATGTCCTCCTCACACCCCTTAAACCCAGCCCTTCTACCCACCCCTTATATTAATAAAACTCTCTGCTACTTAACTCCTGTTACAGAGGAAGAAGTCTCCATATTCCTATCTTCATCTTATCTCACAGCCTGCCCACTTGACCCTATTACTTCATGACTCCTTCCCTCTTTCTCTGCTTCTCTAACCCCTGCCATTACTCATCTCTTTAACCAGTCTCTCACCACTAGCACATTTCCTTATACATTGAAGCATGCGTCAGTCACACCAATCCTAAAAAAGACCTCACTTGACTCCTCCGCCCCTTCTAACTATCGACCTGTCTCCTTACTTCCTTACTTTGCCTGGTCTATAATGATATATAATAGCCAATTTCTCTCAACTAACTCCTTACTTGATCCACTACAGTCTGGTTTCCACCCTAAACACTCAACAGAAATTGCTCTCACTAAAGCAAATGGACACTACTCCTTACTAATTCTTCTGGATCTATCTGCTGCTTTCAACACTGTTGACCATCTTCTCCTCTTACAAATCCTACATTCATTTGGCATTCGAGACACAGCCCTCTCCTGGTTTGCCTCATGTCTCTCAAACTGCTTATTTCCAGATTCCTTTAACAGCATATCCCCTGATCCTTTGATGGACCAACCACCCCAAGAAATAGCCAATACTTTTGCTAGCTTTTATCAAAAAACATATAACCTTCCTAAGAGAAATTTTTTTTTTGAGAGATTGCCGCTTGCCCACCCTCACAGGATGTGAGCTAAACATTTAGGCCCCGATATTTAAAGCATCAACAGACCAATGAGAAACTGCCTTTCTAACCTAGTCGGTCTCACCATCCATTGGTCTGTCAATATTTTCTAAAAAAAAGGGGAGGACCAAAAAAGTTTTACACAGTGCAGACAGTGCGCTCACTGAAACCAAATACAGTTTCTGTGTCTGAACAATTCAAATAATGCCTGTGGGACCTAACTCTAACTACACCTAAACTAGCTGCCTCACACTGTCTGACACCCTACTCGCAACCTGTACCTGGAATATATTGCACTGCTGGTGATGTATCTCAATCAAAATACAGGTTACTCCCTCTGGAATGTCTGCTATCTCCCACAGAACACCTACACCTACATCATACTCTAGCTATACTCCCCCTGGAGCACCCAGCTAACTCCCTAATACCGCCTACACCTAAGTCACATCTTAATTACACTCCCCTTAATCGCCCAGTTAACTCCTTAATACCTAACAAATGGTAACAGCGCTAACAAATAATTGTGTAAAACAACCTGGTGGTTTCAATACTAATGTTTATTTAAATATATAAAACGCAAAAAATGCAAACATATTTGCAACCTCTATACAGAGTGATTAATCACAGCTTGATTAGCAATACAAACACTTAAGAATGTGTTGCAAACACTTGAGAATGCAACCTCTATACAGAGTGATTAATCACAGCTTGATTAGCAGTACAAACACTTGAGAATGTGTTACAAACACTTGAGAAATGAGAATGTGTTGCAAGGGAATTGTATCCTAATTAGTGATGTCGCGAATAGTTCCCGGCGAACATAGCATGTTTGCATTCGCCACGGACAGCGAACATATGCGATGTTCGGTCCGCCCCCTATTCCTTATCATTGAGTAAACTTTGACCCTATACCTCACAGTCAGAAGACACATTCCAGCCAATCAGTAGCAGACCCTCCCTCCCAGACCCTCCCACCTCCTGGACAGCATCCATTTTAGATTCATTCGGAAGCTGCATTCTTAGTGAGAGGAGGGACAGTGTAGCTGCTGCTGATTTAATAGGGAAATCGATAGCTAGGCTAGTGTATTCAGTGTCCACTACAGTCCTGAAGGATTCATCTGATCTCTGCTGTAAGGACAGCACCCCAAAAAGCCCTTTTTAGGGCTAGAACATCAGTCTGCTTTTTTTTCCCTGTGTAATCTAATTGCAGTTGCCTGCCAGTGTGTGTGTCAGGCTCACAGCGTATACTGTGCTCACTTGCCCAGTGCCACCACTCATATCTGGTGTAACAGTAGTGTACATTTAAAAACAACAACACTTTTTTGACTGTGAAATAATAGCAGACAGCTGCCAGTACCCAAGATGGCCACCAATAAGGCAGATGGGGAGGGTTAGAGAGCTGTTTTGGGGGGGGGGGATCAGGGAGGTTGGGGGGATGCTACACCACAGCATATGTAAATATGCTAAAAAAAATTAAAAACCTTTTATTTTAGTACTGGCAGACTTTCTGCCAGTACTTAAGATGGCGGGGACAATTGTGGGGTGGGGGAGGGAAGGGAGCTGTTTGGGAGGGATCAGGGGGTCTGATGTGTCAGGTGGGAGGCTGATCTCTTAACTAAAGCTAAAATTAACCCTGCAAGCTCCCTACAAACTACCTACAAACTACCTAATTAACCCCTTCACTGCTAGCCATAATACACGTGTGATGCGCAGCAGCATTTAGCGGCCTTCTAATTACCAGAAAGCAATATCAAAGTCATATATGTCTGCTATTTCTGAACAAAGGGGATCCCAGAGAAGCATTTACAACCATTTGTGCCATAATTGCACAAGCTGTTTGTAAATAATTTCAGTGAGAAACCTAAAATTGCGAAAAAATTTAAGTTTTTTTTAAATTTGATCGCATTTGGCGGTGAAATGGTGGCATGAAATATACCAAAATAGGCCTAGATCAATACTTTGGGTTGTCTACTACACTACACTTAAGCTAAAATTAACTCTACAAGCTGCCTACATGCTCCCTAATTAACCCCTTCACTGCTGGGCATAAAACATGTGTCTTGCGCAGTGGCATTTAGCAGCCTTCTAATTACCAAAAAGCAATGCCAAAGCCATATATGTCTGCTATTTCTGAACAAAGGGGATCCCAGAGAAGCATTTACAACCATTTATGCCATAATTGCATAAGTTGTTTGTAAATAATTTCCGTGAGAAACCTAAAGTTTGTGAAAAAGTGAACAATTTTTTTTTATTTGATCGCATTTGGCGGTGAAATGGTGGCATTAAATATACCAAAATGGGCCTAGATCAATACTTTGGGTTGTCTACTACACTACACTTAAGCTAAAATTAACTCTACAAGCTGCCTACATGCTCCCTAATTAACTCCTTCACTGCTGGGCATAAAACACGTGTGGTGCGCAGTGGCATTTAGCAGCCTTCTAATTACCAAAAAGCAACGCCAAAGCCATATAAGTCTGCTATAATGGCATGTCTGGCACACAATGTTGGGGCAAGGGTCCATCTGACCACTGATACCTGGTCTGCAAAGCATGGTCAGGGCAGGTATATCACCTACACTGCGCACTGTGAAGTGGGCGTAACCCTTACACTACCTGATTGATACAACATCATACCTGATGTTTTAAAGCACGTTATTCCAAACAATTTAGGAATGTTAGGTGATTTATGCCCTTTATGGATTAAAACCAGACTCTGAATCAACTATGTAATTTTCCATGGGAGTTTTGCCATGGATCCCCCTCCAGCATGCCACAGTCCAGGTGTTAGTCCCCTTGAAACAACTTTTCCATCACTATTGTGGCCAGAAAGAGTCCCTGTGGGTTTTAAAATTCGCCTGCCTATTGAAGTCTATGGCGGTTCGCCCTGTTCGCAAACTTTTGCGGAAGTTCGCGTTCGCCGTTCACGAACCCAAAATTTTAGGTTCACGACATCACTAATCCTAATACATCAATGCCTACTTGCAAATTTATGATGTATCAATACAGTGCACAGGAACTAGACATGATGTTATAACGTATCACAATAAAAACAAATACATGCAAAATAAAAATATATGTCAATAAAAATTTGCAAATGTTAACAGCAAGTCACAACCTACTGGTCTGGCCAGACAACTCAAACAATATACTCACAACGCATTTCTGGGTCACGCCCCTTCATCAGTTCTTTCCAGGCTGTGTTTAGCCTCATAATTGGCATAAGTCCGTCTGCATTTTCTAGGCACCTGACAAAAGTAATAAACACATTAATGATGGTCTTTCCATGGTATGTGTGCCTTCCATCGACTCCTGAAGATTGGCAATCTGTGAAGTCCAACTTTTATAGAATGTCCAATGTACTTGGAGCCGTCGTCTGTACACGTTGCTGTAAAACTGTCATTGAGGTACACAGATCCACCAGAAAAATCATTGAGAAAACTGTTGGAATAATTCTGGTCTGCTGTATAATGCATAACATTGCAATTCGCAGAAGATGTGAAATTGAGGATGATGCAAATGTAATATCGAGGACTTTCCAGAGGTGATCTGCAATGATGCACTAACCAGACAGGCCATAACTGCAAAGAATTTTGTAGCTGAAAATTATTTTAATGAATTAATAAAAATCCATGAAGACTTTCATTCGAATGCTACAAATAGGTATAAAAATTTAATTAAAAAAAAGTTGTCTTCAAATTTTAAAGATTTTGATTGTTACCATTCAAATTATTGTTGTTATTGCTAATAAAAGTATTTTTTTTTTCACTATTTTCAAAATATTTATTTTTCCATTATATTTGTCAAAGGTTTTAAAATTATATATTTTAAAGTGTGAGAAATGCCAATATCAAAGGATCATTAAAATAAATGATTTTTATTTCATGATTAAGATACAAAATAAATTGTAAACCAGATTCAAATTTAGCGCTGTCATCTAAATTTCCTCATTCTATTTATATCCTTTGGTGAAAAACATATCTATATAACCTCATGAATTTTTTGTTTGGTGGCAGCACATAGATGTCTCTTGTGACTTTTTCACTTATATACATTGGTATTTATTTTTTAAAAAAAGAACATCTAAAGAATGAAAAAATATATATAATAGAATTATAGTTGAATGTTGTTTAAATTTATATTTTTTTTTTAGAAACATGGTTCAAATTTTATTTTGTTTTAAGGTCCCTTTAAGCTCACTTATGCCGACTACATTATGATTTATCACTGTTATTAAATATGTTATTGTATACTTTTTAAATTATTTCATACTAGAAAAAATAAACTTCCCAACATTCTTTGTTTAGTAGTCCTGGGTGATAATGTATGTATATAACCATTATTATTCACAATCAATATCGGAAAGAAATTCTCAGATGTAACATGGAGGATGTTTTTATGTTCACAATTTATTTTTAATGCAATATATATACAATTTCTATTAACTATTACAACTGATAACATATTACAATTTTAAAATGAATGAAAATGTATACTATATAAATAATTAAACTATTATAATGATAACTATATTAAAATAAAAACATTAAATGTATTTTTAACATAACATACATTAACTCTATATTTTTTAAATTTATCTTGGGCATCTGAGAAACAAAAAGACTCCACATTAAAAATAACTACTGACTCAAAAAAGAGATTATCAAAATTTAGTCTTTGGTTGTAAAAAATAATCAAAAGATATAAGGAGGGTGGTGCATATAGAACATACACCACACTCCTAGGGGGCGCTAACAATAAGCAGCAAACAGTAAGCAGATATATACAGATAATTAAGAGAATATACAATAAACCTAGCACACTTATATCAGATTATTAGAGATGATATGCTCACAAGTGGACCCAGATGATATTGGTATAATCAAATAACAAAATGTCCACACAAAGAATAATCCAAAAGAAAGAAGGCAGCTCTCTGTCATAGGACAGTCATCCTGGTGTGGTGTGATCTATAAGAGAAAGAAGCACAGAGGCGCCAACATGGCCTAGTAACGTCACGGCAGTCGGATATAAAACATCAGCAGGATAGGAAATATACTCACAAGCGTAGCGCACCCAAATGGTGCTATTGTGGCAGCCTGGAACATCAAACAGTGGTCCAGCTCACTGGTGTCTCCAGCCAGATAGAGATGATCCTTGGCGAGGGCCTATCCTATGATGCAGGAAACAAAGCACCACCAGGTGCAATATCAGCAGTACTGGGACCTCTCAGCCGCCCAGTGGACTGTGGAATCCAATTTGCAGGATGCAGAAAATCACCACTTTGGAAGATAGAACTAGCACACACACTCTGCCCCCAAACAGGAGCAGAATAATTGTGATAAAGCAAGTGTATATTTAAAAACTTTTATTTTAAAAACAGCGACATGTTTCTCAGCCACCACAGGCTGTTTCCTCAGGCTATGTTAAAATGTTAACAACACTTGCTTTATAAAGACAATAGAACACATAAAACTAAATCTGATAGGCTAATTAATTTCTAAAGTGTGAACACCTGTTGCACAGGTCAGCAGTTGGTAGGCATGGAAACCCCTATATACAAAGCTCTCATATGTAACACAAACCATTTTG
Source organism: Bombina bombina (assembly GCF_027579735.1). NCBI lineage: Eukaryota > Metazoa > Chordata > Amphibia > Anura > Bombinatoridae > Bombina > Bombina bombina. Next base: position 1,186,758,697 of record NC_069499.1, read on the forward strand.
AGCAAATCCCAAATAAGAATAGATATCTCTGTATTAACCTCCATACCATTGCCATACCCAAAATAGACAATAGCAATAACCTTGTAACCCTTCAAATTAAGATTAAAAAATAAAAAATGGAAAACAGTAATATAACAATCACAATAAAAACATTTGTTATACACCTCAAAATAAAATAATCACAATATGTACAACAATATAATATACCCACATAAAAAACATAAGCAGGATACATGTATTTTAATAGTCTCTATTCTACATATAATCACATAATATGCCTGACCACATGTATGTTTTATATCACAATAGATCTATATTTTTCCTTTAGTATTATAGACCTTAATTGGTATTATATCTACATTGTACCCTCCTTTAAAGTGTGACATTTATTTCTCTGCCCTAACAAAAAAGCTCTCATATGTAACACAAACCATTTTGAGCAAATCTCAAATAAGAATAACCTATAACAAGTAATTAATACTAGATGTGTCAACATGAATATATAAATACATTTACTAAGAGGGAATCTCAACCCAATATATAATTAAGCTTTTACATGCTACCGCAAATTAAATAAAATGTAAAATGCAACTCTAGAGCACCTAAGCCATAGAAAGATTATTTCATTGTAAGACAGTATAAACCTTTTGGGAAAGGAAAAAAAAATAAAATAAAATAATGACACAATGACTAACTAATGTTAAACCCTATCTGTGATATCATATATGCAAAATGTATGTACCTATATTTAATATAAATGTACTAGCAAGATATTTATAATATATAATAAAAATGATAAGCCAAGAATAAAGTGTGGAATGTAATCAAAACCTAAAGCTATATCTAAATGACGTGCAGAAAGTATATATATAAATATGTGTAATCATTGGTCCAACATAAAGATACCCTTGTATCCTATAAATAAGTCATCTGATCATGGTAATCTTATAAGTAATAATAATGTTAAAGTGCTATACCGCTAATGTAAGTAGAAAAAAAAAAAAAAAATTGTTACACATGGCGAAATACTAAACAACCACTGTGTAGGATAATGCAAAAACAATCAGCAACCCCTATCTATGTGTGATGTGATATTGGTGTGAAAGAGTGTCAATGTGACCTAGCCTAATAGAGGCCAAAAAAAAAAAAAATAATAAAAAAAAAATGACACAATGACTAACTAATGTTAAACCCTATCTGTGATATCATATATGCAAAATGTATGTACCTATATTTAATATAAATGTACTAACAAAATATTTGTAATATATAATAAAAATGATAAGCCAAGAATAAAGTGTGGAATGTAATCAAAACCTAAAGCTATATCTAAATGACGTGCAGAAGTATATATATATATAAATATGTGTAATCATTGGTCCAACATAAAGATACCCTTGTATCCTATAAATAAGTCATCTGATCATGGTAATCTTATAAGTAATAATAATATTAAAGTGCTATACTGCTAATGTAAGAAAAAAATAATAAAAAAAATAAATAAATATTGGTATTCAGAATGCTGCCATATCAAGGTTCTCATTGAGCCCATCTGGTTGGAGAGTACCTAATCTTTTAATCCAAAATGTCTCTCTTCTCCTAAGGGTCATTAGAGCATTGGGACAAGATTTTGAAATCATTTCAATAGGTGTTATTTTGATAGGGTTCTTATCTTTTTTGTGATGAGATAAACAATGTCTGGAGACGCTGTGAGATTTGGCTTTTTTCTTAATGTTATAGGAGTGCTCTCCCAATCGTTTTTTTTACCTTTCTGCAGGTGTGGCCTACATACTGGGCTCCACATTTACAGTCAAGGAGATATATCACAAAAGAAGTTTCACATGTCATGTGACTCTTAATTTTAAAAATTTCACCCGTATTTGAGGATCTAAAACTAGAAGTCCTATGACAAATATTGCTGCACATGCCACAGCGTTTCCTATAACATTTGGAGACTATATTCTTTTTAATTAAAGACCCAACATTAAAGATGTTGGAGCCTACATTGTTGTTTACAATGAATTTGTTTCTTACAATCTTACTGGGTGCTAGAACGGTCTTGAGCGTAGGTGCTCTTCTATATACAACTTTTGGTTTGGTCCCTATAATATTCCTCAGAGTGGAATCATCAGTGAGGATAGACCAGTGTTTATTAAGAATTTTATTAATTGCCATATGGTTTGAATTATATCTAGTGATTAATAACGGGGGATTTATTTCTTTGAAGCCTATTTGATCTTTAGATTTTTTGTTTTTATTAATTTTAAAATAACTTGATCTATCCTCCTCCCTAACCCTATTGATCTCATGATTTATCAGATCTACCGGGTAGCCCTTTTCTAGGAATCTGTCTCCAATAACCCTTGCTTGGATATCATAGTCCTCTATTTGGGAACAATTCCTCCTTATTCTTCTAAATTGCCCATATGGGACATTTAGCTTCCAGCTCTTATAGTGATTGCTTTCATAATGCAGAAAGCTGTTGCAGTCAACAGTCTTAAAAAAGGTTTTAGACCCCACTTTACCATCAGTAGTTTTACTCAGAACTAAGTCAAGAAAATCAATTTCTTGCCGCTGGATATTCTGAGTGAAAGATATACCAAAATTGTTGTGGTTAAGATGATCAATAAACTTATGTATGTCCTCTTCAGACCCTTTGAATAAAAAAATAAGGTCATCTATATAGCGGCCATAGAACACCAGGTTCGCCGCGAATTGCGACTCGTAGATATAAATCTGCTCAAAGTTGCCCATGAACAAATTTGCGAAACTCGGGGCGAACCTGGTGCCCATGGCCGTGCCCTTAATTTGGAGGTAGTATTTACTCTGATAGAGAAAATAGTTATGCTCTAAAATGAATTTTATGAGTTGAAGGAGAAACTCAACTTGTTCAGTGGGCATATAAATATCTTGTACAAGGTAGGAACATACAGCCCTAATGCCCAACTCGTGCTGGATGTTAGAATACAGAGACCCCACATCGCAGGTGACCCACCAACAATCATCATCCAAGACACATTCATTTAATTTAGTAATCAAATCGGATGAATCTCTTATGAAAGATGGTAGCGAGATTACAAATTTCTGTAAAAAATGGTCGATATAAGCGGATAGAGAGTCCGTAAGACTCCCTATACCCGCAATAATAGGTCTACCCTGAGGTCTGAATGGGTCTTTGTGCACTTTTGGTAGTAAAAAGCAGTACAGGGGTATTTAGGGAGACAATAGTCTCTTTCATTTTTGTTTAAAATACCCATGTCCAAGCCCTTCTGTAGAAGTTCTTGTAATGATTCTAAAAATGCCAAAGTGGGGTCTCCATGTAGGATTTTGTAATATTCCTTATCATTCAAGATCCGATCAGCCTCTGTAAGATAGTCCTGCATATTTTGCAGGACTATTCCCCCACCCTTGTCCGCCTGTCTGATGACCAGATCAGATCTATTCATCAGACTATTGAGGGCTTGTCTTTCCTTATGGTTAAGGTTATTTTTATATCTCAATTTTTTCTGTTTTTTTGCTAATTTTTCAAGATCTGCCATAACAAGATTAGAGAAGATCTCTATATGGTTACCATTATTCCTTGGAGGCATAAAGCTAAATTTAGGCCTTAGGTTAGTGTGAATATAATCATCAAAGAGGTCTTCCATGAGCATGCAGGGTTCATAAGTGAAACAACCCTCGCTCAAATGGGAATCCATATGATCAGTAGTTATGGGTCTCAAATTATCATTTTTAAGTTTTTTGTCTGCAAAATATTTTTGCAGGGATAATTTCCTAACATAACTGTTAACATCCACGAATAATTTGTAGATGTGAAAGTTATTAGAAGAGCTTAAAGACAGACCCCTACCTAGTACTCTAATCTCATCATCGCAAACCATATGGCAATTAATAAAATTCTTAATAAACACTGGTCTATCCTCACTGATGATTCCACTCTGAGGAATATTATAGGGACCAAACCAAAAGTTGTATATAGAAGAGCACCTACGCTCAAGACCGTTCTAGCACCCAGTAAGATTGTAAGAAACAAATTCATTGTAAACAACAATGTAGGCTCCAACATCTTTAATGTTGGGTCTTTAATTAAAAAGAATATAGTCTTCAAATGTTATAGGAAACGCTGTGGCATGTGCAGCAATATTTGTCATAGGACTTCTAGTTTTCGATCCTCGAATACGGGTGAAATTTTTTAAATTAAGAGTCACATGACATGTGAAACTTCTTTTGTGATATATCTCCTTGACTGTAAATGTGGAGCCCAGTATGTAGGCTGCACCTGCAGAAGGTAAAAAAACGATGGGGAGAGCACTCCTATAACATTAAGAAAAAAGCCAAATCTCACAGCGTCTCCAGACATTGTTTATCTCATCACAAAAAAGATAAGAACCCTATCAAAATAACACCTATTGAAATGATTTCAAAATCTTGTCCCAATGCTCTAATGACCCTTAGGAGAAGAGAGACATTTTGGATTAAAAGATTAGGTACTCTCCAACCAGATGGGCTCAATGAGAACCTTGATATGGCAGCATTCTGAATACCAATATTTTTTTTTTTTTTTTTTCTTACATTAGCGGTATAGCACTTTAATATTATTATTACTTATAAGATTACCATGATCAGATGACTTATTTATAGGATACAAGGGTATCTTTATGTTGGACCAATGATTACACATATTTATATATATATACTTCTGCACGTCATTTAGATATAGCTTTAGGTTTTGATTACATTCCACACTTTATTCTTGGCTTATCATTTTTATTATATATTACAAATATTTTGTTAGTACATTTATATTAAATATAGGTACATACATTTTGCATATATGATATCACAGATAGGGTTTAACATTAGTTAGTCATTGTGTCATTTTTTTTTTATTATTTTTTTTTTTAAATTTAAATTTTTTTTTTTGTTGGCCTCTATTAGGCTAGGTCACATTGACACTCTTTCACACCAATATCACATCACACATAGATAGGGGTTGCTGATTGTTTTTGCATTATCCTACACAGTGGTTGTTTAGTATTTCGCCATGTGTAACAATTTTTTTTTTTATTATTTTCTACTTACATTAGCGGTATAGCACTTTAATATTATTATTACTTATAAGATTACCATGATCAGATGACTTATTTATAGGATACAAGGGTATCTTTATGTTGGACCAATGATTACACATATTTATATATATACTTTCTGCACGTCATTTAGATATAGCTTTAGGTTTTGATTACATTCCACACTTTATTCTTGGCTTATCATTTTTATTATATATTATAAATATCTTGCTAGTACATTTATATTAAATATAGGTACATACATTTTGCATATATGATATCACAGATAGGGTTTAACATTAGTTAGTCATTGTGCCATTATTTTTTTTTATTTTTTTTTTCCTTTCCCAAAAGGTTTATACTGTCTTACAATGAAATAATCTTTCTATGGCTTAGGTGCTCTAGAGTTGCATTTTACATTTTATTTAATTTGCGGTAGCATGTAAAAGCTTAATTATATATTGGGTTGAGATTCCCTCTTAGTAAATGTATTTATATATTCATGTTGACACATCTAGTATTAATTACTTGTTATAGGTTATTCTTATTTGAGATTTGCTCAAAATGGTTTGTGTTACATATGAGAGCTTTTTTGTTAGGGCAGAGAAATAAATGTCACACTTTAAAGGAGGGTACAATGTAGATATAATACCATTTAAGGTCTATAATACTAAAGGAAAAATATAGATCTATTGTGATATAAAACATACATGTGGTCAGGCATATTATGTGATTATATGTAGAATAGAGACTATTAAAATACATGTATCCTGCTTATGTTTTTTATATGGGTATATTATATTGTTGTACATATTGTGATTATTTTATTTTGAGGTGTATAACAAATGTTTTTATTGTGATTGTTATATTACTGTTTTCCATTTTTTATTTTTTAATCTTAATTTGAAGGGTTACAAGGTTATTGCTATTGTCTATTTTGGGTATGGCAATGGTATGGAGGTTAATACAGAGATATCTATTCTTATTTGGGATTTGCTCAAAATGGTTTGTGTTACATATGAGAGCTTTGTATATAGGGGTTTCCATGCCTACCAACTGCTGACCTGTGCAACAGGTGTTCACACTTTAGAAATTAATTAGCCTATCAGATTTAGTTTTATGTGTTCTATTGTCTTTATAAAGCAAGTGTTGTTAACATTTTAACATAGCCTGAGAAAACAGCCTGTGGTGGCTGAGAAACATGTCGCTGTTTTTAAAATAAAAGTTTTTAAATATACACTTGCTTTATCACAATTATTCTGCTCCTGTTTGGGGGCAGAGTGTGTGTGCTAGTTCTATCTTCCAAAGTGGTGATTTTCTGCATCCTGCAAATTGGATTCCACAGTCCACTGGGCGGCTGAGAGGTCCCAGTACTGCTGATATTGCACCTGGTGGTGCTTTGTTTCCTGCATCATAGGATAGGCCCTCGCCAAGGATCATCTCTATCTGGCTGGAGACACCAGTGAGCTGGACCACTGTTTGATGTTCCAGGCTGCCACAATAGCACCATTTGGGTGCGCTACGCTTGTGAGTATATTTCCTATCCTGCTGATGTTTTGTATCCGACTGCCGTGACGTTACTAGGCCATGTTGGCGCCTCTGTGCTTCTTTCTCTTGTAAAAAATAATCACCTAGTTCACGTGTTTTGCGTTCATGTTTTAACAATGAAAAATGGCCATTTCAGCGTTAAAACAGCAACGCAGCCATTACAAGTCTTGTCGGTATAGCTGTACCACAAGGCTTGTAGCCTGGCGGCATCTTCGATCTTCATCCTGGCAGCGTCTTCTATCTTCATCCAGGCGGCACGGAGTGGGTCCATCCTGAAGACATCCAGCACGGAGCATCCTCTTCATACGGTCGCCGCTGTATACTGAATCTTCAATGCAAGGGAGCCTTTTCAAAATGGCGTCCATTGCATTCCTATTGGCTGATTTGATATTGGACATTCAAATCAGCCAATAGGATGGGAGCTACTGAAATCCCTTTTGCTGTTTAAATCAGCCAATAGGATGAGAGCTACTTAAATTCTATTGGCTGATTTGAACAGCCTATAGGATTTTAGTAGCTCTCATCCTATTGGCTGATTTGAATTTCCAAAATCAAATCAGCCAATAGGAATGAGAGCTGCTTAAATCCTATTGGCTAATTTGAACAGCCAATAGGATTTTAGCAGCTCTAATTCCTATTGTCTGCTTAATATTTTTCAGTCAATAGGAATGCAATAGTACCCACAGTATAAAAGGGGTACCTTGCATTTGAATCCTCAGTGTGCAGTGGACATTCGCATGAAGATGACCTCCACATCAGATCAATAGACCTCCGTCTGTACCTCTGCCTTGGACCTCCAACTTGGACCTTCATCTGAACCTCCGCCTTGGAACTTCGCCTGGACCTCCGCCTCCGCGCATCAACCGCTCCACCTCCGCAGGGATGAAGAAGATGCCGGTCCCTCGATGGATGAAGATGGAGCCACCTGGATGAAGATGGAGCCACTGTGATGAAGATCGTTCAAGCCAGACTTCAGCAACTGTGAGTATCTAAAGAGGGGTTAGTGTTAGGTTTTTTAAGTTTTTTTGGGTGGGTTTTTTTTTTTAGATTAGGGTTTGGGCTTGTCTTAAAAGAGCTGAATACCCTTTTAAAGGCAAGAAAAAGAGCTGAATGCCCTTTTAAGGGCAATGCCTATACAAATGCCCTTTTCAGGGCAATGCCCATACAAATGCCCTTTAAGGGCAATGGTTAGATTAGTTTTTTTTTTAAAGTTAGATTTTTTTAATTTTGGGGGGTTGGTTGGGTGGTGGGTTTTACTGTTGGGTGGGGGTCTTTGTATTTTTTTACACGGAAAAGAGCTGATTTCTTTAGGGCAATGCCCTACAAAAGGCCCTTTTAAGGACTATTGGTAGTTTATTGTAATCTAGGGTTTTTTATTTTGGGGGAGGTTTTTTTATTATTTTGCTAGGGCTATTAGATTAGGTGTAATTGTTTTTAGTTTGGATAATTTCGTTTGTTATTTTTTGTAAATTTAGTATTTTTTTATTTTTTGTAATTTAGTATTTTTATATTTTTGTAACTGTAGATTTTTTTTTTAGTAGTGTTAGTTTTTTTTGTTTTTTTTTTAAAGTTGTTTTTATTAAGGTTCAGAAAAATTACATATTACAATTCTTTGTAATGCAAGTTACAGAGCTTCATCTGGGTTACAAATGGTCATGAGATGGAGGGAACAATAGGAACAGGCAATCAAACAGATAACATCAAAGCTCCATATAAACACAGAACCTTTCTTACTAGGTTCTTTGTAATGAACTTTACACACATTAAAGTATTGGTGGGTCATATAGGCCCAATTGGTCGATAGAATTTGGAATGAGCACAATCAAAGTCAAACATATCTGGTAAGAACAACCTTAGGGTGGTTAGAATAGCGAGAGAAAGAGGAGAAGAGAGAAAAAAAAAAAAAGGGAAAGGGGGGGGTATGGGGACACAGATGGGGAAGGGAGAGAGGGAGGGGGGAAAATGCCTGGTATTTACAGCTATTGTTCCTGTTCACTTCCCAGAAAGGGGGTTAGGTCAACTGCTTCCATGTTTCCCAAATTTCTGAATGTAGGAAGGCTTTATTATGTTGGGTAAAGATCGGGCCTTCCATTATCTCTAGGTAGGTCATAGTTTTGACAACTTCCCCCCAGGTAGGTGGAGTTTGCTGTCTCCATAGTCTCGCAATAGCTAATTTGGCTGAAATAAAAATATAAACAAGAAGTAGGGATTTTGGGGTTGAGGTTGTGTCTATGTTCAGGTGTAGTAGGGCAGTTTGTGGGGAGACCCCTAATTGAGGGATTAGATTCATGCGAAACAATGTGCCAAAAGGGAGCCAATGTTGGGCATTCCCACCAGACGTGAGCCGGCATACCCACCAAGCCACATTGCCTCCAGCATAGTGGTGAGTTAATTTGAGAGATTTTGAACAGCCTGAGTGGTGTGAGATGCCATTGTGTGCAGACTTTAAGGTATAATTCAAGCAAGGTAATGCAGTGGAGTGCCTGTTTGGTTAGAGCTACTGCTCTGGCCCAGTCGTCTTGCTCTGAGCGAAACTGAAGAGCATTTTCCCAGGCCAATGCATAAGCCGACCTGTAGAAAATGGGGGAATTCATCAAGTCCCTATAGGAAACCGATAGTGCTCTAGGTATCATCACGTTATTGGACCACCTGTGTTAGTTTTTTTTAATGAGTAATTTAATTTATTTAATTGATAGTTATTTCAATTTTAGTCTAATAGTAATGTTAGTTTAATTTATAGTTTAAATTTAGGATTTTTTAATGTCACAGGTAAGTTTTTATTTATTTTAAGATAGGGATCTTGTAATTTTAATTTAAAGTTAGGGGGTTGTTAGATTTAGGGGTTAATAGTTTAATTTATTTTTTGGTGATGTGGGGGGCTGGTGGTTTAGGGGTTAATAGGTTTATTTAGTGGTAGTGATGTGGGAGGCCAGAGGTTTAGGGGTTAATAACTTTATTTAGTGGCGGTGATGTCGGGGAGCGGCAGAATAGGGGTTAATATATTTATTATAGTGTGGGCAATGTTAGGGTGCGGGGGAATAGGGGTTAATAACTTTAGTATAGTGGTGACAATGTCGGGGAGCGGCGGAATAGGGGTTAATAAATTTTATTAGTGGCGGCAATGTTGGGAGCGGCAGATTAGGGGTTAATAACTTTAATATAGTATTTGCGATCCAGGAGGGCCTCGGTTTAGTGGTCAATAGGTAGTTTATGGGGGTTAGTGTACTTTGTAACAGTTTAGTTATGAGTTTTATGTAAAAGTTTTGTTGCGTAAAACTCATAACTACTGTTCTCAGATGGCGGTATGGATCATGTCGGTATAGGCTGGAAACAAGTTTCTTAGCCTCACCGCAAAACTCGTAATGGCAGTGCTATGGTAATCCCATTTGAAAACGTCATTTTTTTTTAGTGCGTTACTGACGTTGCGTTACAGGCTAAAAGGCTTGCAGTACAGCTATACCGACAAGACTTGTAATGGCTGCGTTGCTGTTTTAACACTGAAATGACAATTTTTTCAGCGTTAAAACACGAACGCAAAACTCGTAATCTAGGTGAATGTAAGCTCTTCTTTAGAGGAAATTATTTAAATATCTTCTCAGAAATAGCCAATTGTCTTTTCATGTTTAGAAAAAATATTAAAATAAATATAGTTGATGGATTCAGATACAGGAAAACATATAGCAGGCTCAGAAGCAGACTTAAACCAATCATTAGAATTCTGTGGTTGTTCATCTTCAATATCCAAAGTTTCTCTTAAACATTTGATAAATTCAAATAAAGTTGAAGAATAAAAAGGTGTAGGTGAAGAAACATCAGAAACAATTTCCCCATCAGAAACATGTTCAGGATCAGGGTCATGGGAGCAGCAAGGATTTTGCTCAGGTGTAAAAGAGGTAGAAAAGCTTCCACCATAAATTTGCCCAATACAAATTTTACATAACTTTTTATTCTGCCAGCAAGGGTTTTCCTAGAGAGAACAGGTGGACTTAGACAGAGGTTCAGGGCTAAAAACAACAAGCCAAAAGTAAATATATGTAGAGTATGTGCAAAACATAACATAAAGCAAGCTGCATAAAAAATGAACAAACCTTGTATTATTATATGCAGGATCCTGGGCAGTCACAATTCCAGAGGTATCATAAAACATACCAGTATAGGAAAAACTTTGTGGAGAAATCAGCTGTAAGGAACTCTAACACATCCAAACCCAGCAAATAACGAGTGCAACATTAAAGCCAAAAGAAAGCCCTTAGATGCGGCTCCCGTGACATTGCGAGAAAATTATGTCATGGTCAAGATGGCGGCCTCCACGGAACGATCCGAGAAGAACCATCCACCGCCTAGCACAGAACTACAGTGCCGCAAGGGATAAAGATCCTGCTGTGCCAAGTGAAAGGGTAAGTAACAACCCACAGGGATGCCTGAAAATGCCCACACACCAACGAACGAAAGTAAAAAATATGGAGAGGGTCTCTCAACTCTGACCACCTTGAAGGCTGGACAGAAATAGGTGGAGGGGGTGTTACTGTTTAGGAGTTACCTATATTCAGGTAACCAGGGGGAGTGGGCAGTTCTGCCCATGCCCCCTTTGGGGAAGGGTTCTTACTGGTAGGTATTACTACTACCAGGGAGGGCAAAGATATAACTTTTATTCCAATCATTAATAGTTCCAACATCAAGGTAAGAAGTCTTTTATCTGTTTAGTGCTGACTGCAGGCATGTAATCATAGGTAACCCATCATGCCAAAGTCCCTAAATTTAAGGAGATAGTAGTCTATGAAAAAAAGTTATAAAAAATATAAATTCTAATATGAACACAAAATATTGAATGAAGAATATAGGCTCCATTTAAAAAAAAATCCTTTATAAAAAAAAAATAATACTTTCTCAGGAGAAACTATAACAGCATAGTAATAGTTATTATATTTTATTATTATGTAAAACTACTCTACAAAGTAACTAATGTCCCACCCATGATTTATACCATATGGGGTCATCATCTTTAACTTATAAATCCAAAATAACTATTTTTTTCTGTAGAATCTTATATTTGTTCCTACACCTAAGTTGCAGGATAGGGACATCATGTCTCTCCCATCCATCTTTGTCAATTCAGGGTACAATTGAAGAAGAGTCTGAAGATGATGGTTGGGTGTTACTTCCTAAAGTAAAAACAAAAAAATCCTTCCTCTTTATAAGGAAGACATGAAGAGTAAGGAGAAGGAATAAGAAAGTCTGCTCGACATCTAACAACCCACAAGGAAGATTGAGATTGTCTGTTGTTAATTTCTCCAGCATTACATTGACTCATGAACAGATCAAGATACTGTCAAGGGGATTGGGGTTTGCTCCGACCAACGCCTTTTCAGCCTTCAGGACAGTTTTGGACATGAATAAGTTTATCAGGAATCTAACTTTAAAGCATTATTTCAGGGAGATGCCTAACGATTCAGATCCTAGGGTGGATGTTTCTTTGTCTACCCTTGCCTCTGGTGGAGATTATACTCTGATTTATACTAATTTTGTTTTCAGGGATATTTGTAAATTAGAGTATTTACGATGTTTGGAGTGGGATTAGTTTGGTCCCTCTGATTATGATATACTATTATCTATGAAAAAGATATAACATTTTTACCCAGTTTGAATTTCAACCAGAGACAAGAGGAACAGGAGATATTGAAACTAGAACAAGTTGTAAAATATGAAAAGGTTCATTTTAATCTAGCACCACTGGAACAGAGGGCATTGGATAAGCTACAACATAACCATGACATTGTCATCCGGTCATTAGACAAAGATTGCAATGTTGTGGTATTAAATAGAAGTGATTACATTGATGAGGCAAAAAGGCAGTTGAATGATAGTTTGACATACAGGAGATTAGCAAACAATGCATTAAAGTAAGCTGGAGTGATTAGTTGATCAAGCAGTTGTGTTGTGTGTTTTGACATCCAAACAGGTTAGTTATTTGATCCCGGAATTTCCCATGAAACCCATTTTTCATAATTTGCCTAAAACGTATTGGTGGAGCCTTGTCAGAATGGGTGTATTCCAATTTTCAGCCTTTAGTACATAATTTAAACAGCTACTTGACGGACTCCAGCTATCTGGGAATGTCTACAGAACAAGTTGTATATGGGATATAGATGGCTGGTGGTGGATGCTATTTCACTTTACTCATTTAGACTCCATGCTTTAGGCATTGAAGCAGTTAAATCTTTTTTGGATAATGACAATATTTTTGTTTGATCATAAACACTACCGTAGGCACCCACTAAGGAAGGATTTTTGGAAATCATTTAGTATTATTACATTGAATTAGGTTATATTTAAATATTTCAACATTATCATGATATTCTGAATTACTATAGATATTTTATTTGATTTGCAAGATATAGCCAAATATTTTTCTTTTATTAAAACTTAGATATAAACTACAGCTGCTTTAAAACAGTCTGCAAAAAAATGTACACTACATTGTTGTCATTAAAAATGTCCCATTATTATAAACATAAACAAATAAAGACACAGATGTATTATAATTTGTAACATATATTTAAATATTTGTATAACTGGCATATTTCAATTAATACACAAGAAAATAAGGTTACTCAACAGTGCTCATTTAGGAGTCCAAAGGGTGTATTGTGAGTTCCACCACCAAAAACAAGGCAAAAATGATGTGTCCATTCAGTTTTGCAATGTGCCATACTTCCTCCCTTAGGCCTTACAGTTAACATCAACTACGCCTCTGCTAGAATCATTGGATGTTAGGATATCTCAAGACAGTCCCAATAATGATAGTGTTCATGATTTAATTAAGCATATTATAAAAAAAATTTATGTGCTTGGAAATCGTCTTTAGTTTTTATTTTGTGGTTTTATAATCCATAAGTGACATTTGTATGGAGTCTTTGTTGTCTTCACAAATAAAGTATATGGTCAGTCTATAAGTATCTGACATGCATAATGTAACACAATTCATTTGCAATTCTAACTGCGCAACACTTTTCAAGCAATCCCAATTTTCTTTAACAAAATACCTCAACCATAATTCAGTGCAAAGTTTATTTTTACCAAAAATACAATTACCATCCGTATTAACAGCCAATGAGAATTTATAACACATTTTACAAATTACATGACAAAAATATATAAATTGGACCACTACTTTAAATCCCATTAGTTTTGATAAATATTGTCATGGTGGCATCACGCTTTACCCTGGAAGAAAATGAAGTGCTTGTGGCCACAATATATCTACCTAATGGGATCGCGGAGGAGGGAGAAGAACCTGCATGAAAGGGATGTCATATGGAGTGACATTGCAGATATCGTCAACTTGACTGTGCAGAATGAAGAAGCTGTTGCACAATGTTGGAAAAGGATTTCCAATCTCAAAAGGAAAGTATTAAGGAAGAAAAAGCAATTACGCAAATTTAAAAAAACAAAAGCTAAGAACATAATTGGAAAAATTTGGCGATCAAAATTTAAACAGTATGAAAAAGATTTCCTGAACCTTTTGATGTACAGTTTCCGACATTTTGCAACAGTTCAATATTTGTTCTGAGGATCCATCACATCCCTTTTAAGTGGGTTCTGTGTCCTCCTCCCAAATATTGAAAACAATGCACATGGCGAAGATGAGTGGTCAACAGGTAAGAAGCTTTTTAAAATATGCATTGTCAAATTATGTACAAATCATTTCGCTACAAAAAATGTTTAACTTATTTCAGACACTGGATTATGGCAATATTTTCTCATTTGTGAATTAAAAATGTCAAATATTAAAAAATAAAATTATAACTGGCTTCACATATATAGACATATATTTATATAGTGTTATTTGTGAATTCGGATTTTTGGTAACTAATACTTTGTTTAAAAAAATGATATTTACATAGATGAAAATATATCTGAGAAGAAAGAAAAAAATAAAGGATGAAGGTATGCAAGGTTATTGACAAAGTACTGTAGAAGCTGAAATTCCCCCATCTTCACTCTCTGGGGGATTCAAGGGAGGTGAAGCATCAATCCACAAATTTCACTTGGGGTGGATGCCAAGGGATTGATGCAGAGTAACGCCAATCCTCTAGCATCCACCCCAAGGGAAACTCGTGGATTGATGCTTCACCCCCTAATTATGTTGTTTGTTTGTTTTATTAAAAGGGAGTGACTTCTTTATTCATTTTGATGATTCTGGGGGGGGGGGGGGGAATGTTATGCACCATATTTTAATTTTACTGAGGCCTGTCATTTGTTTTCTCTACATATACATATGAGTTGTTGTGTTGTGCATTGTTAAATTTACAATTTGTCATTTTACTGAGTTTAGAAAGGTCATAGGCCTAGATTTAGAGTTTGGCGGTAGCCGTGAAAACCAGCTTTAGAGGCTCCTAACGCTGGTTTTAGGCTACCGCCGGTATTTGGAGTCAGTCAGGAAAGGGTCTAACGCTCACTTTTCAGCCGCGACTTTTCCATACCGCAGTTCCCCTTACGTCAATTGCGTATCCTATCTTTTCAATGGGATCTTTCTAACTCCGGTATTTAGAGTCGTGTCTGAAGTGAGCGTTAGAATTCTAACGACAAAACTCCAGCCGCAGAAAAAAGTCAGTAGTTAAACTTTGCCTGATGACTTCAAAGACATCCAACTCTTGCCTGACCTCTCCTCACATACCTTGCAACAACGAAAGCTCTATGCCCCAATTACTACTCAGCTGAGGAAAGCAGGGATCAAATATAGATGGGGATTCCCCACCAAACTGATTGTGACTAAGGACAATCAAACCCACACAGTCTCTTCACCCTCTATGGGAGGTACTCTACTAGCTAATTGGGGACTCCAAGCTGCCCCCAGCAACCAGCAAGAGTCTAGTTCCAGATTGAGGGTTACAGCTCCTGAGTGGACTGTCAAAGAACAAAGATCAAAGCGGTCAAAACCAAACCCCCCTGACCACACCTTGAGGCCTCAAGCCTCACCCACCTGAGATTGTCGACATGCATTTCAATACCACTGTTAGGTTCATATGCTATGATTAGTTTCTGTCTTTAACATTTATTGTAACCAATTTAAGTTAGAGTTTAAGTTGATATATATGGTTAATTAGCTATTGTGTGTTTTCCTGGTAGTTGAGTGGGACTACTTGCACTAGTCCCTCTGTCTATTAGAAAAGGTTAACTCCCCCCCCAATTTCTGGGGCCCATCCTAGGGCCCCACATAGGTGGACTACTTCCACTTGCTATCCTTTACCCTTCTACCCCTATTCCAACCAACCCTTGACCCCACCCTCTTCTTCTTCCCCCCCCTCAGGAATCCTAAATGGCCTCCCTCAGATTTCTCACACATAACGTCAGAGGCCTCAACACTGTAGGCAAGAGATGCCTCTTATCACGTTCCCTCCGACACCACGGAGCGGATATAGCCTTCCTACAGGAGACGCACCTCCTAGCGAACTCCTCCTCTCCCCACATCTCCAAAGACTTCCCAGTATTTGAGGCGGCTTCCTTCACAAAGAAGGCCAGAGGAGTAGCCATACTAATACACAAAAGAGTGGCTTACGAGCCCCTCTTTATATTCAGGGACCCTCAGGCTAGATATCTCATCCTTATATGTAATTTAGATCATGTCACATATCGGTCTATCTCCCAAATTCACTTCAACCCAGATACCTCAGGAAGGTCCTTCTACATGTGGAGAAGGTTAAACAAGGTAGAGTTATCCTTGCTGGCGACCTGAACATGGTATGGGATGAGAAGATAGATAGGAAAACAGGCTCCTCTAAGAGACTCCCCCCCCAATCATGACCCTACCAGCTGTAGGTTCCGGGAACTTATTTGCCAGTTCACGTATTTTGACATCTGCAGGTCCCTACACCCTCTAGATAAAGATTTTACCCACTTCTCCCACCCTCACTCTACACACTCTAGGCTTGATTATTTCTTCTGCCATCCCACTGTCCTAGATCTGGTCCGCTCCGTAAATATCCACCTCACTCCGTGGTCAGATCATGACCTTATCACCCTAGACATTGACTCTAGTTACACTACTAAAACCAGAGCCCCCTGGAGACTCCCACACCATCTCCTCTCGGATGTCCCATTCAGGGAGGAGATCAGGAAGGAGATCTGCTTCACCCTCCAGACCAATGATACCCCAGAAGTTAGTGAAAACACGATCTGGGGGGCATTTAAGGCCACCCTACGAGGCCTTTTTATCCGTAAGCAGGCCCATCTCAGGAGACAGGCAGGCCTTTCTCTTTCCCAGGCACACAGCAGACTGCGGGTACTCGAAACCCAAAGACGGATCCCTGACTCGGTAACCCACAAATCTGAGGTGGAAGACCTTAGGCGACACATTTGCCAATTAGAATTCCGCAAAACACAGTCCAACCTCCTCCGTCTGAAACACCTTTTATACTCCAAGGGCAATAAAGCAGATTCTTTATTAGCCAACAAAATCAGGCAGCGTGCAGGTGCCACACGTATCCATGAAATCAAACAGGGCGGCTGCTCGGTCCGTCTCCCCTCCCAGATTGGCCAACAGTTCCATCAGTTCTACTCTGAACTTTATAATATAGGCAATACAGCGGCGCTCGGGAAAGCCCCCTCGGAAAACATAGTCTCCTTCCTTCATTCCCTCAAGCTTCCCACCCTCGATGACTCTCACAAGGAGTCCATTGACTCCCCGATTACTTGCCAGGAGGTTAAAATGGCTATTAAAAAACTAAAATCTCTTAAAGCCCCAGGACCTGATGGTTTCACGGCCATTTTCTACAAGACATACTTAGCAGAACTCGTCCCCATGCTAACCAGATTTTTTAATAAAGCTATGTCCACAGGGAAATTTGACAGGGAATTCCTTGAGGCCTCTATCATAACCATTCCCAAACACAATAAAGATCCTACTCTTTGCGCTAGTTACCGACCCATTTCACTCATCAACACTGATGTTAAGATATACGCCAAAATCCTGGCTAATCGGCTAGCAAAATTGCTCCCAACACTTATAGACCCGGATCAGGTCGGGTTCATACCGGGGAGAGAAGGCCCAGATAATACCAGGAGACTCCTTAACATACTCCTAGAAGCCAAAAGACTGAATAGGCCATTGGCGGTGTTGTCCTTGGATGCTGAGAAGGCCTTCGACCGCGTCCAATGGGATTATCTCTGGCGGGTCTTAGAGAACTTCCAGTTCCCCACACAAATTATTCTGGCGATTAAAGCCTTATATTCCTCCCCAGCGGCCATGGTGAGAGGGCTGGGGTTTGACCCCACTCCTTTCCCTATATCTAATGGCACCCATCAGGGTTGCCCCCTTTTTCCAATTTTGTTCGCACTGGCCATGGAGCCTCTGGCTGCGGCTATCAGGACGGAGAACGAGATCTCGGGAATCACCCTACACGGAACAGTTCATAAAGTAGCCCTATTTGCAGATGATACTACCCTGTTCTTCTCCAGACCCACACAAGAGATACTGAGACTCTTATCCCTCTTAGAGACATTTAGTTCCCTATCATACTATAAACTGAATCACTCGAAATCTGAATTATTCACCTCTGGGTTTCCTGAGGAGGTCTCCAAAAACTTATGTAAAAAATATAAGTTTATCCCCAGCCATAAGTACGTATCCCACCTCGGTGTTAAATTATCCAACTCTATCCCCCAAATTCTTGAGGATAACCTCAAACCACTTCTGACTGAGCTAAGATCCCTGCCCACACGCTGGAACTTTAAATGCATATCCTGGTTAGGACGCATAACAGCTCTTAAGATGAGCTACCTCCCTAAACTCACGTATGCCCTCCGCTGTCTACCACTAAGAGTCCCAAGAACTCTCTTAGTTCAGTTCCAGAGTGCCTGTACCAAATACATTTGGCAGGGTAAACCCCCTAGAGTTGCCCACAATGTCCTGCAGTACCCTAAGATACACGGTGGGGTTGCTTCTCCCTCTATCTTTAGGTATGTGGATGCCGCCATGCTCACACATATCTCTCAATGGGGTGTCAAGGACTCAGACAGCAAATGGAGGTCTATCGAGAAAGCCTCCCTACCACATAACCTTATGTTAAGGGACCTAATATGGACGCCACCCCATTGCAGAAGGAACCTGGGCGCCTCTAACCTGATTATTAAGGAATGCCTGTCTGCCTGGGACTGCCTAAGGCACAACCCCAAGGTAGCCCCTCACCCTTCTCCAATTACCTCTGTAACTGGTCTTCTGTCCGGTTTGCCGGATTCCCATCCGAACGCTTGGGCTCGGCTGGGTATCATGAAGGTGGGAGACCTTTGGTCAACACCGCCACATACAACCTTTCCCCCTTACACCCAACTCAACATAACTTCATCAACACCTTCGTATATGAAATTCGAATACTCCAGAGTTACTAGTTTCTTAACTAGGTGGGGTTTTAAACCATCTTTATCCCGACAGCTTACCATCTGGGAAGCTAGATGGCAACAGGGACTCAGATTGGGCAGACCGATGTCTTTACACTATTCCCTTATGGAAGGCGCTGCCCCAGCTGACAAAGCCCAGCATATCCTGAAATGGGAACGGAAGTTAGACTTTATGAAACCCCCTCTAGAGTGGCAACGCACGCTCCTTTTCACAAAGAAAACTGAATCACTGCATTACCATCCTCGAAACCTACATTAAAGTGCTCACACACTGGTACTATGTCCCAGCTAGGCTTGCGAAAATCTTCCCAGATGCCTCCCCTACTTGCTGGAGAGACTGCTCTCACATAGGAGATATGATCCACATTTGGTGGAGCTGTCCCAGACTTAAACCTCTCTGGAACAAATGTTTCTCTACACTAACCAGTTTTGGTATTAACCTACCCAGAACTCCCGAGACGGCCCTGTTTCACTTGTTGGTGTCTGTAAATTACCCAAACATTATGGTGCACTTTGTATTTACCTTCTATCAGCAGTTAAACTTAATATAGCGAGATCTTGGAAAAGATCCCTTCCCCCAGCCTGGTCGGATATTGTATCCACCATGGCTTACATGTACTCTATGGAGAAGAGTATCTACTATGCCTCGGGTAGGACCGATTTCTTTGAACTGATCTGGTCCGACTGGAAAAACAGTTTTGATACCCTCTGGCTCCCCACCTTCGAAACCTAAATGGCAGTACACCCCTAACCACATGTGCAGTAGATCTTACCTCACCCTTACAAATATGTACTAACCCCCCCTCTAGAAGTCATCTTAGTGTATCTTCCTACCCTTTGCCCCTTTCCTCCTCCCCCTCCCCCCCCCTCCCCTTTCGATGATAGCCTATGTCCTGTCAGGACACTGACTCACTTTCCATTGAAATTTACTTCATGTCTGTATAGATTAAGTAAATGCTATGATATTTGTTGTATTTGTACTTGATGTATGATTGTCTCGTACAGTTGTTGTATCTATTTCACTTTTATTTTAACAAAAATCAATAAAAATTACAATTAAAAAAAAAAAAAAAAAGTCAGTAGTTAAGAGCTTTATGAACCGGCGTTAGACCAGAAAGCTCTTAACTACTGTGCTCTAAAGTACACTAACACCCATAAACTACCTATGTACCCCTAAACCGAGGTCCCCCCACATCGCCGCCACTCGATTAAATTTTTTTAACCCCTAATCTGCCGACCGCCACCTACCTTATACTTATGTACCCCTAATCTGCTGCCCCTAACACCGCCGACCCCTATATTATATTTATTAACCTCTAACCTGCCCCCCACAATGTCGCGGCCAGCTACCTACAATAATTAACCCCTAATCTGCCGACTGCCACCTACCTTATACTTATGTAAACCTAATCTGCTGCCCCTAACACCGCTGACCCCTATATTATATTTATTAACCCCCTAATCTGCCCCCCACAACGTCGCCTCCACCTGCCTACACTTATTAACCCCTAATCTGCCGAGCGGACCGCACCGCTATTATAATAAAGTTATTAACCCCTAATCCGCCTCACTAACCCTATAATAAATAGTATTAACCCCTAATCTGCCCTCCCTAACATCGCCGACACCTAACTTCAATTATTAACCCCTAATCTGCCGACCGAATCTCGCCGCTATTCTAATAAATGGATTAACCCGTAAAGCTAAGTCTAACCCTAACACCCCCCTAAATTAAATATAATTTAAATCTAACGAAATTAATTAACTCTTATTAAATAAATTATTCCTATTTAAAGCTAAATACTTACCTGTAAAATAAACCCTAATATAGCTACAATATAAATTATAATTATATTATAGCTATTTTAGGATTTATATTTATTTTACAGGTAACTTTGTATTTATTTTAACCAGGTACAATAGCTATTAAATAGTTAAGAACTATTTAATAGCTAAAATAGTTAAAATAATTACAAAATTACCTGTAAAATAAATCCTAACCTAAGTTACAATTAAACCTAACACTACACTATCAATAAATTAATTAAATAAAATACCTACAATTACCTACAATTAAACCTAACACTACACTATCAATACATTAATTAAATACAATATCTACAAATAAATACATTGAAATAAACTAACTAAATTACAAAAAATAAAAAAGAACTAAGTTACAAAAAATAAAAAAATATTTACAAACATCAGAAAAATATTACAACAATTTTAAACTAATTACACCTACTCTAAGCCCCCTAATAAAATAACAAAGACCCCCAAAATAAAAAAATGCCCTACCCTATTCTAAATTATTAAAGTTCAAAGCTCTTTTACCTTACCAGCCCTGAACAGGGCCCTTTGCGGGGCATGCCCCAAAGAATTCAGCTCTTTTGCCTGTAAAAAAAAACATACAATACCCCCCCCCAACATTACAACCCACCACCCACATACCCCAAATCTAACCCAAACCCCCCTTAAATAAACCTAACACTAAGCCCCTGAAGATCTTCCTACCTTGTCTTCACCATGCCAAGTATCACCGATCGTTCCAGGCTCCGAAATCTTCATCTAAGCCCAATTGGGGGCTAGACATCCATCACCCGACGGCTGAAGAAGTCCAGAAGAGGCTCCAAAGTCTTCATCCTATCCGGGAAGAAGAGTAGATCCGGACCGGCAGCCATCTTCTTCCAAGCGGCATCTTCTATCTTCATCCGATGAGGACCGGCTCCATCTTCAAGACCTCCACCGCGGACCCATCTTCTTCTTCCGACGACTTCCCGACGAATGACGGTTCCTTTAAGGGACGTCATCCAAGATGGCGTCCCTCGAATTCCGATTGGCTGATAGGATTCTATCAGCCAATCGGAATTAAGGTAGGAAAATTCTGATTGGCTGATGGAATCAACCAATCAGAATCAAGTTCAATCCGATTGGCTGATCCGATCAGCCAATCAGATTGAGCTCGCATTCTATTGGCTGATCGGAACAGCCAATAGAATGCGAGCTCAATCTGATTGGCTGATTGAATCAGCCAATCGAATTGAACTTGATTCTGATTGGCTGATTCCATCAGCCAATCAGAATTTTCCTACCTTTATTCCCATTGGCTGATAGAATCCTATCAGCCAATCGGAATTAGAGGGACGCCATCTTGGATGACGTCCCTTAAAGGAACCGTCATTCGTCGGGAAGTCGTCGGTGAAGAAGGATGGATCCGCGATGGAAGATGGAGCCGGTCCTCATCGGATGAAGATAGAAGATGCCGCTTGGAAGAAGATGGTTGTCGGTCCGGATCTACTCTTCTTCCCGGATAGGATGAAGACTTTGGAGCCTCTTCTGGACTTCTTCAGCCGTCGGATGATGGATGTCTAGCCCCCGCTTGGGCTTAGATGAAGATTTCGGAGCCTGGAACGATCGGTGATACCTGGCATGGTGAAGACAAGGTAGGAAGATCTTCAGGGGCTTAGTGTTAGGTTTATTTAAGGGGGGTTTGGGTTAGATTAGGGGTATGTGGGTGGTGGGTTGTAATGTTGGGGGGGGGTATTGTATTTTTTTTTACAGGCAAAAGAGCTGAATTCTTTGGGGCATGCCCCGCAAAGGGCCCTGTTCAGAGCTGGTAAGGTAAAAGAGCTTTGAACTTTAGTAATTTAGAATAGGGTAGGGCATTTTTTTATTTTGGGGGTCTTTGTTATTTTATTAAGGGGCTTAGAGTAGGTGTAATCAGTTTAAAATTGTTGTAATATTTTTCTGATGTTTGTAAATATTTTTTTATTTTTTGTAACTTAGTTCTTTTTTATTTTTTGTACTTTAGTTAGTTTATTTCATTGTATTTATTTGTAGATATTGTATTTAATTAATGTATTGATAGTGTAGTGTTAGGTTTAATTGTAGGTAATTGTAGGTATTTTATTTAATTAATTTATTGATAGTGTAGTGTTAGGTTTAA
Source organism: Bombina bombina (assembly GCF_027579735.1). NCBI lineage: Eukaryota > Metazoa > Chordata > Amphibia > Anura > Bombinatoridae > Bombina > Bombina bombina. The sequence continues at coordinate 1,186,781,659 of NC_069499.1, forward strand.
TTGTAACTAAGGTTAGGATTTATTTTACAGGTAATTTTGTAATTATTTTAACTATTTTAGCTATTAAATAGTTCTTAACTATTTAATAGCTATTGTACCTGGTTAAAATAAATACAAAGTTACCTGTAAAATAAATATAAATCCTAAAATAGCTATAATATAATTATAATTTATATTGTAGCTATATTAGGATTTATTTTACAGGTAAGTATTTAGCTTTAAATAGGAATAATTTATTTAATAAGAGTTAATTAATTTTGTTAGATTTAAATTATATTTAAGTTAGGGGGATGTTAGTGTTAGGGTTAGACTTAGCTTTAGGGGTTAATCCATTTATTAGAATAGCGGTGAGCTCTAGTCGGCAGATTAGGGGTTAATGTTTGAAGTTAGGTGTCGGCGATGTTAGGGAGGGCAGATTAGGGGTTAATACTATTTATTATAGGGTTAGTGAGGCGGATTAGGGGTTAATAACTTTATTATAATAGCGGTGCGGTCCGGTCGGCAGATTAGGGGTTAATAAGTGTAGGCAGGTGGAGGCGACGTTGTGGGGGGCAGATTAGGGGTTAATAAATATAATATAGGGGTCGACGGTGTTAGGGACAGCAGATTAGGGGTACATAGGGATAATGTAAGTAGCGGCGGTTTACGGAGAGGCAGATTAGGGGTTAATAATAATATGCAGGGGTCAGCGATAGCGGGGGCGGCAGAATAGGGGTTAATAAGTATAAGGTTAGGGGTGTTTAGACTCGGGGTACATGTTAGAGTGTTAGGTGCAGACGTAGGAAGTGTTTCCCCATAGCAAACAATGGGGCTGCGTTAGGAGCTGAACGCAGCTTTTTTGCAGGTGTTAGGTTTTTTTTCAGCTCAAACAGCCCCATTGTTTCCTATGGGGGAATCGTGCACGAGCACGTTTTTGAAGCTGGCCGCGTCCGTAAGCAACTCTGGTATCGAGAGTTGAAGTTGCGTTAAATATGATATACGCTCCTTTTTTGGAGCCTAACGCAGCCATTCTGTGGACTCTCAATACCAGAGTTACTTAAAAGGTGCGGCCAGAAAAAAGCCAGCGTTAGGTACGCGGGTCGTTACCGACAAAACTCTAAATCTAGCCGATATACTTTTTAGTTGTCCCAAAAGATGTTTTCCAAAGTTTATCCACATCTGCTTGATATTGTTATTATTATTATACTTTATTTATGAAGCGCCAACATATTCCGCAGCACTTTCCATGGATACAATTCATTTAAATAAAACAATACAAGACTTGTAGGATACAGGACAAATTTACAAACACATACAGGAGGAATTGAGGGCCCTATTCACCTGGGAACTTACAATCTAGAAGGGTAGAAGATTGAGAAACAGGAGGTGAGGACTGCAAGATTGAGAAAGATGTTAATGCAGAGTTAGATAAGGGAAATGTTGTTAGGTAAGATAAATTAATTTATTATTGAGTTGGGTGGTAGGCTTCCCTGAACAGAAAAGTCTTCAGAGAGCATTTAAAGGAAGAAAGATTAGGGCAAAGCCTGACAGCACGAGGGAGAGTGTTCCAGAGGGTAGGTGCTGCACAACAGAAGTCCTGTAGTTTATCATGAGAAGAGGTGATAGTCGCAGATGAAAGGAACAGGTCATTGTTGGATCTTAGTGGGTGGGCTGGAGTATACTTGTTGATTAGAAAGGATAGGTAGAGGGGGTGTGGTGTTGGTGAGCGCTTTGTATGCAAGGGTGAACATTTTGAATTTAATTCTGCTGTGAATGGGGAGCCAATGAAGGGACACGCAGAGAGGTGCAGCAGATACAGAGCGACAGGAAAGGTGGACCAGCCTGGCAGAGGAATTTAGGATGGATTGAAGGGGGAGAGGTGGGAAAGAGGAAGGCCAGTGAGTAGGTTATTGCAGTAGTCAAATCAGGAAATAACAAGGGAGTGGATTATTTGATTTGGGGTGTTAGCGCACAGAAAAGGTTGAATCTTGGAAATATTGCATAGATGGTTGCGGCAGGATGTAGAAAGCGATTGGATATGGGGGACGAAGGATAGATTTGAGTCAAGTGTAACTCCGAGACTTGGGGCGATGGGGAAATGGGTATGCCGTCAACAGGGAAAGAGAAGTCACAAGTCTGCATAGAGCTTGAGGGGGTATAAGAAGGAGCTCAGTCTTGGACATGCTAATCTTTAGGTGGTGAGAGGCCATCCAGGAAGAAATACCAGATGAGAAAGGAAAGAGGGAGAGAGAGCAGGGGTGGAGAGGTAGATCTGGGTGTCATCAGCATAGAGGTGATATTTGAAGCCATAACTGTTGATAAGTTTACCTAGCGAAGAAGTATAAATAGAGAAGAGGACCCAGAACAGGTCCTTGAGGTACTCCAACAGACATAGGCATTGAAGAGGAGGAGTCTGCAACAAATGACACAGAAAAAGACCTGTGAGAAAGATAGGAGTGAATCCATGAAAGAGCAGTGTCACAGAGGCCAAAAGAGCTAAGGGTCTGTAGGAGGAGGGGGTGGTCAACTGTGTCGAAGGCAGCTGAGAGGTCATGTAAGATGAGTAGTGGCCAATATTTTTAGCAGAGAGAAGATCATTAGTAACCTTGGTAAGGGCAGTCTCAGTTGAGTGTTTGGGGCAGAATCCGTATTGCAGGGGGTCAAGCAAGGAGTTGGCGGATAGGAAGTGGGTTAGGCAATTGTAAACTAGTTTTTCAAGGAGTTTTGATGTTAGTGGAAGCAGTGATATAGAGTGGTAGCTTTTAGGAGAATTAGGGTCGAGGGAGGGTTTTTTGAATATGGGAGTGACTTTTGCGTGTTTGAAAGAAGATGGGAATGAGCCGGTAGAGAGAGATAGGTTGAAGATGTGAGTAAGAGCAGGAGTGAGGGTGGAAGATAGGGAGGGTATTAGATGGAAAGAAATAGGGTCGAGCGGACAGGTAGTGAGGCATGAGAAAGATAGTAAGGAAGAAACTTCATTCTCAGTGGCTGGATGGAAGATGCAGAGGGTGGCAGAGGGAGTAACTCGGCCTGTTGTTGGAATATAGCATGTTGGTGTTGGGATGTTGCTTCGGATAGTACGTTTTTTTTAAAAAGTAGTCTGCCAGGTCTTGAACACTAAAGACAGATGGGGGGGGGGGCAGGTGGGTAGAGGAGAGAATTAAAGGTGGCGAAGAGTCATTTAGGGTTTGAGGAAAGAGTAGATATGAGAGAAGAGAAGTAGGTTTGCTTGGCTAAGTGAAGGGCAGAAGTGCATGAACAAAGAATAAACTTATAGTGTATGAAATCAGGTTCAGAGTGAGTTTACCTCTAGATATGCGCAGCAGTATGGGAAAATTTTTGCAAATAGCATGCCAGGGCTGTAACTGATGGCGTGATGTTTTGCGCAGTTGGGGAGGAGAAAGTGTGTCTAGTGCAGAGGAGAGACTTTTGTTATAGTGGGCTGTTGCGAGATCACGGCAGGTTGTAGTTGAAGTTTGAGGGAGGAGATCTCGAATGATTTTTGAAAATTGTAGCGGATCCACAGCTTGATACATCTCATTCAATAATATGATCCATTGCAGATTATCTCTGTGAATATCTTTCCACCAAAGACTGACCTTAATTAAAAAGTAAGACCCGACATTTAAAAATTAATGTATGACTAAATCTTCCAATACAAAACTCCAAGCCCCTAAAATACTGTGCTCAATTCCTCTGTATCAATGTCTGCCTCTGTCATGTCACTAACACAGTAGCATGCATGTGACACACATAAATAGAGTATGCTTATCCTTTTAAGGTCTTTGGTTCCATGAAGATGAAGTCAACACTATTCAGGCTTGTCAATGTCATTGTCCTATGTTTGGAGTTGGCCTGTGAAGATCCCTACCCTGTTGCTGCTGACCCTGCCACCGGCCTTCTGTGCTGTCAGTGATTGACTGCACTTTTGGTGCCCAGAGTGTTGAAATACCTCCCTTTCCCTGTCAAGTGCAGACTTCTTCTCTCAGTTTGCAGGGCCTACAGAATAAAGAAGAGAGTTTAGGAGTATGAGGCGCAAATAAATGCTCAAACCTTAAAAATGGTTTTAATGTGTTGCTATATGCATGAACAACTAAAATGATAGAAAACTAAAAAAACTAAAAAATACCTTCTAATTCAAAATAAGGTTATCTTTATTGGTGCAATAGTTCATAAACAATTGTGTGTAAGATAGGTTCTTTTCAAACGGTGTACAAATATTTATAAATATAAATATAAATATAAAAATAAATATAAATCTATAGATCTGTCTATAAAAAGTCTGTAAAAAATCTGTAAAAAATCTATTAAGATATATTAAAAACACATTAAAAATACATAAAGATCATAGAGGGGTGTAGTAAAATTTCATGTAAATGTAAGAGATAGCAGGAGTTGTTCTGAATATATCCTGTCTAGGTGTGTAAAGAACCTGACTAAGAGAAGTACGTATGTGTTAGGAAAATATTCCACAAGTTATCCAGAAAAGTGTAGTCAATATAGATTTGCTAGTATATGTGCAATACACCTAGTACATAAAAACCTAGTGTAGTGTAAATAAACATTCAATTCACAATTGTTACACGTCAGTGGAAGAAATTCCTCCTTGTCACATCATATTGTTGGTAGAATATTAAAACAATAAAACAAAATCTATCATCGCCTTAAGTATAATTGATAGGCACTTGTTAGATACCTTGAGACATAGATAAAGAATAGATATATAAGGTTTAAAAAGTGTTAATCACAATTAGTCCACGTAGAATGTGGTTCAAAGTCACTGAAAATATAGTTAATAAATTATTTTGCAGCAGAATGCAGTCGGCCGACTGAAAGGAAGAAACTTTTTCTCTTTAAATGGTGATCGTTATTATGTTTTTTTTTTTTTTTTTAAATATTTTATTTTCATTTTTCAACATAAACAAAAACCATAACAGACAAAAGATTACATATTTTGCATCCCTGCATTACATTTCAATTGTCTCATATTGCTAATACCCTTCCCAAAGGAGGAGAGGCATTTTTAAGATATGATTCTTACACTGACGGTCCTGGCAATATTGAATAACACATATTAGTTATTTCCTTAGGTTAAGCAAGTCTCACCCGAACCAGAAATTGCCCGGGCTAGGATCATAACCCAACCTTCTATACATAGGCCGCATATGCACAAGTCCAGTGTTGGGGTTATATTTGCCTCAGCTACACGTCCAATGAGGTTTTACATAGCAAAGCAAGGGAGCATTCATGCAACAAAATAAAATAAAATACAATACAGACAGACAAGACATACAAGAATTCAAAAAGTCTCCGAAAATTATCTTATGAGTGTGGGCGAATCACAAATGTTGTACTATGAACCATGTAAAAGGACCTAACAGCTTCCAGTACATGCCCCTGGGATAGGAAACCAGACTGGATGGGGTTGGCCATGCTTATGAACTTAATACCGTGAATCTATTAGAGTTCACTTCCTGCTTCTATATTTGTATGAGTCCCAGAGGAACAATATGTCTTCGTATAGATCTAATTTTCCCTCCCGAAGGAAATAAAATCTCTCAAGGAGAAGGTCAGAATCCACCTGACTCTTCCACTCCTCTATACTGGGGATGGTGGATGATTTCCAATGTCTAGGTATATTTTGCTTTGCTACGTTTATCATTATTAAAAATAATTGCCTTCTAATCTTGCATGGGATTTGTGGGGTTTGAGATAAAAGAATTAGTTCTAGACTAGGCGCTAATTGTGTGTGCAGTATCGAGTTTATTTCCTCGAAAATATTCCTCCAAAAAACATTGATTGGGTTGCAGTCCCACCAAATGTGCCTCATGTTACCAATTTGGCCCCCACATCTCCAACATGTGTTAGAGCATTTTTTGAATATATATTTAAGTTTTGCTGGTGTTAAATACCATCGCATAAATATTTTAATGTTCGTTTCTTTAGCCTTAGCGGAGTGGGCTGATTTTGACAAATTTTTAAACCTATTGCTCCATTCCTTGGGAGGTGTAGTTCCTATTAATTCCCTGTCCCAGCTCTTAGTGTATGTTGGGAGATCCGGAAATCTGTTATCCAAGACTAATTTGTACAGTGTTGAAATAGATCTTTGGGATTTCCTACCATGTATGCAGGCTTGTTCAAATTGAGTTGGAGTCCTTGTTAGGTCTGATTTGCATCTATGGGAGTAAATGAAGTGTCTAATTTGATGGTAACTAAACCACGAGGACAAAAAAGGAATATCCATGTCATTGAGCTGTTGTTTTGATTTTAATTTGCCTTTATCCATAATTGTATGTATGGGGATCTGTGATAGGAAGTCAGGTTTGACATGTGTAGACTCATCTAATCCTGGGGGGAATTCCTGGTTTGATAATAATGTTGTAAGTGGGGAATATTGTGTGGAGATTCTTTTAAATGATTTTAATATGAGTTTCCAGTCTCTCCAGGTCTCATTGGTCATTGAAAGATGGGAGATAGCTACACGTTTTACTGCTGGGAGGTTCCAGCAACTCGTACCCAAATGTGCCACCCCTGCTGCAGAATTTTCTATTTGAACCCAACCCTTAGGGGAAGTTGCGGAGTGGTTACACCACTCCACAATCCTTTGTAATGATACTGCCAATTTATACGAGTGAAGGTGAGGTACTCCCAGTCCTCCCCTATCCGGCACTCTGTACATTGTCCCTTTGTTGATGCGGGGTGGTCTACGACCCCACACATAATCATTTATGACCTTTTGTAGGATATCAATGTCTTTGGATGTATTCTGTATGGGGGCTGTCTGAAGTAGATATAAAGCTTTGGGTAGTAACACCATTTTAGTCGCCTGAATTCGGCCCAACCAGGAAATATTCTTCAGGAGCCAAGAAGAAGTCAGAGATTGAAATTCATTAATCAAGGCTCCATAATTGAGTTTACGTGTAAGCTGTGGGTCAGATGATAGGTATATACCTAAATACTTTAAACAAATTGGTTGGGCTTTCAAGGGACATTGAGATCTAATGGATTCCAGGGTTTGTGGGGTGAGATTAACCGGGAGGAACTCTGATTTTGCCATATTTACCAAAAAGTTTGAGACTTCTCCATAGCATGAGAACTCATTCATGACATGTGATATAGAATTTAGTGGGTCTGATAGAGTTAGTAATAAATCATCCGCAAATATCGCTAATTTATGAGAACTGTCTCCTATGTTGATGCCTTTTATATTGGGGTTTGCCCTTAATTTGGCAGCAAGGGGTTCTAGAGATAGAATAAATAGAAGAGGGGATAAGGGGCAGCCCTGTCTGGACCCATTTCTGATTTCAAACATATCTGAGAGGGACCCATTCACCCTGACTTGAGCAGATGGGTTGGAATATAGGGCCATGATTTTCTGTATAAAATGAGTTGGGAAATCAAACCGTCTTAATGTCATGTCTAGGTAAGTCCAGTCCAGTCTGTCAAATGCCTTTTCGGCGTCAGTAGAGAGAAAGATAGCAGGGGAATTTGTTTTAGAAATATGATCAATTAAATTGAGGACTTTGACAGTATTGTCCTTCGCCTCCCTGTTCGGTACAAAGCCCGCCTGGTCTTGATGGATAAGATGGGGTAATAAACTGTTTACACGGGAGGCTAAAATTTTTGCATAAATTTTTAAATCTACGTTCAGTAGGGAAATTGGTCGGAAGTTGGCCGGTTTGTCTGGTATCTTTCCTGGTTTTTCCAATACCGTAATATGGGCTTTGAGCATGGAATCTGGGAAGGGAGAAGAATCTGAGATGGAGTTGAAAAGGTTAGTTAAATGTGGGGCTAATTGCTTCGCAAATGTTTTATAATAAAGGCCTGAAAAGCCATCTGGGCCCGGGGCTTTATTGGGTTTTAAAAGTTTAATGGTGGATAGTACTTCTGCAGAAGATATAGGCTTGTCTAGTGCTTCTTTTTGGTCAGGTTTAACCTGTGGTAAGTCTATTTGGTCTAAGTACTGACCGCATTTTTGGGAATGTAGTTTTGCGTCTCTGTCAGGGAACAGGTTGTATAATTTGTGATAGAATGCTTTGAAAACAGATGCTATAGTTAATGTGTCCTCAGTGTTTTTTCCCGCCTTGTCTTTGATCGAGTGTATGTAGGTGGACCTTTGTTTTTTCTTTAGGGCTCTAGCCAGCCATCGGCCTGACTTATTGCCCTCCCTATAAAATGTCTGATTAAAAGATAACAAATGTTGTTGGGTGACAATCTGTAAGGCCTTATTAAATTGATTCCTTTTAGAGGTAAGAAGTTCAAGAATTTGGGCATCCCCCGGGGAAGATTTATGTCGAAAATCTAATTCTGCTATTTCTTTCGCTAGTTTTGTGTGTTCCTCACGTCTCTGTTTAACTAAGTGAGCTTTAATTTTGAGGAATTCCCCTCTGATGGTACATTTGTGGGCTTCCCAGAGGGTCTTAATATTTACGTCCGGGGTGTTGTTTATTGAGAAATAGGCTTTAATTTGTTTAGTCAGATTTTTAACCCTCTTTTGTCCTTGGAGAAGAGATTCATCTAACCTCCATTGGTAGGTTCTTAGCGGGGCGGATGGCCAAACTAGTCTGCACGAGACCAGTGAGTGATCCGACCAAGTGGAATGTGAGATCCTAGCCTCAGTTAAGTGAGAAAGTACTAAGTGGTCTACAAATATATAGTCCAGTCTAGAGTAACATTTCTTGGGGTTAGAGAAGAAGGTGAAATCTTTTTTATGTGTATTTAGATATCGCCATGTGTCGTGCAGACCAAGTAACTTAAGATTCTGCCAAATTGAATCCAGGTGGGGAGTTTTTGCTCTGGTGTCTGGGTTGGTGCAATCTACTCTGGGGTCTAGAGGAACATTCAAATCCCCTGCCATTATTAAAGGGCTTGTGGGTTTCTCCAAAATGGTATCGGTAATTGTCTTGATAAAACTATGTTGGTTTCTATTTGGGGCATAGAAATTGACTAGGGTTACGGGCCTGCCATATAACAGGCCCGTAAGGCACAGGTATCTCCCTTCATTGTCTTTGTCTATATGGGTTTTCTTAAATGGGATAGACTTGTGTATGAGGATGCTCACACCGTTAATTTTTTTTGATGAGTGAGTGCTGTGAAAATGTTGAGGGTAGTGTGATGATAAAAAGCTAGGGATATTTTTACCCTTATAGTGTGTTTCCTGAAGCATGATGATGTGCCCCCCCCCTCCTGTGCAGATCAAGAAGAGCCATCCTACGTTTTTTGGGACAGTTTAACCCTTTGGTGTTTTGAGTAAAGATGTTCAGTACCTGTGAGTTATGTTGATCTTTATTGGTCATGTATATTGTGCCCCTCCTCCCACCCTCTACCTGAGTCATCCTGGTTCTTCAAGAAACATTCTAAGCATCCGGTCCTGTAGCTATATGGAGACAAATAAAACAAATAATAACAAAAACAGAAACATACAAAACATTTAACAATCTCCTCTAACAAAAGGAGAGTATACATTCTAACACTCAGTATATTGGGGATAAGAATTTATCCCAACTGGCTAGAACTTTCTTAGCAACTTAAGTGGAAACAGAAAAACAAAAAGGAAAGTTTAAACTAGGTAAACACATTCAAGTAACGCCCTGTTTAGGTTACTATAACAAGACAGATATGGTAATCAAGTGGACACTCATTAGTGTCTGTTAAGATGGGTCCTTGTACCTAGGGTCAGACAAGCCCCAGGCACCTTGCAAGCAAGCTTAAGCTCTGTCCATAAATACAACAGTTCTGGGGAGTCCGCTACCCCTTGGAGGCTGGGAAATTAGTATATATTCCATCCAGTGTTAATCACCCTTTTTCTGGCACTGTGGTATTGTTGATCGGCAGGTTTCTCCCAGTCCTCTTCTTCTGGACTTGCAACCATTCTTTTCTTTGTGGGAGGGGGTTAATGTCCAATCTGTGGTTTTTGCTGTTATGGGCATTTAGATTGCCATCTTCCTCCGGTATTTGAATGTCCAGTTCTTTGCATAGTCTGGGAATATCCTTTGGTGATTGACAAATATATCGTCTGCCTTTCCATAAGATTATGAGCTGGAATGGAAAGCCCCACCTGTATGGGATGTGATGCCTTTGCAGACTCATGGTCAGGGGTTTCATCTCTCTTCTTTTAGTGAGGGTTCTCTGAGAGAGATCTGCATATAGCTGTAGGTCTGAGTTTTCAAACTTAACCGGTTGTTGTTCCCTCGCAAGTTTCATTATGCTTTCTTTCATTTGGTAGCTTGAAATACGGACAATGACGTCTCTAGGAGGCTGTGTATCTGTCGGCTTGGGGCGAAGCGCTCTATGAGCTCTATCAATGTCTATTTTGATCGGTGTCTCTGTTTTTTTAAGAAAATTGAATAAATCTTGCAGGTATTGATCCAAATAAGGTGCATTGATGCTTTCTGGGATGCCTCTGATTCTTATATTCTGCCTCCTAGTTCTATTTTCCACGTCATCGATTTTTTCTTCCAGATCTTGAATTGCAGAGTTTTGCTCAGTAATAATATTGTGCAAGTCTGTAATTGTAGCAGAATGGGTGTCTTGAGTGTTTTCTACAGCTTCTACCCTGTGACCCAAATCAGACATTTCTTTCTTTAAATCATTAAGTTCTTCCTTAATGCAGTCCTTAACTTGGGCAACCAAACTAAGAAAATCTTTCTTTGAGGGGAGTGCTTCAAATAAGGCTTTAGGGATTGTGATAGTGTCTGTTGTGGCTTCATGATCAGAATCTGATGATGAAGATACCTCTGCAAAATCTTGTTCCTCTGCAGCCGCCATGGCTGAGGATTTAGCTTCAAGAGTTTTAAAAAAGTTATTTACAGAAGGAGTTTTGTGTGCTTTTTGTTTGGTGTTGTTGCCTCTTTTAGGTTGTCTTTTTGGAGACATGTTGGTATAGCAGGTGAATAAAGCTCCTCAGTTGCTTCACTACGTGCTCTTAAAACCAAATGTATGTATTCCTCCCTTGCTGAGTTTTGCAAAAATGATCAGTATTGAAAGGGGAGAGTGAAACTTTATACAGTGTGTTTATGCTTAACTGATCATTTGATCTGTGCTTTTGATAACTCTCCTTATTGTACACCTAGGCGTAGTGACATGAGTAACTGTGCAGGGCTAGATTATAACATAATTGCTCCTGAAAATTTCACAACCGCCAACATTATGACCACATATGAATGTATTTTTTAAAGTCATTGGTGTAGAGAGGCATGTACCTTAAAGCAAGCGATACACAGATATGATCCCCTCTCTATCTCTGCTCCCGGTCGGCCACGTGGGAGCCGTTTATTCCCCAGCGCACCGGATAAAATGTGCGTTATACATATAAGAAAAAAGATGCAGCTTAGCAATTTCACACCTATACTTCACCTCATCTTGGGGTTACTGGCTGCCCTTTAGATTTGTGATGCCCCTGAGGCTAGGGTTATCCTCCGTTGATAGGCCGCAAGTCGTATCTGTTAGGTGAAGGCCTAGGCGTAATAACACCGGCTGGAGCTTCTAAGAATCACCGCTCCTTCCGGTTTTCTATGTGGTAGGTAAATGTCCCGTAGCTTTGCTACCGCTGCTGGCTGTCTCCCGAGCTGATTATTAAGGGCATGAGCTGCGTCCTAGCCAGTTTGGGTGCGGGAGCTCCATCACACCGCGTCCATCTTCATGACCGGCTAGCTCCGCCCTGATCGTTATTATGGTTTATTCATCTTTTGCTATTATAAGTAATAGCCGGATGCTGGGGATGTTATACACGTTGCCCGGGTTGTTATACAAGTTGCCAGAGCTCTACGGTCTAGGAGCAAATAATAAAATAGTAAGGAGCGGGGGTTTACTTACTTACTCCTAGCCGATTCTGGAGCCTGGATGTTGATACAGCTGTTTCTTTTTTGGTCTTCCGCTCAAATGGTGTTGCCGCAGATAGCTTCTTTCTCGCTATCTTGATGTCCTCAGTTGTAAGTGCAACGGCACAGGTGTAACAGGTGTAACAGTATCCAAGTCTTCTGGTCTGCTAACAGATAGCGGCTACTTTGTAGCATAGATGTGAGGGCTTGTTTGTCCAATTGCGGTCCTTTTGTGAAAAAGTTTAAACAATTTTAAACAACGGTAATGGTGATATAGCTGTGCTGCCACGGATGTGACACAGAACATTGCATGGTAGTGGGCTTATTATATGTAAAGAACATTAGAGACATTTCAAAGATCAAAATAAACCTTGGTTGGCACATATTTAGTACACACATATGTCTGAGTACATTTAAATGGGACCTCCAATCTTGTACTGTCCATTGTAAATGTATGTATGCGTGCTGTGCATTAGTACTGAACACTTTGTGGCCTTCCACAGTGGCCATACTGACAAGTGCCTTAGGATATGGTAGCCATGAATGGACCCAGGATACTCGGCAAACACATTCATTATGTGCATGTTACTATTGCACACAAAGTGGACATAGATTGAATGAAAGTATTGCCGGATGCAATATGCCATTTGCTGGTTCCACAGTGGCAACAGAGCAATATGGGTGCAATGTATTGTCACCCACAAGTTAGGTATCCCCCCATATTTTATTAATCCTTCTTGAGATCAGGATGTCACTTTTTGAGGATGGCATTCCTAAACTTCCTGATTACGACAGTGAAAGTGCCTTGAGTCATCCTTTATGACATGGTATCAACTAATAATGTGCAGTGTATAGATGCTCTAGATGTTATTAACCTCAGCATCAGTGAGTGCACACTCCATGCATGTGTGAGCAAGGTGGCTGCTACATATTATTGTGTTGAGACAGAGCTGTTCACGAGCAAATGAACAAGCAAACTTGGGATCAATATTTGCATAGCTAAATAGCGAAAGACAATTAGTCCATCAAAAGATCACTGCTACACAATGGCGATCAAAAAGGCAAGAACGGCCTGATAGGCCAAGTTTGTAATCTGGGACATATTGGCTGTGACGTTTCTTTAATTTCGAGTGCACTAGACCTATGTGAGCACCTTAGTAATGACTCTTGACCATATGCAGATGAAAAATATTGAAAACATAGAACCCAATTATTTAGCCAGAGGTGGGAGCTGTTGTTAAAAAAATCTGGAAATGTTCTCGATAGCGTGGCCCCGTGCATTTTACCCAGCAACTTGTAATACTAGCGCAGAATAGTGTTTTTCGTTTCCCATTGAAAATATAGGACACATAATTTTATCAAAGGCTCGCAAACTGTTGAACTTTTTATATGGGTGGGTGCCAAAACCACGACTGCAAGTTTGTGAACGCGTGTGTAATCCTTGCGCAGTCTATAGCACGCCACTTGTAATCTAGCCCTTAATGATGTAAAGTGCAATGCACAGGCTGATTTAATGTTAAATCCAAAAAAGGTAAAAGGGGATTTAATCGAGATATGGGGGTGTTCTCAACAGAGTATTCCTTACAATTCAAGAGAGTTTGTATTATTTTGAGGAAGAATTTGAATATTTTGAGAGATGATGTGCTTTGATCACCGATAGTTAAACATTGTAGGTTTGTGACTAGAAGACCACCTACTTTATCCTCAAAGTAATCCCCTAGCTATATTTGTAGGACAAATTCCAATAGAGGTAACTGGCTGGGGAGAAAAGATATTTATAAATGTGGTATGAGATCCTGTTTTATTTGTGGAGTAATTTCATTAGGGGATTTCTTCAGTTCTGTAACAAATGCATATTTTGAAATGAAACACTATGTGAACTGTAGGACAGTGTTTGTTGTTTATTTAGTGGAGTGCAATCTTTGTTCCCAACAATATGTGGGTCAGACCTCTAGAGAACTGAGGTCTAGAGTTAGGGAACATTTAAGATATGTAAAAAAAACAATTATTCAGCTATGGCAAAGCATTTGAATTATGTACATATGTTGAATGTTCCATAATTGTGTACAACAGTTATTGATCTTGCTTTTTAGGGGTGGGAACAAATATAAGATTCTACAGAATGGTTTTATAAGTTAAAAAAGAAGACCCCCATATGGTATGAATCAGGATTGGATACTTTGTAGAATAGCTTTATATGATAATAACTATGACTGTGCTGTTTTGAAGATATGCATTGCAATAGTTGTTTAAGAACACTTTTTGTTTAACCTTATTCAATATTTTGTGTTCAAATATGAATTTATATTTTTTAAATAAGTAACTGTTTTTAACTTTCCCCTGATTTGTAACACATAGTGCTCAAGATATATGAACATTCCTAATTCTACTTAGATATGTAAATTCATTTTTTTATATTTATAATGGCATATGCGCTGTCTTGATCATTAAAGTTTAATTTTGACTTCTATGTCTCCTTAACCGAGTTTGGATAAAAATATGCTATTCTCTTTCAGGATCTGGATGAGACCTGTTTAACAGTGTAGGAGATGGGATTGATTTATTCAAATGTGCTAAAATATATTAAATCTAACGGTTAGGGCCTGGATTACAAGTTGAGCGTTGTTGATAGCGCATTGTGCGCTATAAATATTGCAGGCCCACCCTCAGAATAGCGCATAATCTGGTATTACAAGTGAATGGTAAAACAGAAATAACAGAGAATGTTTAGCATGGCCGACACTTCTTTAGTGCTCCCTATACATCCAACGGATACCACGGCCACTCAAGCGCTACAACATAACAGTGCTAAAAAACTTACCACGACTTGAGACCTGAAGTAAAGTGTTAGGGCTAGAATAAAAGTATAACAAAACACATGTAAAACACTTTAAAATAAAGTATCACACACACATATATTTATATATACTGTATATATATATATATATATATATATATACATACACTGTATATATATATATATATATATATATATATATATATAAATATAAATCCCACGTAGGTCTCCGCACTCAGTTTGCTTATAACAACTGCCCAGGGTACATTAAAAAGTACAACAGCCAAAGTCAATAGTAAGCACTCACCGGGACTTATAATACTTAGAACTTTAATAACAGTAATGTTTTGGGGGTGTTAGCCCCATCCTCAGACCGTACAACATACATAAAAACATACCTGTGCTTTATACCCCATCACCGAACACCTGTGCCACAAACCGGAACTCCCATTACGTCAGAACCGCTCCACTGCGCAGGACCGGCCGTTACCATGGTGGTTAAGGTTGACCCAGTACAGAGTTATAAGTCTACTACTTGGCTCCAACAAGTGAAACCTGGTTGCTATAAGTGTGCGGGTTGTACTACCTGCAATGGCCTCCACAATACCAAATTTTTTACCCATTCTTCTACTCACGAAAGGTTTGAGATCCGACATAGAGTAACCTGCACGACAACATATATTGTATATTTGCTTCATTGTCCGTGTGGGTTATTCTATGTCGGTAAAACCATTGACGACCTCCGGACTCGCATGGCCAACCATTGCACCTCAATACGTATGGCCATAAAAAAATGGCACGTCGGAACAACCTGTTTCCCGACATTTTGTGTTGTTTGGCCATGCAGTCTCAGATTTGAGGTATGTGATTATTGATCTCATCCTCCCTCTTGTAAGAGGGGGAGATAGAGGGAATTTGCTGTTACAACGTTCTTTGCATTAGTGTACAATTCAGGTTGCTTTAAATTTTACTGATGGAGACACCCTTATCTGCAATGATATGGAACCTTATAATATATATATATATATATATATATATATATATATATATATATATATATATATATATATATATAGTTTTTATGTAGTATGTTTTTGCTATGATTCACTGTTAAGGCTTAACACTGGTGAGTATAGATGGATCAGACGGTAGTAATAGGGAAAGAAAAGCCGATGTCTTATGGGAGATGGTTAAATATATGTACTATCTGCCACTATTCTATTTCAGACATGCCGCTTCCTGCGCAGTGGAGCAGTTCTGATATCATGGGAGTTCCGGTTTGTGGCACGGGTGTTCAGTGATGGGGTATAAAGCACAGGTATGTTTTTATGTATGTTGTACGGTCTGAGGACAGGGCTAAAACCCCGAAACATTACTGTTATTAAAGTTCTAAGTATTATAAGACCCGTGAGTGCTACTATTGACTTTGGCTATATATATACACCTGTATATATATATATATATATATATATATATATATATATATATATAGATAGATAGATAGATAGATAGATAGATACATACACTCACCGGCCACCTTATTAGGTACACCTTGCTAGTATCGGGTTGGACCCCCTTTTGCCTTCAGAACTGCCTTCATTATTTATGACATAGATTTAATTGGGTGTTGGAATAATTCCTCAGAGATTTTGGTCCATATTGACATGATAGCATTATGCATTTGCTTCAGATTTGTCGGCTGCACATTCATGATGTGAATCTCCTGTTCCACCACATCCCAAAGGTGCTCTATTGGGTTGAGATCTGGTGACTGTGGAGGCCATTGGAGTACAGTGAACTCATTGTCATGTTCAAGAAACCAGTTTGAGATGATTTGAGCTTTGTGACATAGTGCATTATCCTGCTGGAAATAGCCATCAGAAGATGGGTACACTGTAGTCATAAAGGGATGGACATGGTCAGCAACAATACTCAGGTAGGCCGTGAATTTAAACTAATGATCAATTGGTACTAAGGGGCCCAAAGTGTGCAAAGAAAATATTCCCCACACCATTATACTCCAACAACCAGCCTGAACTGTTAAAACAAGGCAGGATGGATCCATGCTTTCATGTTGTTTATGACAAATTCTGACCCTACCATCTGAATGTCACAGCTGAAATCGAGATTCATCAGACCAGGCAACGTTTTTCCAATCTTCTATTGTCCAATTTTGGTGAGCCTGTGCGAATTGTTCCAATCAGTCAATAGAATGAATAGAAGGTCTTCAAAAACTGTAATTCTATCAGCCAAGCAGAATGTAAGGCACACCATCTTGGATGACATCATTTAAAGGGAATCTTCGTTCTTCAGCAACCATCTTAAGAAGAGGATGCTCCGCGCCAGATGTCTTGAAGGTGGACCCTCTCCGCGCCGGATGGATGAAGATAGAAGATGCCGTCTGGATGAAGATTTCTGCCCACTTTGATGAAGACTTCTGCCGGCTTTGAGTAGGACTTCTGCTCACTTGGATGAAGAATTCTGCTGCCTGGATGAGGATGGATGTCCGGTCTTCAAAAACTGTAAGTGGATCGTCGGGGGTTAGTGTTAGATTTTTTTAAGGGTCTATTGGGTGGGTTTTATTTTTAGCTTAGGGTTTTGGCAATGTAAAAGAGCTAAATGCCCTTTTAAGGGCAATGTCCATCCAAATGCCCTTTTCAGGGCAATGGGGAGCTTAGGTTTATTTAGATAGGGTTTTATTTGGGGGGTTTGGTTGTGTGGGTGGTGGGTTTTACTGTTGGGGGGTTGTATGTATTTTTTATTGCAATGTAAAAGAGCTGATTTCTTTGGGGCAATGCCCCGCAAAGGCCCTTTTAAGGGCCATTGGCAGTTTAGTGTAGGCTAGGGTTTTTTTTATTTTGGGAGTGCTTTTTTATTTTGATAGGGCTATTAGATTAGGAGTAATTCAATTTTATTTTTGATAATTTCTTTTTTTATTTTGTGTAATTTAGTGTTTATTTTTTTTTGTAATTTAGATAATTGTATTTTGTTAATTTAATTTACTTAATTTATTGTAATGTTAGGTGTTAGTGTAACTCCGGTTAGGTTTTATTTTACAGGTAACTTTGTATTTATTTTAACTAGTTAGTTATCAAATAGTTAATAACTATTTACTAACTAGTCTACCTAGTTAAAATAAATACAAACTTACATGTGAAATAAAAATAACACCTAAGCTAACTACAATGTAACTATTATTGTAGCTAGCTTAGGGTTTATTTTACAGGTAAGTTTGTATTTAGTTTTAAATAGGAATTATTTAGGTAATAATAGTAGGTTCCGCAAACCGGAACTCCCATTACGTCAGAACCGCTCCACTGCGCAGGACCGGCCGTTACCATGGTGGTTAAGGTTGACCCAGTACAGAGTTATAAGACTACTACTTGGCTCCAACAAGTGAAACCTGGTTGCTATAAATGTGCGGGTTGTACTACCTGCAATGGCCTCCACAATACCAAATTTTGTACCCATTCTTCTACTAATGAAAGATTTGAGATCCGACATAGAGTAACCTGCACGACAACATATATTGTATATTTGCTTCATTGTCCGTGTGGGTTATTCTATGTCGGTAAAACCATTGACGACCTCCGGACTCGCATGGCCAACCATTGCACCTCAATACGTATGGCCATAAAAAATGGCACGTCGGAACAACCTGTTGCCCGACATTTTGTGTTGTTTAGCCATGCAGTCTCAGATTTGAGGTATGTGATTATTGATCACATCCTCCTTCTTGTAAGAGGGGGAGATAGAGGGCATTTGCTGTTACAACGTTAGTCCAGGTGGATATTCAACCTGGGTACTTTGGTGCCCAGGGGGTTGAATACACACCTGGACTGGCATTGTTTCCTATGAGTTACTCATTACCATTCATTATTAAGATATGAGGGCAAGCTTAGCCAGTTTAGATTAGTATGTGGCATAATGAATCCAATGTTGTTTTATTCAGTCCCTAGATATAGATTTATTAATGCTTTAGAAATTTGCCATACGGCCTCTTTTTGCTGTATTAACATAGTCTTATAGTTTCCCTACTATGTATATTTATATATATTCGTGGTAATCTTTGCATTAGTGTACAATTCAGGTTGCTTTAAATTTTACTGATGGAGACACCCTTATCTGCAATGATATGAAACCTTATAATATATATATATATATATATATATATATATATATATATATATATATTTTTTTTTTTATGTAGTATGTTTTTGCTATGATTCACTGTTAAGGCTTAACACTGGTGAGTATAGATGGATCAGACGGTAGTAATAGGGAAAGAAAAGCCGATGTCTTATGTGAGATGGTTAAATATATGTACTATCTGCCACGCCACTATTCTATTTCAGACATGCCGCTTCCTGCGCAGTGGAGCGGTTCTGACATCATGGGAGTTCCTGTTTGTGGCACGGGTGTTCAGTGATGGGGTATAAAGCATAGGTATGTTTTTATGTATGTTATACGGTCTGAGGACAGGGCTAACACCCCCGAAACATTACTGTTATTAAAGTTGTAAGTATTATAAGACCCGTGAGTGCTTACTATTGACTTTGGCGATAGAGATAGAGATGATAGAGATAGAGATGATAGAGATAGAGATGATAGAGATAGAGATGATAGAGATAGAGATGATAGAGATAGAGATGATAGAGATAGAGATGATAGAGATAGAGATGATAGATAGAGATAGAGATGATAGATAGAGATAGAGATGATAGATAGAGATAGAGATGATAGATAGAGATAGAGATGATAGATAGAGATAGAGATGATAGATAGAGATAGAGGAGATAGATAGAGATGATAGAGATAGAGATGATAGAGATAGAGATGATAGAGATAGAGATGATAGAGATAGAGATGATAGAGATAGAGATGATAGAGATAGAGATGATAGAGATAGAGATGATAGAGATAGAGATGATAGAGATAGAGATGATAGAGATAGAGATGATAGAGATAGAGATGATAGAGATAGAGATGATAGAGATAGAGATGATAGAGATAGAGATGATAGAGATAGAGATGATAGAGATAGAGATGATAGAGATAGAGATGATAGAGAGATAGATAAAAAATATATATATATATATATATATAGATATAGATATAGATATAGATATATATATACACTCACCGGCCACCTTATTAGGTACACCTTGCTAGTATCGGGTTGGACCAACTTTTGCCTTCAGAACTGCCTTCATTATTTATGGCATAGATTTAATTGGGTGTTGGAATAATTCCTCAGAGATTTTGGTCCATATTGACATGATAGCATTATGCAGTTGCTGCAGATTTGTCGGCTGCACATTCATGATGTGAATCTCCTGTTCCACCACATCCCAAAGGTGCTCTATTGGGTTGAGATCTGGTGACTGTGGAGGCCATTGGAGTACAGTGAACTCATTGTCATGTTCAAGAAACCAGTTTGAGATGATTTGATCTTTGTGACATAGTGCATTATCCTGCTGGAAATAGCCATCAGAAGATGGGTACACTGTAGTCATAAAGGAATGGACATGGTCAGCAACAATACTCAGGTAGGCCGCAGATTTAAACTAATGCTCAATTGGTACTAAGGGGCCCAAAGTGTGCAAAGAAAATATCCCCCACACGATTATACTCCAACAACCAGCCTGAACTGTTAAAACAAGGCAGGATGGATCCATGCTTTCATGTTGTTTATGAAACATTCTGACCCTACCATCTGAATGTCACAGCTGAAATCGAGATTCATCAGACCAGGCAACGTTTTTCCAATCTTCTATTGTCCAATTTTGGTGAGCCTGTGCGAATTGTTCCAATCAGTCAATAGAATGAATAGAAGGTCTTCAAAAACTGTAATTCTATCAGCCAATCAGAATGTAAGGGACACCATCTTGGATGACATCATTTAAAAGGAAACTTCATTCTTCAGCAACCATCGTAAGAAGAGGATGCTCCGCGCCAGATGTCTTGAAGGTGGACCCTCTCCTCGCCGGATGGATGAAGATAGAAGATGCCGTCTGGATGAAGATTTCTTCCCACTTTGATGAAGACTTCTGCCGGCTTTGAGTAGGACTTCTGCCCACTTGGATGAAGACTTCTGCTGCCTGGATGAGGATGGATGTCCGGTCTTCAAAAACTGTAAGTGGATCGTCGGGGGTTAGTGTTAGATTTTTTTAAGGGTTTATTGGGTGGTTTTTATTTTTAGCTTAGGGTTTTGGCAATGTAAAAGAGCTAAATGCCCTTTTAAGGACAATGTCCATCCAAATGCCCTTTTCAGGGCAATGGGGAGCTTAGGTTTATTTAGATAGGGTTTTATTTGGGGGGTTTGGTTGTGTGGGTGGTGGGTTTTACTGTTGGGGGGTTGTATGTATTTTTTATTGCAATGTAAAAGAGCTGATTTCTTTGGGGCAATGCCCCGCAAAGGCCCTTTTAAGGGCCATTGGCAGTTTAGTGTTGGCTAGGGTTTTTTTTTTATTTTGGGGGGCTTTTTTATTTTGATAGGGCTATTAGATTAGGAGTAATTCGTTTTTATTTTTGATAATTTCTTTTTTATTTTGTGTAATTTAGTGTTTATTTTTTTTTGTAATTTAGATAATTGTATTTTGTTAATTTAATTTATTGTAATGTTAGGTGTTATTTTACAGGTAACTTTGTATTTATTTTAACTAGGTAGTTATCAAATAGTTAATAACTATTTACTAACTAGTCTTCCTAGTTAAAATAAATAAAAAAACTTACCTGTGAAATAAAAATAACACCTAAGCTAACTACAATGTAACTATTAGTTATATTGTAGCTAGCTTAGGGTTTATTTTACAGGTAAGTTTGTATTTAGCTTTAAATAGGAAGTATTTAGGTAATAATAGTAGGTTTTACTTAGATTTATTTTAATTATATTTAAGTTAGGGTGTGTTAGGGTTACGTTAGGTTTAGGGGTTAATAGGTTTATTATAGCGGCGGAGTGGGCGGACGGCAGATTAGGGGTTAATTATATTTAAATAGTGTTTTTTTATGCGGGAGGGCGGTGGTTTAGGGGTTAATAATTTTATTAAAGTGGCGACAATGTCAGGGAGCTGCGGAATAGGGGTTAAAACATTTTTTAAGCGGTGGCGATGTCCGGAGCGGCATATTAGGGGTCAATAATTTTATTTTATTATTTGCGATGTGGGAGGGCCTCGGTTTAGGGGTTAATAGGTAGTTTATGGGTGTTAGTATACGTTGTATCACTTTAGTTATGAATTTTATGTTACAGCTTTGTAGCGTAAAACTCATAACTACTGACTTTAGATGACGGTACAGTCATTGTCATTTTAGGCTGTACCGCTCACTTTTTGGCCTCCCCACAAAACTCGTAATACCGGCGCTATGGAAGTCTCATTGAAAAATATTTTTTTTAAAAGTACGGTACTGACGTTGCGTGACGGCCAAAAAAGTGTGCGGTACAGCTATTCTGACAAGACTTGTAATAGCAGCGTTAGGGAAAAAGCATCGTTGTGGGCCATAATGATGCTTTTTCACTCATAACGCCAAACTCGTAATCTGGCTTTTAGTTATTTGCATTGTGGGGAGTTGGCGGTTTAGAGGTCAATAGTTTAATTAGGTTTAATGCATTGTGTGGGGTTGGCGGATTAGGGTTTAATAGTGTTGATAGGTAGTTGGCGTTGTGGTTGAATGGCGGATTAGGGGTTAATACATATATTAAGTAGATTGTGATGTGGGGAATGGCGGGTTAGGGGTTAATATATTTATTAGGTATATTGCGTTGTGGGGGTTTGGCTGTTTAGGGGTTTATGCTTTCATTATTAGTTGCAATGTGGGGGGATTGCGGATATAGGGGTTTTGACGTGTCGGGTTTATTTTTGGGTGGCGGGTTAGACTTTTACGGGCAATTTAACATATTTTTGTATTTTCTCAGATGCCGGCAATTTCTAAACTGCCGTATGTCACTGGCGACTCCAGAAATGTATATTTCTGCACATTTCTGGACATCGCTAGTTTATCTGACTTATGGCAGTTTATAAATGGCCAACGGGGTTTATTGGATTCCCTGATGTGCGAGGTGAGAATACAGGCGATGCGGGTTTCAGCAGTTGCGCTGAAGCCTGCGCTGTATATGTAATCTCGGCATTCAATTTTAAGCAAATTTCTAATTTAATCCTATTATCATTTTTTTTATTCTCTTAGTATCTTTATTTGAAAAAGCAGAAATGTAAGCTTAGGAGCCTGCCCATTTTTAGTTCAGCACCATGGGAAGCGCTTGCAGATTTATCTACCAATCAGCAAGCTCTATTCAGGTGCTGAACCAAAAATGGGCTGGATCCTTAGCTTACATTTCTGTTTTTCAAATAAAGATACCAATAGAACGAAGAAAAAATGAATATACGAGTAAATTAGAAAGTTGCTTAAAATTGCATACTCTATTGGAATCATGAAAGTAAAAAACTGGGTTTCATATTCCTTTAAAGCACTTGAAACTGATGCAGCATAGTTTTAAAAAGCTAACTATAAAACATGGACGTCTCATTATAAAGGGACTAAGCAGCCAATCAGTATACTTGTCCAATGACTTGAAAGGGAGCATGCATCTGGCATGTGCAGGTACAGTCATGTTATTTCCCTATTCAGTTTAAGGAAGTTTACTATGAAATATCACAAGGTTTTCATGTAAAACATCTTCCTTTTTCACATAGAGATGTTCAGGTGATTTTTTCTTGTCAGATTTTTACAGTTGTGCTGCATCACTGTCAAGCAATTTAGAATATGGGTATTATGTCCCTTTAATTGGTGTCATACAAGCCCCTAATGACTTTGAGAAGGTGTGGTGTTTCAATGCTAGTGCACAGGGCACTCACAGCAGTGATAACGTTAACTAGCAGCAGAAGCATTTTTGCTAAAGGAAGTATATTTCAAAGTTGATTCTATTTAAAATTTAAATTTGCCCATGCTCATTTAAATTTTGTCCTTTCCAGGGGAGGCAGGTGAGGGAGTGTCTCACCTGTGTCATCAAGTAAAAAAAAAAAAAATCAATAATACCTTTAAAATCTTTCTTTTAAAAAATCTATTCTATTCTGGTCACATTCCTGGTTGGTTCACAAAAATGAGTGACAGAACCAGGGCCAGGCAGTAACGTGACCGGAGTGAATAAGAGATGAGGGGTTCCCTCTTAGGTGTATGGGTGTGCGCACGCATCCCTGTTTCTAAGAGAGTGCACTCACATTTTGAAAATGTTCATAGACAGAACTGGCTGTGTATATATATATATATATATACAGGTAGCCCTCAGTTTACGCCGGTTTTAGGTTCCAGAAGGAATGGTTGTAAATCGAAACCGTTGTAAATTGAAACCCAGTTTATAATGTAAGTCAATGGGAAGTGAGGGAGATAGGTTCCAGGCCCCTCTCAAAATTGTCCTAAGTAACACCTAATACATTATTTTAAAAGCTTTGGAATGAAGACTTTAAATGCTAGACAGCATTATAAACCTAATAAAATAATCACACAACACAGAATATATAATTAAACTAAGTTAAATGAACAAAAACATTTGCTAAACAGCATTATAAACCTAATAAAATAATCACAAAACACAGACTTCACTTGCATTTTTCTGCAAACAGTTCTTTCTATGCATTCCAATCTGGACTGAGTTATAGACAGGAAGATCTTGTTCCTTTGGAATCTGCTTGATAGCTCAGGTCTGGTTAAACTGATTAATTTCAGCTTGCTTGGCTTTGCTGCAACACAAGCAGACAGATCCACCTACTGGCTATTTTAATAAATGCACTGCTTCTCAATGCTTTTCAATAGCAGTCACATGACTGGAAAAAAAGGTTGTTATTCTGAAACGGTGTAAATTGAACCGTTGTAAAACGAGGGCCACCTGTATATATATATATATATATATATATATATATATATATATATATATATATATATATATATATATATATCTTTTCTTTTTTTACATAGATTTTTTTTTTAATGCTGGTGATCAGTTGTACTATTGTGCTAACTGATGCAGCAGTAATTTAGTAGGCGGGAAATACAAACATCAGTCTGAGGAAATAACTGAGAGGAGTGCTGAGGAACAGCCTTAGAAATTGAGTCCCTGGGATTCAAAGATTCTCTAGGTTGAAGAAAAATTGTAGTTCAGACTTCACAAAGGTTTCCTTATCTAAACAGGGGAGTTCCAAGGGTATGTCTGGCGCTCTCTCACAAGTCTTGTGAAATTTTCTAAGCAATTTAAACAAGTTAGTCTCACTGATTTGTCTCGCCAGCTGTATGCAGGTGAAGTTTGCTCAAAATTCACAATACACTTATTTTTTTTCTAACAGAAAAGTAATATATACTAAAATATAGACAAAAGAAAGTTAAATGTAGTGAAAACATTTCAGTTTAATTTGAAATTGATGCAAACAGAGCCTTTAAATCAGCCCCATGGGTTCTCCAGTTACCTTCTCTCTCCCATGGGAAATTTTGTATCCCAGAGAGCTTCATTACTTTTTATAGAAGGCATCTCTCATCTCTCTGGGATTTCCAGGTTCCTTCAATTTTCTTAGAAAATCCAGTGAGTTCTGCCCCTATGAAGTCAGCACTATATTCTCTTTCCAAACTAGAGAATTTTTTATTATATGGCCCATAGAAATTGATTACACTCTCTGTGAGCCTATTTTGTTTAAGTTACACATAAACTGTGAAAGCATAATTAGATTTTGAAAAATCACAATCCTAAATACACTGTTTTATACAAAATAAAATACAAAATAGAAAGTGCAAAGTTTAAATTTAATAAAATGTATTCTGAAGTGTAAATGTATATAAAATAGAAATCACAAAGTGTAAATGCATCAGAAAGCTCATGTTATGTGTGATGGATGGGAAATTAGACTGTGAAAATTATTACAAAAATATACATCACACATTTTTTTCTTTGAAGTTTCTTTGAGTTCTGTAAAAGATGTTCTGTAAGCAGCCTGTAGGTGGCGCATGACACTGTAATGAGGAGGAAAGTAGCCAGAAATGGGAATAAAAAAATAGAGAATGGTTACTGCTTTTGCTTCTCATTGTTCTACAGGTGTGTAAAACTAAAACTGACATGTAAGAGACTCATAAGGGTTAATTATTGCTGTATGTTCAGTTAAAAGCAAATACAGAGTGTTGTATGATGAGTTCATTAGTGATTGATTAATGCAAGATGTAAAAGTAAACAAGGTTTACTTTATTATTAAAAATATGGGTTAAAACCAATAGATGCACAATGATTATATATATTTTATGTGTACCTTTGAGGGATTCATATGTTAAGCCTTACTTTGTGCTATATTGATTGATGTATTTTGCCATGTGGTGTACAGACATGTAAAATGGCAGTTAGCAGCCATGTATTATTAAAGAGGTAAAAGAGAGAAGATACTTAACGATAAAAAGTACTGCAAACTGTGATTAGTTTAAATCTGTTTGCCATTTTTGAAAGAGTATTTAAGTATCATGAGTATGTTGAACTTGTGTATGTAAATAGTGTAAATTAAACACAGAACACTTGTTTAATGTGATTTAAGTGTATTGCAATGGCATAAGATGTAAACAAACTGTTTTCTATATTGTTATTAGCAGAACACATGCCTTTAGACACAGCAGTGTGATATATGTTTATTGCAATGGTATAAGATTGTCAGGGTATGGCTGAGTGGCATTGGATATCACATAATTCAATATCTCATCTAGATAATATCTACTATAAATTAATTTAGCTGCATTGTGAACAAACACTGGAATGGGTGATATCAACCCCTCCCTTTTATTCTCAACTTCAGACTTGGAAAACATCATAAATAGACAGGACTTCTAAAAAGAACAAACATTGGTCCCAAACTATAAGAGATAATGTCACATCTCAAGAGCCTTTGATCACAGTCTCAAAAGAGAGGTAATTTCTAAAGAATTATTGTTGTATAGTCTTCCCAGATTGAAATCTCTAAATTAATTTAGCCTAAGAAATTAATTACTTAGATCACAGGAACCCCTGTGGATAAACAGACATGATTGTCTGAGATGGGTCCTTTGAGGCCTAAGTGTATGTGGAGAAGAACCTATTTTTACAGAGGGAAATGACCGTTTACACTGAGGTGTAAATTGCCCCTGAACCTTAGATACACAAAGAATCTGAACTCATGTTACAGCTAACATATGGGATGTTGGAGACAAGATACTCTCTACATAAGTCAGATAAGCAAACAGAAATTATGAGAATATAGTAAGTAGCACAGGCCTGTTAATTGCCCCTGATCGTCAGATACACATCTGTACTGAGAAAACACATGTTTTGCATTGTAACTTTGAAATTTATTTTAAAGTACAACTTATGTGTAATTTTCAGTATTGTATAAAAATGTATGTTTGTGGATCTAACAAACAGTGCCTAATAGTAACATATTAGATAAGTATTTGCTGAACTTAATAAGTAGCTGTATAGTAAATGTAAATAGATTAATCTGAGAGATTGTCTGTTTGGATAATATTAAATATGAAATTAATTGAGTATAAATTTATATAAGTTAACATTCTCCACACCCAGACTATATTAACAACATATATGTATTGATCCAAAACATACTATATTGGATAAATGTCTGCTGTATTGAATAATAACTGCATTGATAGATTTATAAATGTTTGACTCATTTCAAAATAACAACATGTTTCTTTATTTTTCAGACAACAAGATGTCCTATGAATATTGGTCATAAACATAAGTCCATGCACTCAAAAATTATTAGAAACATGAAATATACTGTATTCATATTAAGATACAATACAATGCCAGGATGTTGAATGCTATGATTCTGTGAAGAAAAATAATTAACAGTAAATTGCTTACTAGTATGATGCTAGTAATATACTTATGTTTAGTCTCTATAGATACATGATAAGTCATATTAGATGGGACAGATATGTGACCAGACAAGTTTCTTAATATCAGGAAATAATGAGTATATTAAGTATACAATTAAAAGATACATATAAGAACTGTATTTACTGTAGCAGTATTGATAATGAGACTGCATTTCTGGTTGTCTGCTGCCACCTATAGTTCAAAGATGGTATCGCAACCAAAAGGTAAATGGCTACTCAGGGATGCGTCTCCCAAATAACCAAGAGATGTTCAGCTCGAAGGGCCTATCACAGACAAGCTTCCATGGTGCGTATACCATATTCACCAATGATTAGAATAAAAAGGGATGGGGTGTATCATGTGATATAACCTCATGCAAGGCAAAGGAAAGGGGTCTTTGCTGCTGAGTTTTGACTGACAAACTGTTGCCTTGGAATCCAGTCTCTATAAAGCAAATCTGGGCCTAACTTCCTTATCCATATTGCAAAAATACCTCTCTTAATTTATGAGATGAACTTCATTTTTATCTGGTAATGTATAAAAAGGTTATTTCATACTTTTAAATTTAAATCAAAGATATTCTAAAGCTTTAGTTAGATTGTAGTAAGTATACTGGTATTAGGTAGCAAATATGTTATGTACTGGATCGCAACTTCAGAGTTTGGGAGAGAAAAAAGAATGCAAAAGACTCAGATGTACTGATGCCTATACTAATTGTTTACAGGAAAAAGTCTGTTTGGATCCTGTAATTAGCTGTATGCTAAGATATGAGTAGAGAGAGACTAGCTGAGTTGCCTGGTTTTTATAGTAGTGGTTTTAGGTACAAGACTCTAAACACAGTGAAAGAGTGAGCTCTGTGTAAGCTGACAGTCTATATTGTAGATAGAGCGGTCTGGCGTGCTATTGCTTGTTTTCAGGAGGCATTGCTGGCACTGAATGAGAGATCTCCATGAACAGCAATGCAGGGAGTGTGTGCGCATCAACCACAACCAATCCGATGCGATGATTTGATGACAGTCTGTGGTCGGCAGCTCCGGAACCACGGTATGCGGTTAAGTAGAGATAAAGTAAGTTAAGGTTGATATTCCTGATCCTAGTGACAAAATGTCCTTGTAAGGGCAGCTGGTTGTAAGACTGTAGCGGGGACTGCAGCAGCCGTAAAGGTGACAATGTCCCAGACCCCAGCAGTTGGTGGTGTGTGTGGTTGAGAGCCGGGTGGGAATAACTCCAGAAAAGGTTTGCAATCAGCAAGTGAGAGTAACACACAGGGAAAAAGTAGTAGTTACAGACTTGCTGGATGAATTTCTCAGGGGAACAGATACGTGGAATTTTAAGCCAGAGTAGTTTTTTAGAGAGGTATCATGGGAATTTGAAGGGATGTCTTAAAGGGATAAGCACCGTGAGATATATCCATGACAACTGGTATTCAATATTAATGTTTAGAAAGAATTTTGTATTTTGATATCATAAATTAATTACAGTTATTGCTATATATATATATATATATATATATATATATATATATATATATATATATATATATATTAGAATTTTATTATTGTAGCTAAATAAGAGATCATTTCAGGTCAGACATATTGGCATATATAAATGAAACCTGCTCAACGGAGCGCCCCTGGGGTATGTAAAAACAAATCCTGAGAATATGATAGGCACTAATAGAGTGAGGGTATATGTGAAAAAAATATATAAATGATATCCTAGGCGGCAAGCAAATATTCCCAGTGCGTCTGCACATGCACAAAATAGCAACAGTCCATCCAATGTAGGGAAAAATAAGCGCTCCAAGCCCACAGATATATAAAAGTTCAATTTTATTCCAAACTTGTTAAAATCATACAAGGATAGATTAAAAAGTGGTAAGCACAGTAGTGCAAAAACAGGTTGTAAAACAGGTGCAAAAAACAGCAAACGTTTCGTGCTCCATGCACTTGGTCACTTGCACCTGTTTTACAACCTGTTTTTGCACTACTGTGCTTACCACTTTTTAATCTATCCTGTATGATTTTAACAAGTTTGGAATAAAATTGAACTTTTATATATCTGTGGGCTTGGAGCGCTTATTTTTCCCTACATTGGATGGACATATTGGCATATAAATTGGCTGTTTGCATTAATAATATATACAATTTCTGATGTTTTTAATTAAAGTTATATAGAATCATTTGTGGGCTAAATAACTTAATTATACTTGTCTGAAAGTTATCTTAAATCTATTGAAATCCAGTAATATTTGGGTGAAGTATCTTGTTATACTGTTTAACTAAACACTGTTAAGCTAACGGTCCATACTCTGGTATTTTATTGTGGTATTTTAAGGCGATTATTCAAGTTAATTAGTAAAGTTAATTTTAAAGGTATTTTTTTATGATTTGTGTATAGAATATTGTAACGGAATAAGCGTGCATAGTTGATTCAAAGCGAATCTCTACTTAATATATTTCAATGTGTATATAAATCTTAACTAATCTAAAGAATTTAGGAATAATTATTAATTTCAATTGTTTCGTATATACATTTTAATTTGAGGTTGTTTTAAAGAATAATATAAATAAATTGTATTATAACCCTGGCAGGGGCATATTACTGCCTAGGCAGACAAGGCACGGGCCTAGGGCGGCAGTTTGGGAGGGGCGGCATTTTTTCTCACTATACAGTGAGACAAACTAAATAAAGCAACTTGGAAGAAGAAAAAAAAAATTGTGCTACATATTTTTTTTATTAGTATGTGTGTCATGCCGCTTAACAGTCAGGAGCCTTATCTGATTGATTATATAAGTTACTGCTTATTGAGCAGGACTCAGGAGACATACTCATAGTGTCTTGCATACAGCGGCTGTGAGACTGAGAGAGGCAGCAGCAGGCACACAGTGAGGCTGGTAAAAAAACAAAACATTTTTTAAAAAAAAATATGTCAGCAGGAGAATTCCAAGTAAACAGTCAGTTCTGAGGATCTGTCTCTGCAGATTGATGTCTCATTCTGCTCTCAGCCTTCCCCAGGTAATAAATCAAATCTTTATCTTGGAAGTCTTAGGTTGCTCCTACACTTGTACTGTGAGGATCTGTAGTCTGCACAGATTTTATTAACCTTATCCCTGCCTGTTATGCTTGCATGCAAATTGCAAGGATAAACATATTCACACATATCATTAGTTTATTGCCCACTTAAATCAGAGTAGTAATAAAGTTTTTGTGTGTGTGTAAATCTGTGAGTGTGTGTGTGTTTGTGTGTATGTGTAAATGTGTGTGTATGTGTAAATGTGTGTGTGTGTGTGTGTGTGTGTGTATGTGTATGTGTATTTGTGTGTAAATATGTGTATGTGTGTTTGTGTGTATGTATAAATATGTGTTTGTGTGTGTATAAATATGTGTATGTGTGTTTGTGTGTGTGTAAATATGTGTGTAAATGTGTATGTATGTTTGTGTGTGTAAATATGTGTGTGTGTGTAAATGTGTATGTGTGTAAATATGTGTATGTGTGTTTGTGTGTAAATGTATGTTTGTGTATGTGTTAATGTGACAGTGTGAATGTATGTCTAAATATGTTAGTGTGTGTGTAAATGTGTGAATGTATGTTTGTGTGTAAATCTGTGAATGTATGTTTGTGTGTGTGTTAAATGTGTGTTTGTGTGTGTAAATATGTGTGTGTGTTAATGTGACAGTTTGAATGTATATTTGTGTGTGTAATTGTGTGAATGTATGTTTGTGTGTGTGTGTAAATATGTGAATGTATGTTTGTGTGTGTGTGTAAAGGTATGTTTGTGTGTGAAAATATGTGTGTGTGTGTGTTAATGTGACAGTGTGAATGTATGTTTGTGTGTGTAAATATGTATATGTGTGTGTAAATGTGTGAATGTATGTTTGTATGTGTGTGCGTACATATGTGTGTGAATGTGAAAAAATTGTGAACTTTAACAACATTGGAAATAATTGTTCCTTCCTTGTGTCCTAATCTTAAAAAGTCACATTTTACTTTGACCAACAATTATTGTGGCCGAAAAACAGCCTAAAACCTAGGGGGAGCAGCAGAATTTTGATTGCCTAGGGCAGCACAAAACCTAAATACGCCACTGAACCCTGGTATATACTGACAAGATGTAAAATAACTGTTTTCTATACTGTTATTAGCAGAACACATGCCTTTAGACACAGCAGTGTGATATGTTTATTGCAATGGTATAAGATGTAAAATAACATTTTTCTATGCTGTTATTAGCAGATCACATGCCTTTAGGCACAGCAGCATTATAGGAGAAATAAAAAACAGAGGGGCGCCTCATGTGTGGTATAGTCTGATTGAAGACATAAGAAAAAGCAACAGAATAGCCAAATGAGTACTCACATACTCCACGAGCACACTCATGTGCTGTTAGGGGCAGGCTGTAGATTTAGATGGGTGTGACAGCTCACCCGTTCAAGGATACTTCCAATACTGTAGTTCTGCAACAGGTGTAAAACAAACAGAGAGCACTATATGTGCAGACCATTAAGGATGATACATAAAAATGTGCTTTATAGTATAAAGTGGGTACTCACATACTCCCAAAGCACACCAATGTGCTGGTAGATACAGGCTGCAGATTCAGGCAGGTGTGGCAGCTCACCCAAACAAACGATCTTTTGGTATTGATGCAGTGAAATCAAAGGCAGGTTTAATGCTTCTCAGTAGCTGTGCACTTAGTAGTGATTGCAGGCAGATGGTAGGAAATGAGATCCACTCCAAAAGTAAAAATTTGCAAATATTTATTAAAAACAAAAATTTAAAAACAACACCAGGGTTGTTATACAAAGTGGATTACAGGGTCACCCAGTTGGCCCCAATGATTGCAACGCGTTTCTCGGTTGGCAAACCGTTTCATCAGGCATATCATAATCATTCCTACCTCTGCCTTTTATACCCTACAAACAAACAATTGTGTCCATTCTAAGGGGTGTGTTCCTAATTGATTCTCACCTGTGTGAGCTATCAGGTGTCTCTGAGGCTAATTGGTTGTTCACTAGAAAAAATATACTTTGCAACTAAAAAATTGACTTTGCAAAATAAAAAATTGAAATATTCACCCTTTTGTGTATACCAAGTTGTGCATTAATGTGTTACATGTAGAAGAAAAGAAAGAAAAAATGTGTAGTAAAATAATAAATATATTCCAGTTATGTTACCAATCAATAATATGGCAATCCCTTTTCTGCTAATGCACACAGAAAAATTGCAAAGGGCAGCTGCATAAAAGGCTGCTGTCTATGTGTGTTTTTTTTGGCATTTTTAGTTCAATAACAAACTGAATATAAACTTCTTAGTATGTTATAATATTCACCCTTTTGTGTATACCAAGTTGTGCATTCATGTGTTACATGTAGAAGAAAGAAAGAAAAAATGTGTAGTAAAATAATAAATATATTCCAGTTATGTTACCAATCAATAATATGGCAGTCCCTTTTCTGCGAATGCACGCAGAAAAATCGCAAAGGGCAGCTGCATAAAAGGCTGCTGTCTATGTGTGTTTTTTTGGCATTTTTATTTCAATAACAAACTGAATATAAACATCTTAGTATGTTATAATATTTTTAGTAGGTTGGACAGCAAATGCGCAATCTTGTCCTATTGTGGGATATAGAACGTGAGCAGTTTAGTCAGAAGTCTTTAAATAGTCACTTGTGCAGCAGTGTGAAAGAAAAAAAAACAAAAAAAAACATTGGAAGTGGAACTGTGATACTACTGTAAGTAGCGTCTTCTGTAGAGTCAGTCCCCTAAAAAGGTGACATTAATATTAATATATGACCATTGATATGGGCCTAAAAGAAAAAAGATGAAAAGAAAAAAGAAATAAGAGCAAATCCTACGTGTGTGTGTGTGTCTATGTGCTTAACAAAGTCAATTTTGCTCAGAACTGCAAAAAAACACAGTTCTACACTACACTACATTCTTTTGAAGATTATAGAATGTAGTGTAATGTAAGTTATGATTACAAAGGCCCTAATGGAGGGTCACTAATATATTAAGACTAATTGATGGATAGAGAATAGTGCTATTTGGATCTATGGGTGGATAATGTTACGACCCATACTCTTAGGGATAAGATAAGGGGGTATGATATATGACCGGATAGCTGAATAATAGAAGATGGTGGTGCCTTCTAAAAGGCCACCAAATCTAATACTTCATTAAGGCCAGAGGGAAACAAAGACTGGAACTTGAAGATCCAGTATGTCTCTCTCTGGCGCAAATGAGTATATCTATTGGTTCCCATTTTGGAAGGGATGAATTCCAGTGGAGTGATGCAAAAAGTATGATGGTGTCCTTGATGCTGAACAGTGCTGTGGCGCGATATGCTATGTTTAAGTGATTGTTTTTGATGTTTCTTAAATGCTCACTCCATCTGGTACGTATCCTCCTGCAAGTGCGGCCCAAATATTGCAGGCCACATCTGCAGGTGAGGACATAGATAACATACTCAGTACTACAATCAATCCTATTTTTAATGGGAAATATTTCTCCTGTTGTGTGACATTTGACAGAGGTGTGTCCATGAGTAATGAAGCTGCACATATGGCATCTTGACTTATTGCATCTATAAGCTCCTGGTTTTGCTTTCCTATCAATATATGATGTACCATTGTGTATATGGTTTCTTTTAGATATTACTATTTTACTTGGTGCCAGTTTTTGCTTGAGAGTTGGTGCTCTTCGAAACACTACTCGTGGGGTATTTTTGATATTATTCTTTAGAATGGGGTCTTTGAGAAGTATTGGCCAATGTTTATTTAAAGTTTTTTTTTAATAAGACTATGTTTGGAGTTAAATTGGGTAATAAAAAGAGGGTCTTTAAGGTGAGTATTATCTCGTTTAGAGGGGTCTTCCAATTTTGCAGAGAGGATAGTGCTTCTGTCCTCATTTTTTGCTCTTAAGAAGCTATCTTCTATTAATGTAATAGGATAACCCTTTTCTTTAAACCTATTAAAAAGGACTTCTGATTGTTGTTCATAGAGGGTGAGCGTACTACAGTTTCTTCTTATACGTCTAAATTGACTATAGGGGATGTTGGTCTTCCAGCTATTAAGATGATTGCTTGCAAAATGTAAAAAATTATTGCTATCTACTTCTTTAAAATAGGTGGAAGACACAACATCCCCCATCTCATTCCATCCTAGACAGATGTCCAAAAACTCAATCTGTTCCATCTGTAGGTTGTGTGAAAATGACAAACCCAAATTATTGGAATTTAAATGATTAATGAAAAGGATGGCCTCATCTCTTGTTCCCTCCCAGATGAAGATGAGGTCGTCTATATACCGGCCATAGAATACCAGGTTTGCCTCCCAGTTTGTGTTATAGATGTATTGTTCCTCAAACATACCCATGAAGAGGTTGGCAAAACTGGGGGCAAACCTGGTACCCATGGCCGTACCCTTGACTTGTAGATAGTAATCATTGAGAAATTGAAAGTAATTGTGTTTTAAAATATGTTTTATGTAAATAAGAATGAACTCTTGTTGTGGGAGGGGAGGATAGATGTCATTATCTAGATAACTTCTTATAGCATTTAATCCTAATGTATGGTCAATGTTGGAGTACAATGCCCCAACATCACAGGTGAGCCAGAATGATGTTTTACCTCTTTTGACATTCTGTAATTTATTAAATAGATCTGTTGTGTCTTTAATATAAGAAGACAACTTAGTTACATACTTTTGTAATAATAAATCAATATATTCTGATAGTCGATCAGTAAGACTATTGATCCCTGAAATTATAGGTCTACCTGGGGGTTGGGTCTGATTTTTATGGATTTTAGGTAAGTGATAGTAAAACGGGATGCTGGGATGATCTGGTAGGAGGTATTGTTTCTCTTTTTTGTTTAGAATTCCTTTGTGAAAACCATCATTTCACACAATAGGAGAAATGTTTCCCATTAAAAATAGGATTGATTGTAGTACTGAGTATGTTATCTATGTCCAGGGCCGGCGCTTGCATAAAAGCAAGTATGGCAATGGCCTTAGGGCGCCACAGTATGGGGGCGCAAACTGCCGGTGACAACTGACAACCTGCAGCAGCAAAAAAAATTTCTTTTTTTTTTACATTTGCGGATTGCGGTCTGCCCCCAGTCCAGATAACCTTAACTTTTCTTAGGGCGAATTTAGAAATTGGGGTGCCGTGCTAATACATATGTAGCTAAGTTACATTTTTAAAAATATTTGCTGAAATTCAAATGTTTCCCGCGCGCACAGGCTGCATCTGTTCAGTGCGCGCGGGCTTCTGTAGGGAAAGGATGAGGGGGTGGAGCTGCTGGAGCAGGAGTTGCGCTGTCCTGGCTGGAACTGATTTGTTTCAACTTCAAGTAGCTCAGCAGTTCTGATTTGGCATGGCAGCAGACAGTCACAGGTAAGCAAAGCCTGTACTAAAGTGTATAGAAAAAACAAAGCCTGTCCTGTAAAAGCAAGTGTTTATTTAAGCAAACAGCTCAGAAACTGCACCACGGAAAATAGCGCTGCTCAGACAGTTAAGTACAAGTTTACTTTTACTCCACTGTCTGAGCTATTTTCCATGCTGCATGTTCTGAACCATTTGCTTAAATAAACACTTGCTTTTAAAGGACAGGCTTGCTTTGTTTTTTTAAATATATATATATTTTTTTCTGATTTATGCAGGGCTGTTGGATATATATGTTAATGTCCTCCTAAAAGCACTGTGTTTTAACCCTTAGTGCCATTTGTGGGAGTATCTGCTTAATGCAGTTCTAGCTCCGTGCAGAGAGATACTGTGATCTGCTTGGTTAAACAATATTTATAAGCCAGGGAGCTGTTCCTGCAGAGGGAGGTCACAATGTAACTGGGAAATCAGACACAACCCCTCACAGTAAGCAGAGGGGAGGCAAACAGGAGAGGGGGATGTTTAGGGAGAGAGTTTTGCTTGGCTGTGTCTCAGCTCACCTTGGGGATATAAGACGTGATTTCAGAGTGACATGACACTTATGCTGCTGTAAATATGTGTGTGTATGTATGTGTAAATGTGTGTGTATGTATGTGTAAATATGTGTGTGTATGTATGTGTAAATATGTGTGTATGTATGTGTAAATATATGTGTGTGTATGTATAAATATGTGTGTATGTGTAAATGTGTGTGTATGTATGTGTAAATATGTGTGTGTATGTATGTGTAAATGTGTGTGTGTATGTATGTGTAAATATGTATGTGTATGTATGTGTAAATATGTATGTGTATGTATGTGTAAATATGTGTGTGTATGTATGTGTAAATATGTGTGTGTGTATATGTATAAATATGTGTGTGTGTATGTATGTGTAAATATGTGTGTATGTATGTGTAAATATATGTGTATGTATGTGTAAATATGCGTGTGTGTATAAATATGTGTGTGTATGTATGTGTAAATATGTGTGTATGTATGTGTAAATATGTGTGTGTGTGTATGTATAAATATGTGTGTGTGTATGTATGTGTAAATGTGTGTGTGTATGTATGTGTAAATGTGTGTGTATGTATGTGTAAATATGTGTGTGTATGTATGTGTAAATGTGTGTGTGTGTATGTATGTGTAAATATGCATGTGTATGTATGTGTAAATATGTGTGTATGTATGTGTAAATATGTGTGTGTATGTATGTGTAAATGTGTGTGTGTATGTATGTGTAAATGTGTGTATGTATGTGTAAATATGTGTGTGTATGTATGTGTAAATGTGTGTGTATGTATGTGTAAATATGTGTGTATGTATGTATAAATGTGTGTGTGTATGTATGTGTAAATATGTGTGTATGTATGTGTAAATATGTGTGTGTGTGTATGTATAAATATGTGTGTGTGTATGTATAAATATGTGTGTGTGTATGTATGTGTAAATGTGTGTGTATGTATGTGTAAATGTGTGTGTATGTATGTGTAAATATGTGTGTGTATGTATGTGTAAATGTGTGTGTGTGTATGTATGTGTAAATATGCATGTGTATGTATGTGTAAATATGTGTGTGTATGTATGTGTAAATGTGTGTGTGTATGTATGTGTAAATGTGTGTATGTATGTGTAAATATGTGTGTGTATGTATGTGTAAATGTGTGTGTATGTATGTGTAAATATGTGTGTGTATGTATGTGTAAATATGTATGTGTATGTATGTGTAAATATGTGTGTATGTATGTATAAATGTGTGTGTGTATATGTATGTGTAAATGTGTGTGTGTATGTATGTGTAAATATGTGTGTATGTATGTGTAAATATGTGTGTGTATGTATATGTAAATATGTGTATGTATATGTGTATGTGTAAATATGTGTGTGTATGTATATGTAAATATGTGTTTGTGTATGTATATGTAAATATGTGTGTGTATGTATATGTAAATATGTGTGTGTATGTGTAAATATGTGTGTATGTATGTATAAATATGTATGTGTGTGTATGTATGTGTAAATATGTGTGTATGTGTAAATATGTGTGTATGTATGTATAAATATGTATGTGTGTGTATGTATGTGTATGCATGTGTAAATATGTGTGTGTGTGTGTGTGTGTATGTATCTGTAAATATGTGTAAATGTGTAAGTGTGTGTGCATGTATGTGTAAATGTGTGTGTGTGTGTGAAAATATGTATGTGTTAGTATGTATGC
Organism: Bombina bombina; assembly: GCF_027579735.1. Lineage (NCBI taxonomy): Eukaryota > Metazoa > Chordata > Amphibia > Anura > Bombinatoridae > Bombina > Bombina bombina. The sequence continues at coordinate 1,186,819,788 of NC_069499.1, forward strand.
ATGTGTAAAATTGTATGAGTATGTGTGTGTGTAGGTAAATGTTGTTACCTGCACATTTATGTCATGCAGAAATATCTATTACACAGGGCATATCATCATCGTGGTGGTGGTGGTGGGGGGGGGGGGGGGCGGCAAAATGTGTCTTTGCCTATGTAGCCAAAAATCCTAGCACCGGCCCTGTCTATGTCCTCACCTGCAGATGTGGCCTGCAATATTTGGGCCGCACTTGCAGGAGGATACGTACCAGATGGAGTGAGCATTTAAGAAACATCAAAAAACAATCACTTAAACATAGCATATCGCGCCACAACACTGTTCAGCATCAAGGACACCATCATACTTTTTGCATCACTCCACTGGAATTCATCCCTTCCAAAATGGGAACCAATATATATACTCATTTGCGCCAGAGGGAGACATACTGGATCTTCAAGTTCCAGTCTTTGTTTCCCTCTGGCCTTAACGAAGTATTAGATTTGGCGGCCTTTTAGAAGGCACCACTATCTTCTATTATTCAGCTATCCGGTCATATATCATCCCCTCTTATCTTATCCCTAAGAGTATGGGTCGTAACATTATAAACCCATAGATCCAAATAGCACTATTCTCTATCCATCAATTAGTCTTAATATATTAGTGAACCTCCATTAGGGCCTTTGTAATCATAACTTACATTACACTACATTCTATAATCTTCAAAAGAATGTAGTGTAGTGTAGAACTGTCTTTTTTTGCAGTTCTGAGCAAAATTGGCTTTGTTAAGCACATAGACACACACACACATAGGATTTGCTCTTATTTCTTTTTTCTTTTCATCTTTTTTCTTTTAAGCCCATATCAATGGTCATATATTAATATTAATGTCACCTTTTATGCAGCTGCCCTTTGCGATTTTTCTGTGTGCATTAGCAGAAAAGGGATTGCCATATCATTGATTGGTAACATAACTGGAATATACTTATTATTTTACTACACATTTTTTCTTTCTTTCTTTTCTTCTACATGTAACACATGAATGCACAACTTGGTATACACAAAAGGGTGAATATTTCAATTTTTTTATTTTGCAAAGTCAATTTTTTAGTTGCAAAGTATATTTTTTCTAGTGAACAACCAATTAGCCTCAGAGACACCTGATAGCTCACACAGGTGAGAATCAATTAGGAACACACCCCTTAGAATGGACACAATTGTTTGTTTGTAGGGTATAAAAGGCAGAGGTAGGAATGATTATGATATGCCTGATGAAACGGTTTGCCAACCGAGAAACGCGTTGCAATCATTGGGGCCAACTGGGTGACCCTGTAATCCACTTTGTATAACAACCCTGGTGTTGTTTTTAAATTTTTGTTTTTAATAAATATTTGCAAATTTTTACTTTTGGAGTGGATCTCATTTCCTACCATCTGCCTGCAATCACTACTAAGTGCACAGCTACTGAGAAGCATTAAACCTGCCTTTGTTTTCACTGCATCAATACCAAAAGATCGTTTGTTTGGGTGAGCTGCCACACCTGCCTGAATCTGCAGCCTGTATCTACCAGCACATTGGTGTGCTTTGGGAGTATGTGAGTACCCACTTTATACTATAAAGCACATTTTTATGTATTATCCTTAATGGTCTGCACATATAGTGCTCTCTGTTTGTTTTACACCTGTTGCAGAACTACAGTATTGGAAGTATCCTTGAACGGGTGAGCTGTCACACCCATCTAAATCTACGGCCTGCCCCTAACAGCACATGAGTGTGCTTGTGGAGTATGTGAGTACTCATTTGGCTATTCTGTTGCTTTTTCTTATGTCTTCAATCAGACTATACCACACATGAGACGCCCCTCTGTTTTTTATTTCTCCTAGTTCTTGCCTGGATCATCCAGTTGAGAGGAGGCAGCCGCCGCTCAGCTATCAACTTATTTGCAAAAAGAGACATTTTCTTTCCTGTATACTCCAAAAGGGATTTATATAACCTTATATTGATATATTTTTCACCTCATAAGATAACATTAGTTTGTTTAAGTTTTAAATTGTCTTTAAGGGTTATCAATAACTACCATCTGAATTGTATACCATTCTGCGCCCCCTCCACTGTGATTTTATCACGTATTAGACAGCAGCATTATATATGTTTATTGCAATGGTATAAGATGTAAAATAACAGTTTTCTATGCTGTTATTAGTAGAACACATGCTTTTAGACACAGCAGTATGATATGATTATTGCAATGGTATAAGATGTAAAATAACTGTTTTCTATGCTGTTATTAGCAGAACAAATGCCTTTAGGCACAGCAGTATGATATATGTTTATTGCAATGGTATAAGATGTAAAATAACTGTTTTCTATACTGTTATTAGCAGATCACATGCTGATAGACACAGCAGCATGATATATGTTTATTGCAATGGTATAAGATGTAAAATAACAGTTTTCTATGCTATTATTAGCAGAACAAATGCCTTTAGGCACAGCAGTATGATATATGTTTATTGCAATGGTATAAGATGTAAAATAACTGTTTTCTATGCTGTTATTAGCAGATCACATGCCTTTAGACACAGCAGTGTGATATATGTTTAATGCAATGGTATAAGATGAAAATAATAGTTTTCTATGCTGTTATTAGCAGATCACATGCCTTTAGACACAGCAGTGTGATATATGTTTATTGCAATGGTATAATATGTAAAATAACTGTGTGTTTTTTTGTTTTGTTTTTTAAATAAATTTTATTAATCTCCATCAGACAGAACATAATTTTTCAAACAAAAAACCTGCAAAACATTCCGACAGTATATATACAAAAAAACAATCAAAAAAATGAAAATACATGAATTTTGCAGTAATCCATTTTGTCTTCCTGGATTTCTCAGAATATCATAAAACACAGACAATAAAAAGAAAAGAAAAAAAAAACAACAAAAAAACAAAACAAAAAAAATGTTTTTCTTCCTCCCGCTCCCTCCCCCCCCCCCCCTCAGCCCCCAAGCCGGACCTCGACCAGACACCCTAATATACCATCAGGTAAGTTATGGACCTGCACTTATCCATGCGGCCGGAAATTTATCCAAAAGTACTAATTTTGCAAAACTAATAGACGAATGGAACGGGAAAAGGATCTGTCTTTGTATCGGGACAGATGGCGGACCGCCAAGATAATCGTATTCAAGATATGGGTCGATCGGGAATATCTACTATCGGGGGAAATAAACAATAAGACCACATCATGTAATGCAAAGGAAATGTTTAAATCATAAAGAGCATTAAACCAGAAACCAATTTTGAGCCATAGTTGATTAATTTTGGGACAGAACCAAAACATGTGGAATAAATCTGCTTTACGATTAGAACAGCGAGGACAGTTACTTGAACTGGAGGCGGAAATTTTTTGAATTTTAAGTGGATGCATATAAAAATCATTAAGAAGCTTCATGTGTAACTCTTTCCAGCTCATAGATATCCTGCATTTATTTAATGTGTTGAGACTTTGAGTAATCCTCTTGTTATTAATCTCAGGAATAACTGGATACAACCAATTACTGATCTTATCCAGTTATTTTTCACTTTGTTTTGACATCATGATGTCATACATCAAAGAAATGGACGTAATTCCAAAGTTAAATTTTTTAATTAGAGTTCTAATATCTGGCCAAGCCGTCACCCTACCGTCCTGCCAATTCTGATCATGTATGTAATGACGAATTTGAAAATAGGCAAACAAATCTGATCTAGATAGGTCATAAGATTGAAATATGAATTCAACTGAATGTATCAAACAGTTTTCATCCAACAATTGCTTAACTAAGGATAAACCTTTATTTGCCCAGAATTTAAATACCTTTTGGTAGATACCCGGTATAAATTGAGGGTTGCTTGAATGGGAAGAAAATCTGAAAAAGAAGGATCTATTCCTATCCAGCCACAAAACTTATGCCATGCTATGACAATATTTTTAAATGATATCATTCTGCAGATATTGGAAGGGAGCTGTCTGGGGTTACAATGCAGAATAGCTTTTAATGAAAAAGGACGTGTATAAAATGCCTCTTCTTGACTAACAGATATTACATTAGTTTCAGCAACCCAATCTTGGGCAAATTTAACCATAGCCGCTATTTAGTACAGTTTGACATCAGGCAAAGCCAAACCTCCAAAGTTCACTTTCTGCATAAGCCTAGCCAAGGCTATTCTGTGTTTTTTATCCTTCCAGATAAATTTAGAAAAATAACTGTATAGCTTTTTTAAATCTGAATTGGATATAAAAATAGGTAGATTTTGTAGAGCATAAAGAAGGAGGGGAAAAAAATAATCATTTTTATTAAATTTACCTTCGCAGAAATTGACAGGGGATAAGATGCCCAAAGCTGGAGATCCCCTTTAATTTTTACAAATAAAGGGTAATAATTTGCAGCATACCACAATTTTGGATTTCTATGTAACTCTAATCCCAGGTATTTAATTGTATTCACTACTTTGAATGGAATATTCCCCGTACAAGGAAGACTGTTACCCACATACATAAGTTCACTTTTCTCTAAATTAACCAGATAACCAGAAAATGAACTGAACTCTGCGAGAAGTTGTAAAATTACTGGAATAGAATACTGAACATTATCTACGAATAACAGAATATCATCTGCATAAAGCAGGGTCGTTAAACGGTGTGAACCAAGTGAAATACCATTTAAAACATCTCAAAATCTAACCGCTAATGGTTCTAAAGCTGCATTGAATAGGAGAGGGGATAACGGACAACCTTGCCTATTGCCTCATTGTAAGATTATCTCTGGTGACCGGATATCATTTACCAGCAGGTATGATATAGGGTTTGAGTAGATTTTATGAATATATCGAATAAAATTACCTACAAACCCAAAGTTTTCCAGAGATCGAAATAGGTGTTCCCAGATGATAGAATCGAAAGCCTTGACTGTGTCTAAAGTCAAGACAGCTGAATCAGATATCACCGCACTATTTGATTCCTGATCTAAACTCCACGTGTAATCTAAAAATGCGATAACCTTACGTATATTCTTAGTCGAGTTTCTTGATGACATAAACCCTGAATGGTCTGGATGGATCAGCTTCTGCAGACAGCAATTAAACCTAGCTGAAATGATCCCCGCCAATATTTTATAATCGGTGTTGATTTTTGCCTTTTTTCAGTATAAGCGAACTATTTGCAGTGGCAAAGCAACCCGAAATAGTATTCTCGGATAAATAATAATTATTATATAAATCCTCCAATAATGGCAACAATTCATCCTTTAAAGATTTATAAAATTCGGCAGGGAGCCCATCTGGGCTGGCTGCTTTGTTCAATTTAAGTTTAGCGATTGTATTAATAATCTCATCTTTAGTTATCGGTTGATTCAGCATTCCCAGCTCATCCACTTGGATCTTAGGAATGCTGATTTTAGACCAGAAAACATTCTGATTATGTTGATTAATACCAATCGCGGTATACAATTGTTGATAATAACTATGAAATACATGACTAATTTCTACCGGTTTAAAAAACCTATCATCACCAATTTTAATAACTGCAATAAAATTCTTCTTTTTTCTGTTCTTAGTGAGACGCACCAAATGTTTTGTGGAACACCCATGAAAGTTCTTATACTTTAAGTTCAATCTTGCTTCCTCCTCTTGAGATTTTTGTTTTAAAAAACCTCTCTTTCCTTTCTGCACTCCAGATATACTGACCAATTCAGTGGAGAAGGATCAAGATGAACTTTTCTATAAGCCGCCTTAACACTGTTGGCAAATTGAATCCCCTGCTCCTTAATCTTTTTAGAACGTTTACTCATATATGCGATAATTTCTCCACGCACCACCGCTTTAGCTGCCTCCCAATAAATCTCTACTCTATGGGGGGTAGTTATCAACGTGTCTACTTTACCTGCCTTCGCAGGCCCAATACGCCCGCCTCACATCGCCGCCGTGGACCTGCAAAAATTCGCCTAAGTTATCAAAAAAGCTGTCAAAAAGCCGCGCACCAAGTACGGGGCGATGAGCAGTGGACTGTGATAGTTATCACACATCCGATCTCGCTGCTCTTCGGCTTTTTTACAGCTTTCTTGCTAGCCTGTCACTAAGCACCCACACTAACTACATTGTTCTACCCCCTATACCGGCATCCCTGGAGCCCCCCGCAACTCAATAAAGTTAGTAACCCCTAAACCGCTGCTCCTAGACCCCGCCGCAACTCTTATAAATGTATTAACCCCTAAACCGCCGCTCCCGGACACCGCCGCAACCTACATTATACCTAGTAAACCCTATCCTGCCCCCTATATCGCCGCCCTCTATAATAAAGTTATTAACCCCTATCCTGCTGATCCCGCACCTCGCCGCAACTAAATAAATAGTTTAACCCCTAAACCGCCGCTCCCGGACCCCGCCGCAACCTATATTAAACTTATTAACCCCTAATCTGCCCCCCCTACAACGTCGCCACCTATAATACATTTATTAACCCCTATCCTGCCCCCCCTACACCGCCGCCACTGTAATAAAATTATTAACCCCTAAACCTAAGTCTAACACTAACCCTAACACCCTAACTTAAATATTAATTAAATAAATCTAAATAATATTTCTATTATTAACTAAGTTAATCCTATTTAAAACTAAATACTTACCTTTAAAATAAACCCTAATATAGCTACAATATAAATAATAATTATATTGTAGCTATCTTAGGATTTATTTTTAATTTACAGGTAACTTTCAATTTATTTTAACTAGGTACAATAGCTATTAAATAGTTATTAACTATTTAATAGCTACCTAGCTAAAATAAAGAGAAATTTACCTGTAAAATAAAAACTAACCTAAGTTACAATTACACCTAACACTACACTATACTTTAATAAATTATTCCTATTTAAAACTAAATACTTACCTGTAAAATAAACCCTAAGATAGCTACAATGTAATTAATAATTACATTGTAGCTATTTTAGGATTTATATTTATTTTACAGGTAACTGTATTTATATTAGCTAGTTAGAATAGTTATTAAATAGTTATTAACTATTTAATAACTACCTAGCTAAAAGAAATACAAAATTACATGTAAAATAAATACTAACCTAAGTTACAATTAAACCTAACACTACACTATCATTACATTAATTAAATAAATTAACTACAAATAACTACAATTAAATACAATTACATAAACTAACTAAAGTACAAAAAATAAAAAAAGCTAAGTTACAAAAAATAAGTTACAAACATTTAAAAAATATTACAACAATTTTAAGCTAATTACACCTAATCTAAGCCCCCTAATAAAATAACAAAGCCCCCCAAAATAAAACAATTCCCTACCCTATTCTACATTAAAAAAGTTCAAAGCTCTTTTACCTTACCAGCCCTTAAAAGGGCCTTTTGTGGGGCATGCCCCAAAGAAAACTGCTCTTTTGCCTGTAAAAGAAAAATACACCCCCCCAACATTAAAACCCACCACCCACATACCCTTAATCTAACCCAAAGCCCCCTTAAATAAACCTAACACTACCCCCTGAAGATCATCCTACCTTGAGTCGTCTTCACTCAGCCGAGCCACCGATGGAACCGAAGAGGAGATCCGGAGCAGCAGAAGTGATCCTCCAAGGGGCGCTGAAGAAGTCTTCCATCCGATGAAGTGATCCTCCAGGCGGCACTGAAGAAGTCTCCCATCCGGGCGATGTCATCTTCCAATCGGCGCTGAAGAAGTCTTCCATCCGGGCGATGTCATCTTCCAAGCGGGGTCTTCAATCTTCTTCTTCAGGATCCATCTTCATTCCGCCGACGCGGAACATCCTTCTTCCCCGACGGACTACCGATGAATGAAGGCTCCTTTAAGGGACGTCATCCAAGATGGCGTCCCTTCAATTCCGATTGGCTGATAGGATTCTATCAGCCAATCGGAATTAAGGTAGGAAAAATCTGATTGACTGATTGAATCAGCCAATCAGATTGAAGTTCAATCCGATTGGCTGATCCAGTCAGCCAATCAGATTGAGCTCGCATTCTATTGGCTGTTTCGATCAGCCAATAGAATGCAAGCTCAATCTGATTGGCTGATTGGATCAGCCAATCAGATTTTTCCTACCTTAATTCCGATTGGCTTATAGAATCCTATCAGCCAATCGGAATTGAAGGGACGCAATCTTGGATGACGTCCCTTAAAGGAGCCTTCATTCGTCGGTAGTCCGTCGGGGAAGAAGGATGTTCCGCGTCGGCGGAATGAAGATGGATCCTGAAGAAGAAGATTGAAGACCCCGCTTGGAAGATGACATCGCCCGGATGGAAGACTTCTTCAGCGCCGCTTGGAAGATGACATCTCCCAGATGGAAGACTTCTTCAGCGCCGCCTGGAGGATCACTTCATCGGATGGAAGACTTCTTCAGCGCCCCTTGGAGGATCACTTCTGCCGCTCCGGATCTCCTCTTCGGTTCCATCGGTGAGTGAAGACGACTCAAGGTAGGATGATCTTCAGGGGGGTAGTGTTAGGTTTATTTAAGGGGGGTTTGGGTTAGATTAGGGGTATGTGGGTGGTGGGTTTTAATGTTGGGGGGGTTGTATTTTTCTTTTAGAGGCAAAAGAGCAGTTTTCTTTGGGGCATGCCCCACAAAAGGCCCTTTTAAGGGCTGGTAAGGTAAAAGAGCTTTGAACTTTTTTAATGTAGAATAGGGTAGGGAATTTTTTTATTTTGGGGGGCTTTGTTATTTTATTAGGGGGCTTAGATTAGGTGTAATTAGCTTAAAATTGTTGTAATATTTTTTAAATGTTTAACTTATTTTTTTTATTTTTTGTAACTTAGCTTTTTTATTTTTTGTACTTTAGTTAGTTTATGTAATTGTATTTAATTGTAGTTATTTGTAGTTAATTTATTTAATTAATTTAATGATAGTGTAGTGTTAGGTTTAATTGTAACTTAGGTTAGGATTTATTTTACAGGTGATTTTGTATTTCTTTTAGCTAGGTAGTTATTAAATAGTTAATAACTATTTAATAACTATTCTAACTAGCTAAAATAAATACAAAGTTACCTGTAAAATAAATATAAACCCTAAAATAGCTACAATGTAATTATTAATTATATTGTAGCTATCTTAGGGTTTATTTTACAGGTAAGTATTAAGTTTTAAATATAAATAATTTATTAAAGTATAGTGTAGGGTTAGGTGTAATTGTAACTTAGGTTAGTTTTTATTTTACAGGTAAATTTCAGTTTATTTTAGCTAGGTAAGCTATTAAATAGTTAATAACTATTTAATAGCTATTGTACCTAGTTAAAATAAATTGAAAGTTACCTGTAAATTAAAAATAAATCCTAAGATAGCTACAATATAATTATTATTTATATTGTAGCTATATTAGGGTTTATTTTAAAGGTAAGTATTTAGTTTTAAATAGGATTAATTTAGTTAATAATAGAAATATTATTTAGATTTATTTAATTAATATTTAAGTTAGGGGGGTGTAAGGGTTAGGGTTAGACTTAGGTTCAGGGGTTAATACTTTTATTACAGTGGCGGCGGTGTAGGGGGGGCAGGATAGGGGTTAATAAATGTATTATAGGTGTAGGGGGGCAGATTAGGGGTTAATAAGTTTAATATAGGTTGCGGCGGGGTCCGGGGGCGGCAGTTTAGGGGTTAAACTATTTATTTAGTTGCGGCGAGGTCCGGGATCGGCAGGATAGGGGTTAATAACTTTATTATAGAGGACGGCGGTATAGGGGGGGGCAGGATAGGGGTTACTAGGTATAATGTAGGTTGCGGCGGTGTCCGGGAGCGGCAGTTTAGGGGTTAATACATTTATTATAGTTGCGGCGGGGTCAGGGAGCGGCGGTTTAGGTGTTAATATGTATAGAGTAGCTTGCGGTGGGCTCCGGGAGCGGCGATTTAGGGGTTAATCAGTTTATTATAGCTTGCGGTGGGCTCCGGAAGCGGCGATTTAGGGGTTAATAACTTTATTATAGTTGCTGCGGGGTCCGGGAGCGGCGGTTTAGGGGGTAATACATTTATTTAGTTGCGGCGGTGTAGGGGGGACAGATTAGGGGTGTTTAGACTCGGGGTACATGTTAGGGTGTTAGGTGCAGACATCTACCATAGAAAACAATGGGATGTCGGGCAGCAACGAACTTGTACTTTCGCTGTGGTCATACTCCCATTGATTCCTATGGGATACGCCGCCTCCAGGGCGGCGGATTGAAAACCAGGTATGCTGGGCCGGAAAAGTGCCGAGCGTACCTGCTAGTTTTTTGATAACTAGCAAAAGTAGTCAGATTGTGCCGCACTTGTGTGCGGAACATCTGTAGTGACGTAAGAATTGATCTGTGTTGGACTGAGTCCGGCGGATCAAAGCTTACGTCACAAAATTCTACTTTTGCCGGTCTCTAGCCTTTGATAACTAAGGCGAATCAGCCTCACCACAAATAGGCTGTGGAATTCCAGCGTATTTGAGGTTGACGGCTTGATAACTACCCCCCCATGCCTATACTCAGAATTAAGTATTGCATATTCATGCCAAGTATTTTTAATCCAAGATATAAATCTAGCATTGGCATATAAAAAAACGAGGAAAACAAAAGACGGGACCGGGCGACTTGATCTCCTCTGATCTCATAAAGGACAAGGAGATAATAGCATGATCAGATATCACAAACTCACCAATTCCGGCTTTAGCTTGTTGTATTGCTAATGATTCTGAGATTAAGAAGAGATCAATCCTGGAAAAGGTCCTATGAGCCTTAGACTCACACATAAAAGCTCGAACCAGGGGGTTCTGAATTCACCAAATATCAATCAAGCCAAATTTATTACAGAATCTTTTAAAATACTTGTCATTTTTCTTATATTCTACAGAGTTCTTTTTTGAGAAACGGTCTAATCCAGGACAGATAGTCATGTTGAAGTCTCCATATATAATTACATTTTCCCTTTGATATGGGAATATTTTGTTTTGGATCTTGTCCCAAAATGTAATTGAAAATTTATTAGGGGCATAAATATTACAGAAAATATATTTTATACCATTAACCATGACTTGTAGCAAGATGTATCTGGCTGCGGGATCTATCTCTACATTAATAATTTTATAATCCAAGTCCTTTTGAAATAACACAGCAACTCCTCGTTTTTTAAAAGGACTAGAAGAAGAAATTACTTCGCCAACCCAATTTATTTTAAGCTTAGCTGCTTCGATCCCGTCCAGACGAGTTTCCTGCAGAAAAACTAAGTCTGGCTTCTCTTTAGCCAGCGTCTTAATAATTAATTTGCGCTTACCCGGAGAAGAGATCCCTCCCACATTCCATGATAATATTTTAAACCCAACCTCCATTATTTAGTCTCATCTAACGCAACCATACTGAAAATGGCCGCAAGAAATAAACGCCGAGAAGGGAACACTGGCGGGGAGTGGAGGAGAGAGAGGGAAGAAAAAAAAAAACGTACAATAAAACACTATTTGCAGTTGCTCTTCTTCAACGAGCACATTCAAGAACTCTACGTGTATCACAAGGCAATAAAATACAAAAACTAAACATATCTGTGCATAAAAACAAATCAAAAAACTTATCAGAGAAAAAATCAAACAAACTGTAGCTATTTTACATACAAAAACTAAATTCCAATGCATCCTGCTGCCCACTATCCTACTCATTATTTTACATTCCATTAAGATTCTAGGGTCTTCATGAACTCTTTAACCTCTGCAGCTTCATTGAATGTAAATTTAGCCCCTTATTTTCCACTATGATTCTAGCTGGATAAAATAAACTGGCTTTTATGCCTTTATTAATCAACTGTGAGAAGTAAGGTGCCATTATTCTTCTCCGAGCGGATGTCTCCGCCGAGAAGTCTTGAAACAGCAGTATCTTGCTGTTCCCAAATACTAGAGTGACAGCTTTCTTAGCTAACTTCAATACCTCAAGCTTGTCCTGAAATTTAACAACTTAAAAATACACATCATAGGTTTTATTGACCCACCGGCTGGGTCACTCCTACGTAAAATAACTGTTTTCTATGCTGTTATTAGCAGAACACGTGCCTTTAGACACAGCAGTGTGACATATGTTTATTGCAATGGTATAAGATGTAAAATAACTGTTTTCTATGCTGTTATTAGCAGAACACGTGCCTTTAGACACAGCAGTGTGATATATGTTTATTGCAATGGTATAAAATGTAAAATAACAGTTTTCTATGCTGTTATTAGCAGATCACATACCGTTAGACAAAGCAGTGTGATATGTTTATTGCAAAGGTATAAGATGTAAAATAACTGTTTTCTATGTTGTTATTAGCAGATCACATGCCTTTAGACACAGCAGTATGATATATGTTTATTGCAATGGTATAAGATGTAAAATAACAGTTTTCTATGCTATTATTAGCAGAACACATGCCTTTAGACACAGCAGTGTGATATGTTTATTGCAATGGTATAAGATGTAAAATAACTGTTTTCTATGTTGTTATTAGCAGATCACATGCCTTTAGACACAGCAGTATGATATATGTTTATTGCAATGGTATAAGATGTAAAATAACAGTTTTCTATGCTATTATTAGCAGAACACATGCCTTTAGACACAGCAGTGTGATATATGTTTATTGCAATGGTTTAAGATGTAAAATAACAGTTTTCTATGCGGTTATTAGCAGATCACATGCCTTTAGACACAGCAGTGTGATATGTTTATTGCAATTGTATAAGATGAAAATAACAGTTTTCTATGCTGTTATTAGCAGATCACATGCCTTTAGATACAGCAGTGTGATATATGTTTATTGCAATGGTATAAGATGTAAAATAACTGTTTTCTATGATGTTATTAGCAGATCACATGCCTTTAGACACAACAGTATGATATATGTTTATTGCAATGGTATAAGATGTAAAATAACAGTTTTCTATGCTGTTATTAGCAGATCACATGCCTTTAGACACAGCAGCATGATATATGTTTATTGCAATGGTATAAGATGTAAAATAACTGTTTTTTATGTTGTTATTAGCAGATAACATGCCGTTAGACACAGCAGTGTGATATATGTTTATTGCAATAATATACAATGTAAAATAACTGTTTTCTATGCTGTTATTAGCAAATCACATGCCTTTAGACACAGCAGTGTGATATGTTTATTGCAATGGTATAAGATATAAAATAACTGTTTTCTATGCTATTATTAGTAGAACACATGCCTTTAGGCACAGCAGTGTGATATATCTTTATTGCAATAGTATAAGATGTAAAATAACTGTTTTCTTTGTTGTTATTAGCAGATCACATGCCGTTAGACACAGCAGTGTGATATATGTTTATTGCAATGGTATAAGATGTAAAATAACTGTTTTCTATGCTGTTATTAGCAGATCACATGCCGTTAGACACAGCAGTGTGATATATGTTTATTGCAATAGTATAAGATGTAAAATAACTGTTTTCTATGTTGTTATTAGCAGATCACATGCCTTTAGACACAGCAGTGTGATATATGTTTATTGCAATGGTTTAAGATGTAAAATAACAGTTTTCTATGCGGTTATTAGCAGATCACATGCCTTTAGACACAGCAGTGTGATATGTTTATTGCAATTGTATAAGATGAAAATAACAGTTTTCTATGCTGTTATTAGCAGATCACATGCCTTTAGATACAGCAGTGTGATATATGTTTATTGCAATGGTATAAGATGTAAAATAACTGTTTTCTATGATGTTATTAGCAGATCACATGCCTTTAGACACAACAGTATGATATATGTTTATTGCAATGGTATAAGATGTAAAATAACAGTTTTCTATGCTGTTATTAGCAGATCACATGCCTTTAGACACAGCAGCATGATATATGTTTATTGCAATAATATACAATGTAAAATAACTGTTTTCTATGCTGTTATTAGCAAATCACATGCCTTTAGACACAGCAGTGTGATATGTTTATTGCAATGGTATAAGATATAAAATAACTGTTTTCTATGCTATTATTAGTAGAACACATGCCTTTAGGCACAGCAGTGTGATATATCTTTATTGCAATAGTATAAGATGTAAAATAACTGTTTTCTTTGTTGTTATTAGCAGATCACATGCCGTTAGACACAGCAGTGTGATATATGTTTATTGCAATGGTATAAGATGTAAAATAACTGTTTTCTATGCTGTTATTAGCAGATCACATGCCGTTAGACACAGCAGTGTGATATATGTTTATTGCAATAGTATAAGATGTAAAATAACTGTTTTCTATGTTGTTATTAGCAGAACAAATGCCTTTAGGCACAGCAGTATGATATATATTTATTGCAATGGTATAAGATGTAAAATAACAGTTTTCTATGCTGTTATTAGCAGATCTCATGCCGTTAGACACAGCAGTATGATATATGTTTATTGCAATGGTATAAGATGTAAAAAACTGTTTTCTATGCTGTTATTAGCAGATCACATGCCTTTAGACACAGCAGTATGATATATGTTTATTGCAATGGTATAAGATGTAAAATAACAGTTTTCTATGCTGTTATTAGCAGAACACATGCCTTTAGACACAGCAGTATGATATATGTTTATTGCAATGGTATAAGATGTAAAATAACTGTTTTCTATGCTGTTATTAGCAGAACACATGCCGTTAGACACAGCAGTATGATATATGTTTATTGCAATGGTATAAGATGTAAAATAACAGTTTTCTATGCTGTTATTAGCAGAACACATGCCTTTAGACACAGCAGTATGATATGTTTATTGCAATGGTATAAGATGTAAAATAACTGTTTTCTATGCTGTTATTAGCAGAACACGTGCCTTTAGACACAGCAGTATGATATATGTTTATTGCAATGGTATAAGATGTATAAAACTGTTTTCTATGCTGTTATTAGCAGAACACATGCCTTTAGACACAGCAGTATGATATGTTTATTGCAATGGTATAAGATGTAAAAAACTGTTTTCTATGCTGTTATTAGCAGAACACATGCCGTTAGACACAGCAGTATGATATATGTTTATTGCAATGGTATAAGATGTAAAATAACAGTTTTCTATGCTGTTATTAGCAGAACACATGCCTTTAGACACAGCTGTATGATATGTTTATTGCAATGGTATAAGATGTAAAATAACTGTTTTCTATGCTGTTATTAGCAGAACACGTGCCATTAGACACAGCAGTATGATATATGTTTATTGCAATGGTATAAGATGTAAAAAACTGTTTTCTATGCTGTTATTAGCAGAACACATGCCTTTAGACACAGCAGTATGATATGTTTATTGCAATGGTATAAGATGTAAAAAACTGTTTTCTATGCTGTTATTAGCAGATCACAAGCCTTTAGACACAGCAGTATGATATATGTTTATTGCAATGGTATAATATGTAAAATAACTGTTTTCTATGCTGTTATTAGCAGAACATGTGCCTTTAGACACAGCAGTATGATATATGTTTATTGCAATGGTATACAATGTAAAATAACAGTTTTCTATGTTGTTATTAGCAGATCCCATGCCTTTAGATACAGCAGTGTGATATATGTTTATTGCAATGGTATAAGATGTAAAATAACAGTTTCCTATGCTGTTATTAGCAGATCACATGCCTTTAGACACAGCAGTGTGATATATGTTTATTGCAATGGTTTAAGATGTAAAATAACAGTTTTCTATGCGGTTATTAGCAGATCACATGCCTTTAGACACAGCAGTGTGATATGTTTATTGCAATGGTATAAGATGAAAATAACAGTTTTCTATGCTGTTATTAGCAGATCACATGCCTTTAGACACAGCAGTATGATATATGTTTATTGCAATGCTATAAGATATAAAATAACTGTTTTCTATGCTGTTATTAGCAGATCACATGCCTTTAGACACAGCAATATGATATATGTTTATTGCAATGGTATAAGATGTAAAATAACTGTTTTCTATGCTGTTATTAGCAGATCACAAGCCTTTAGACACAGCAGTATGATATATGTTTATTGCAATGGTATAATATGTAAAATAACTGTTTTCTATGCTGTTATTAGCAGAACATGTGCCTTTAGACACATCAGTATGATATATGTTTATTGCAATGGTATACAATGTAAAATAACAGTTTTCTATGTTGTTATTAGCAGATCCCATGCCTTTAGATACAGCAGTGTGATATATGTTTATTGCAATGGTATAAGATGTAAAATAACAGTTTCCTATGCTGTTATTAGCAGATCACATGCCTTTAGACACAGCAGTGTGATATATGTTTATTGCAATGGTTTAAGATGTAAAATAACAGTTTTCTATGCGGTTATTAGCAGATCACATGCCTTTAGACACAGCAGTGTGATATGTTTATTGCAATGGTATAAGATGAAAATAACAGTTTTCTATGCTGTTATTAGCAGATCACATGCCTTTAGACACAGCAGTATGATATATGTTTATTGCAATGGTATAAGATGTAAAATAACAGTTTTCCATGCTGTTATTAGCAGATCACATGCCTTTAGACACAGCAGTGTGATATATGTTTATTGCAATGGTTTAAGATGTAAAATAACAGTTTTCTATGCGGTTATTAGCAGATCACATGCCTTTAGACACAGCAGTGTGATATATGTTTATTGCAATAATATACGATGTAAAATAACTGTTTTCTATGCTGTTATTAGCAGATCACATGTCTTTAGACACAGCAGTGTGATATGTTTATTGCAATGGTATAAGATATAAAATAACTGTTTTCTATGTTATTATTAGCAGATCACATGCCTTTAGGCACAGCAGTGTGATATATGTTTATTGCAATAGTATAAGATGTAAAATAACTGTTTTCTCTGTTGTTATTAGCAGATCACATGCCGTTAGACACAGCAGTGTGGTATATGTTTATTGCAATGGTATAAGATGTAAAATAACTGTTTTCTATACTGTTATTAGCAGATCACATGCCGTTAGACACAGCAGTGAGATATATGTTTATTGCAATGGTATAAGATGTAAAATAACTGTTTTCTATGTTGTTATTAGCAGAACAAATGCCTTTAGGCACAGCAGTATGATATATATTTATTGCAATGGTATAAGATGTAAAATAACAGTTTCCTATGCTGTTATTAGCAGATCACATGCCTTTAGACACAGCAGTATGATATATGTTTATTGCAATGGTATAAGATGTAAAATAACAGTTTTCTATGCTGTTATTAGCAGATCACATGCCTTTAGACACAGCAGCATGATATATGTTTATTGCAATGGTATACGATGTAAAATAACTGTTTTTTATGTTGTTATTAGCAGATAACATGCCGTTAGACACAGCAGTGTGATATATGTTTATTGCAATAATATACGATGTAAAATAACTGTTTTCTATGCTGTTATTAGCAGATCACATGTCTTTAGACACAGCAGTGTGATATGTTTATTGCAATGGTATAAGATGTAAAAAACTGTTTTCTATGCTGTTATTAGCAGAACACATGCCTTTAGACACAGCAGTATGATATGTTTATTGCAATGGTATAAGATGTAAAAAACTGTTTTCTATGCTGTTATTAGCAGATCACATGCCTTTAGACACAGCAGTATGATATATGTTTATTGCAATGGTATAAGATGTAAAAAAAACTGTTTTCTATGCTGTTATTAGCAGATCACATGCCTTTAGACACAGCAGTATGATATATGTTTATTGCAATGGTATAAGATGTAAAAAACTGTTTTCTATGCTGTTATTAGCAGATCACATGCCTTTAGACACAGCAGTGTGATATGTTTATTGCAATGGTATACGATATAAAATAACTGTTTTCTATGCTATTATTAGTAGAACACATGCCTTTAGGCACAGCAGTGTGATATATCTTTATTGCAATAGTATAAGATGTAAAATAACTGTTTTCTCTGTTGTTATTAGCAGATCACATGCCGTTAGACACAGCAGTGTGATATATGTTTATTGCAATGGTATAAGATGTAAAATAACTGTTTTCTATGCTGTTATTAGCAGATCACATGCCTTTAGACACAGCAGTATGATATATGTTTATTGCAATGCTATAAGATATAAAATAACTGTTTTCTATGCTGTTATTAGCAGATCACATGCCTTTAGACACAGCAGTATGATATATGTTTATTGCAATGGTATACGATATAAAATAACTGTTTTCTATGCTATTATTAGTAGAACACATGCCTTTAGGCACAGCAATGTGATATATCTTTATTGCAATAGTATAAGATGTAAAATAACTGTTTTCTCTGTTGTTATTAGCAGATCACATGCCGTTAGACACAGCAGTGTGATATATGTTTATTGCAATAGTATAAGATGTAAAATAACTGTTTTCTCTGTTGTTATTAGCAGATCACATGCCGTTAGACACAGCAATATGATATATGTTTATTGCAATGGTATAAGATATAAAATAACTGTTTTCTATGCTGTTATTAGCAGATCACAAGCCTTTAGACACAGCAGTATGATATATGTTTATTGCAATGGTATAATATGTAAAATAACTGTTTTCTATGCTGTTATTAGCAGAACATGTGCCTTTAGACACAGCAGTATGATATATGTTTATTGCAATGGTATACAATGTAAAATAACAGTTTTCTATGTTGTTATTAGCAGATCCCATGCCTTTAGGTACAGCAGTGTGATATATGTTTATTGCAATGGTATAAGATGTAAAATAACAGTTTCCTATGCTGTTATTAGAAGATCACATGCCTTTAGACACAGCAGTGTGATATATGTTTATTGCAATGGTTTAAGATGTAAAATAACAGTTTTCTATGCGGTTATTAGCAGATCACATGCCTTTAGACACAGCAGTGTGATATGTTTATTGCAATGGTATAAGATGAAAATAACAGTTTTCTATGCTGTTATTAGCAGATCACATGCCTTTAGACACAGCAGTATGATATATGTTTATTGCAATGGTATAAGATGTAAAATAACAGTTTTCTATGCTGTTATTAGCAGATCACATGCCTTTAGACACAGCAGCATGATATATGTTTATAGCAATGGTATACGATGTAAAATAACTGTTTTTTATGTTGTTATTAGCAGATAACATGCCGTTAGACACAGCAGTGTGATATATGTTTATTGCAATAATATACGATGTAAAATAACTGTTTTCTATGCTGTTATTAGCAGATCACATGTCTTTAGACACAGCAGTGTGATATGTTTATTGCAATGGTATAAGATATAAAATAACTGTTTTCTATGTTATTATTAGCAGATCACATGCCTTTAGGCACAGCAGTGTGATATATGTTTATTGCAATAGTATAAGATGTAAAATAAATGTTTTCTCTATTGTTATTAGCAGATCACATGCCGTTAGACACAGCAGTGTGGTATATGTTTATTGCAATGGTATAAGATGTAAAATAACTGTTTTCTATGCTGTTATTAGCAGATCACATGCCGTTAGACACAGCAGTGTGATATATGTTTATTGCAATGGTATAAGATGTAAAATAACTGTTTTCTATGTTGTTATTAGCAGAACAAATGCCTTTAGGCACAGCAGTATGATATATATTTATTGCAATGGTATAAGATGTAAAATAACAGTTTTCTCTGTTGTTATTAGCAGATCACATGCCGTTAGACACAGCAGTGTGATATATGTTTATTGCAATGGTATAAGATGTAAAATAACAGTTTTCTATGTTGTTATTAGCAGATCACATGCCGTTAGACACAGCAGTATGATATATGTTTATTGCAATGGTATAAGATGTAAAAAACAGTTTTCTATGATGTTATTAGCAGAACACATGCCTTTAGACACAGCACTATGATATATGTTTATTGCAATGGTATAAGATGTAAAATAACTGTTTTCTATGCTGTTATTAGCAGAACACATGCCGTTAGACACAGCAGTATGATATATGTTTATTGCAATGGTATAAGATGTAAAATATATTAGCAGAACACATGCCTTTAGACACAGCAGTATGATATGTTTATTGCAATGGTATAAGATGTAAAATAACTGTTTTCTATGCTGTTATTAGCAGAACACATGCCGTTAGACACAGCAGTATGATATATGTTTATTGCAATGGTATAAGATGTAAAAAACTGTTTTCTATGCTGTTATTAGCAGAACACGTGCCGTTAGACACAGCAGTATGATATATGTTTATTGCAATGGTATAAGATGTAAAAAACTGTTTTCTATGCTGTTATTAGCAGAACACATGCCGTTAGACACAGCAGTATGATATGTTTATTGCAATGGTATAAGATGTAAAAAACTGTTTTCTATGCTGTTATTAGCAGAACACATGCCGTTAGACACAGCAGTATGATATGTTTATTGCAATGGTATAAGATGTAAAATAACTGTTTTCTATGCTGTTATTAGCAGATCCCATGCCTTTAGACACAGCAGTGTGATATATGTTTATTGCAATGGTATAAGATGTAAAAAGCTATTTTCTATGCTGTTATTAGCAGATCACATGCCTTTAGGCACAGCAGTATGATATATGTTTATTGCAATGGTATAAGATGTAAAAAACTGTTTTCTATGCTGTTATTAGCAGATCACATGCCTTTAGACACAGCAGTGTGAATTTTTAATATATTGAACTAAGTATGCAAGTTGAGCATTTGAAACTGTGAATAAGCATACTAATAGCAATTTATTTGTGAATTTAAAAAGAAAATATGTTGTTAATGTAATAAATGTTATCAAAGTGTTATAATTAATTGCCAGAAGTTGAAATAAACAAAAGAAAGAGCCAGAATGGTAACTGTTTTTGCCTGTTATTGTTCTACAGTTACTGCCTCTCATTTCCCCATATTTTCAACATATGCATTGCTATATTGCACTGGGCTTGTCTCTCGTTCACTTACAGAAATGCAGGAAATGCCCCTTGAAGAAGCAAAGCAAAATCTGCATTTTAATAATTTCACTAGGGATCTCGCAGTGCTGGAGGATTATTTTAGAATATCTCACCTGAGCGAAGAGGTTTTGAATATCAGGGCCAGAGTGTCTGATAGGTAAGATAAGAAGAAAGCCGTTTTCACTTTAGCTACCTTTATATCTGGGTATCTGCAGCTGCTAATATTTAAAAATCTTTCCTGAGACAAAACTCTGTTTGCACTCAACTAAAATCAGAGAGTCTCCAGTTCTGATACAAGTGCTGTCTTTAGTTGTGTGCAGACAATATCATTGCTCATAGCATTAGGCAGGAACAACTCAGTGGTGGGACGGAGGGAGCATTTGATAGGGGTGGTGCTGTCACTCTATTGCATGGAGCTGCACAGCTTGTCCCACCAAGTTACTGGCACCCCTAGCACACTAGAGCAGCTGCACACCGTTCATGTACATAGGTCATAAGAATCAGTCTGCAGCAATATTTACATGTATGCAGGTTGCAGGGCCAGCTCAGCTCTGTGTGCTATGCTGCCTGCATTCTCTATATACTCCTCTAAACAGAGCTTTCATCTGCTCTCATAGCAAAAACGTTACCCTTCCTGCTGTCCACAAATTGCTTATAGCAATGCAGGGCAAAGGATAGGTCCTCCCTCCTTCTCCCAGTGCTGCAACATGAACATACCAGGAAAGGCTTGAGAAGTGTGGTAACTTACAAGGTAAGTAAAATGAATGCATTTAGAACTTAAATAGGGAGGATGTGTGAGTTTTAGTTTAGAATAATTGTAATTTTAGTCAGAACTGGAACAAACTGTTGAGAGTACCCAGTACAATAAGGTAATTACAGTAGGTCTCATACCCAATATGTTATCAAGAAATAGTTTGTGTCTTACTGTTAAGTTTTGCATGTGTAGTATTAGTGTTTCTAAAGTTCTTATTTTAATTCATTATTTAAAACTTACTCTGATAAATGGAAGGGAGAGCAGAATACATTATTTTTCTACATCTGTTATAGACTTCTTTTTTTTATGAACGCTTTACTTTTGTGTTTTAACCAATCCACATGAGTTCTTATTTTTAGTCCAATTGGGTAGTAGCTAGTTCTGTCTTTATTTTCCCAACAACAGAGATAATGTTTACTGGCTAATCTCTAAGTACTTTTCATTTAATCAATGTATATGAGCTAACTCTCCCATTGGTATTTGCAGATTTATTTCAATTTCTTGAAAAAATATAGAAGTACCAAATATAATGTCAGTGGCAACATTTGTATGAGACTTGCTGGTTGTGCACAAACGGTGTCTCACTGACAGAAACAAACTGACATGTATATAAATAGCAGAATTATGGGAGTCATTGTTATATGTTGTTAGTTTGCTCACTAAACATGAGGGAGTTTTCCAAATATGAAATAAACTCCATAGATTAAATGACAAATGAATTATTTCTAACTGGAAAGCTCTTTATTATTAGTGAAAATAGGCGATTATTTTTGATTTAGTAAAAATGAATACATTAGTAAGTGAAAAAATATTTAAACATGTAGCTCAAAACAGTTTCTTAATTATGCAGCAATTCTTGTATTATAATAATTTTATAGTATATGATCATTTGTGTGTGTGAGAGACTTTGTGCAAGAAAGGGGCAGCGTGTTAGTGTGCAACAGTTTAATTGTGGAAAAAGGAAGAGATTCCACCAAAAGAATGCAATTACAGCACTATATACCCTGACTACAAGGCAGAAAATAACTATTAAAGAAAAAACATAACTTTTATTGGCTTGTTAAAAATGGGTAAATTAAGTGTTTAAAAAGTAAACTTTGTTAGGAAATTAGTATTAGTATCAGTGTATTCAAGTGGTCTAGATTCTCATTTAATAAGGCCTTAGAAATAGATAGTCTATATGTTCCACAGAATTAGAATTCACAATAGATTAAATCTCCAATCTAATAATTGTAGTAGCTGTATTATATCATTATTTGCCTATAGATGGTAGTTCACACCCTATATTCCATTTTTATTATTGGCATGCAGTGTATCACAGAGTAGAATGTATGTTGTGCTTGAACACATGTATTATATTACACAATAGTCAGAATGTGTCTATTAGGGCTGTAACACAAATCAATCTACACACGCTTAATGTTGCAAATTGACTCAGCATAGATACAAAGTGTAGTGTATGGTCATGTCAGCCATTGAGTTCCACTGTCTTTACATCTGCTGATTCAAAGTTGCAAATCATATGTACTTGGATACAGCTTAAATTTTGTAACATTTACAGCGGTACTGCCTGGATAGTGTAGATTTTCTATAACAGATAATATTATATACTGGTTATATGTTTGTAGGTATTAAAACAAGTACAGTATTCAAGTTAGCACTTGAATCACTGTCCCTGCTATATAAATTCCAAATAAAAAAATAATGGCATTAAATTAAAGTGAAGGTAAAGTTGGGGAGCAGTCAAACCGGCATTTGCTAGCTTTAGGGAAAAAAATATTACTTTCATTCATCATTTTTTTTTTATCAATTACATTAAAGTTCTTACAGTTTTAACATTTGATTCCTAGTGTCCCGTATTCCACCCGGCTCGGTGTCATAGTTTTTTCTTCTGTGACGTTTTCTTTTTCCTCCAGTTGAAATCCTGGCCGTTAGGTGGCCAGGACTTTAGCTATTCCGCCCACTTTATCTATAGCGCCTGCACATGCTATTTTTCTGCCTTGCAAAGTGAAAGCGCGCTCCCGTGTAACGCATGCGCGTCGAACATACTAGGGCATCCCATCTAATACTTTATTTTGAATGCTCGTTTGGTCAAGGGGATCACAATCGCAGCGCAACAATAGCAACACAGCTCTCTAGCACAATAGTAAACAATGAATAGCGTGCTTCATTGTTTACATTCTGACGGAGAGATTAGACTTGCGCATGCGCACAGCTTACTGTCTTGGGAGCGAGTCTAGATGCTGACGTAGAGAGCAGGTGGGACCGCTCTCTACATTATACATATATTAGAGAAGGAAGTACAACGGGGGAGGAGCAAGGTACAGTAACATGGATTTTTTAGATTAGTCATTTATTATTTAGAAATTATAAAAATAAAAAATAAAAACTTAGCGACTTTGTTCATAAACATATAGACTACCTAGATAAGCACACAAAACGTTGAAACTTTACCATCACTTTAAGTTGCAATATATATAAGCTGACAGTAGTCTGTACTATGAGCGCGGTTTGGTGCAGCTACCACACAAATTATTCTTATTATTGAGCTAACGCTAACATGTTGTTATAAATAAGTATCCTAGAATTGCTGTTTATGCATATGTTAATTCAAGATTAAGTATAGCTGAAGTTACTAGCCCTTGCAACAACACTAAATAAATATTATATACTATCTGGCCCTTCCTTTTTCCACAATTAAACTGTTATATGTCCAGTGGAAAGCACTACTCCCAATCAGAGACAATTATTTGGTAATTTTATTTGGATTACCTGAACTAATAATACTTTGATTGGAGGATTGCCTTTAATAGCGCCATTGTTTGTTGGTTTGGGTATTTAAAGGGACACTGAACCCAATTGTTTTCTTTCGTGATTCCGATAGAGCATGCAATTTTAAGCAACTTTCTAATTCACTCCTTTTATCAATTTTTCTTTGTTCACTTGCTATCTTTATTTGAAAAAGAAGGCATCTAAGCTTCTTTTTTTCGTTCAGGACTCTGGACAGTACTTTTTTATTGGTGGATGAATTTATCCACCAATCAGCAAGAATAACCTAGGTTATTCACCAAAAATGGGCCGGCATCTAAATTTACATTCTTGCATTTTAAATAAAGATACCAAGAGAATGAAGATAATTTGATAATAGGAGTAAATTAGAAAGTTGCTTAAAATTGCATGCTCTGTCTGAATCACAAAAGAAAAAAAATTGGGTTTAGTGTCCCTTTAAGCATGTGAGTGTTTCAGTGTGTCAGGGTGTTAAAGAGAAATGTGTGTGAGAGTTGTAAGAAAGAGAGAGTGTGAGAGTCTGCTTGAGAGAGAGAGTGTGTGAGAGACTTTGTGTGAGAGAGAGGGAAAGTATTTGAGGGAGAGTCTGAGAGAGAGGGAGAGTGACTGTGAGAAAGTTGAGGAGAGGGGGAGAGAAACAGTGTGAGAGAGAGAGTGTGGGAGAGTGTAAGAGAGAGGGGGGAGAGACAGTAGGAGGGTTTGAGAGTGATAGGGTGAGAGTTTGAGAGAGGGGACATTTTAAGAGAGGGGGAAGAGAGAAAGAGTGAGTATGAGAGTGGAGGAGTGTGAGAGAGACAGTGGAGGAGAGTGTGAGAGAGAGAGTGGGGGAGAGTGAGAGGGAGACAGTGTGGAGAAGAGTGTGAGAAAGAGATAGAATGGATGAGAGTGTGAGAGAGAGGGAGGAAATGTCAGAGATAGTGTGTGAGATTGTGAGTGAGAGGGGGAGGGAGAGTGTAAGACAGGGTGAATAAGAGAAAGAAGAGCAGAGTGTGGGAGAGAGAAAGAGTGGAGGAGAGTGTGAGAGAGACAGAGTGGATGAGAGTGTGAGAGAAAGAAAGAGTGCAGGAGTGTGAGAGAGGGGGAGTGTGAGATATAGTGAGTGACAGGGGGAAGGGAGAGTGTGAGACAGGGGGAATAGGAGGGAGAATAAGAGAGAGAGAGAGAGAGAGAGAGGAATAATGTGTGTGTGAGAGAGAGAGGAAGATAGTGTATGTGAGAGAGAAAGAGAGGGGGAGTGCGAAAGAGGGGTGAAAAGTGTGAGAGAGGAGGACAATGAGCAGTAAAGTGGGAGAGAGGGGGAATGTGAGCATGAGAGAGTGAGTGTTAGTGTGTGTATGTGTGTGAGAGATTGTGTGAATGTAAATGTACAATGTTGTGTATGTGTATTATTACCATTTCAGGTTAGATTGTACTGATTAAAGTGCACACTTAGAGATTTGGCCAAAAATTGCACAGGTAAAATAATGTGCACATAGTGCTCAAAAAAATTAGAGAGAACATTGGTGGCTGGGCATGCTCGACAGAGTCAGACTTCAGTTTTGTAAAGGTTAGTCCTAGCACAGTCTAACTTCTTGCAGTTCCATCATCTTAGTGCCCAGTGCCTGATATCACAATATCACTGATCTGTCACCTGAGTGCCCAGTCCCTGAGGTCACAGTATAACTGATCTCAAGTCACAGTTTCTCTGATTTGTGACCTTGACAAATATAATTGATGATAACTTAACGAGGTAAGAAATAAAAGCATTAAATGAATTAACAACAGTAGATAATGTAGTGATCAAATCAGTGGATAAGGGGGGCAATGTGGTGCTATGGGACCAAACCAGCTATGTTCTAGAAGTGAAAAGACAACTTTTTGACAAAAATTGATATTTACGTTTTATTTCAAATCCAATATCTGACATTCAGTCTTTAATATTTAAGAAACTTAATAATGCAAAAAGTTGTGGTTTTATCAATCTTGCTGAATTTAAATATCTATTTAATGACTTTCCAATAATGCCAGTATTCTACTGTTTTCCCAAAGTCCATAAGAACCTAAACAATCCTCCCTGCCGCCCAATAATTTCAGGGATTGGTAGTATAACAGAGAACCTTGGAAACTATATTGATTACTTTCTAAAACACTTTCTTAGTACTATGCCTTCATATGTCATAGACACTGCAGATTTTTTGAGGAAAATTGATTGTCTCTCCATACCCCATGATGCTTTGCTAGTATCATTGGATGTAGAGGGCCTATATTAATCTATTCCACATAATATTGGAATTACTTAGATACTAGATGGTCAGCTTTTAGAAATCATACTGACTTTATTATTGACTTGCTCCTTGTTGTTCTTGAGAACAATGTTTTTTCGTTTGACAATAAGATCTACATGCAAATTAGAGGCACTGCCATGGGGGCTACTTGTGCCCCCACATATGCCTGCCTCCACCTTGGGGCCTGGGAAATGGAAGAAGTATATCAAAATAAATTATTTAATGAAAATGTCCATTTATGGCTCCGCTATGTGGATGATATATTTATCATCTAGGAGAGTACTCAAACAGAACTAGTTAGTTTTGTTGAAGATCTGAACTCAAACGATAGAAACATTGTTCTCACTGTCAGCTCCAGCAATGTCAATCTTTCATTTTTGGACATTGACATAAAAGTGGAAAATGATACTCTAGTAACGGAAAGGGATTTTGCAAATGCTGGTTGTGCTTTGAATGTTTCTGTGTAACTTTAACAAATTAGGATTATGCTGTGTATAGCAATATTGGTCTATCTGTAACAAATTGTATTGCACATTGGCAGGTATATTTCACATAGAATTTTTTTTTTTCTGAAAGTGTGACAGGGGAGTTCCCTGAGTGTGCCTGAATCTCTCTCACAACTCAAAACTTATATTCTTTAAGAATTTTACACACTGATTTATCTCTCCAGCTGTATGTAGGTGACATTTGTTCAAAGTTCACACTACACATATTTAACTGACAGAAAAGTAATTTCATAAAACTAGAGGCACATTAAAGTTAAATTGTAGTAAAAACATTTCAGTTTCATTTGTTTTTGCTGAGAATGATATCAGTGTCAGGTTAACTACACTCTCCCCTGTGTCATTCTGTATCCCAGAGAGCTTCATTACTTTTATGGGAGGCAGCTTTAATCTCTGGGATTTCAGGATCTGCCCTTTTTTTAGAGAATTAAAGGGACATGATGCCCAAATGTTGAATCAGTTGAAAGTGACGCAGCATATCTGTAAAAATCTTAACATCTCCATGTAAAAAAGAAATATATTTTACCTCAAAATGTCCTCAGTAGCCACATCTCATTGTAAATGGAATTTAAGCTGCCAATCAGGTTTCTAGTCCTGGGACTTGCAAGGGAACGTGCATCTGGCATGTGCAGCACAGTCACTTGATTTACCTTCTCAGTTTAATGCAGTTTACTACATAATCTTGTAAAATTTCAGAGAGATCCCATGAGATTGCTGTAAATCAGTATGTGAACTCAGCACTGAAGATGCCATTGGATATTTTTCAACAGAAATATGAAAGTAAAAAGAGTAGCACTTACTCTGGTAAACTGAAGGAATTTTGAGGTACACTATCTTTACTTTGAGATGTTCAGATGATATTTTCTTGCCAGTTTTTACAGTTATGCTGCATCACTTACAAGTGATTTAGCATATGAGTTTTATGTCACTTTAAGTGAATTCTACCCCTGTGAAGTCTGCATTATAATTTCTCTCCAGGCTGTAAAGTGTCTTAGCAGATGAGAACACAAGACATAGGCTCCCCTTGCTTACAGACATCTGCACTGCAGCTAGATTTTATAATGTGCCAGGGAAGAAATGCTCTACTGAACGTGTCAGGTGACGACATAACTGAGGAACCTGCACTATTGCAAAATAAAAGCTACTTTGAATGAAATAACTTTATAATATTTTTTCAAACTTCAAACTACCAATGGGCATTAGATCAAATCAAAAGCTATCAGCATGTTTAGTTTCATACAAATACATCTTGTCATGTAAATATAGTACTGACCAAGAGTCCTAATTAGAAGCCAGTACATTTTTCTCAAGACCAGAACTTTTTTCTACATTAAATAACTTTAAATGGCTTTACCAATTTAAGCCTGGTTTCCATTGAGGGGGTAAAGTTTTGAAACTGGTGGTAACATAAAAATGCTCCGTATACTTTAAAGGAGAGAAATGTTTTTACCAACAGTTTCCATACTTTATCACCTCAATGGGAACTATGCCTTAATTGGTTTGTAGTAACTAGTAATAGACACAAAACTGCCACATTTTAGCAAAATTATTTTTTGTTTTAAAGTTATGCAGCTTTAGAAATTTAAATTTAAACAAAAACTTTGTTCAAACTTGAACTACTGGGGAGCTATTTTCTCTATATACATACATACATACATACATACAGTACATACATACATACATACATACATACATACATACAGTACATATATACACAGGGCCGCCATCAGGGGGTGACAGGGGTGACTCCTGTCAGGGGCCCAATGAGCCAGGGGGGCCCCATGAGTCAAGAACTAAAAAAAAATTTTGGCAGCCACCAGTGGGTACTATAGCAGAGTGCTAATTGAGCATGGGAAATGTTATAACAAGGAGTAAAGTATTAGCATTTGAGAGGATTTCTTAGAGTGCACTAAACCACTATGCTTAGTGTGAGACAGACTTGGCACTTTGTACAGTGTGTGCCTGAGTCAGACGGCAGATCACTTTCATTTGAAGAGGAGGTAGGACTTGCTTAGCAAATGTTTTTTATTTCTTTGTGCAATTTTGGATTGTAACTTCAGTTTGGTAGTAGTTGTATGGTGGGGCTAGGGGTCCATAAAAACACATTTTTTTTTAGCAGCAGTGTATTTATGATTATTTGACAATGCTGTAGAAATTCTATATTTAAAACCATGCAGAAATGTTTCCTCCTCAATACACAAATGGTAGATGCCCTTTTGGCAGATATGCATTTTATATATATATATATATATATATATATATATATTACATTCCAGTTTACTGCCCCTTTATGCAAGGACTTTCCAGATGCAAGGAGGCATTTTATCTAAGATTTTTACATCTGCATAAATTTTTACACTCTCAGACTAAGATTTCTCAGTGTTTGAAATGAGACAGGTTAACTTAAAACTGTTCAGTTTACACTATAGCTGACTTAGTTTTGAAATACATACCAACAAGCCTAAATGATGCATTTAACCAGATCTAATGGTATGAGTACCACAGCTTATGGTCCCACCAAGACCATATAGAGTACAGCATTTTCAAAATCCATAAGTACAGCTGACAGATGGGAAAATTTGTACACTATATTTGAAGTGGTGTTCTTGGTTGGGGAAAATGGGAAAAAAAAAAAAACTATGTCAACCTTTTAAAGGTACTTTTCTTCATCTAGCCATCTACCCAGCTCATTAATGTACAATTTTGTTTGCACATTTACAAATATGATTCTTTAAAAAGTGATCTCTTAATTTCTGCATTTTTTTTATCATGCATGTCACACACTGTTGATTTAGGGAATGCAAGGTGCATACATGTTTCCTCCTGTGAGTGTTTCTGTGGGTGTATGTGTTTATGTCTTTGTGCTTTGGTTTGTGTCTCTATGTGTATGTATTTTTTATCTGTGGGTCTCTCTGTGAGGGTGGGTGTTACCGTGTGTATGTCTTTATGCATTTTCTGTGGATATCTGTGAGGATGTGTGCATATGTCTTTGAGCTTTTTCTATGGGTGTTTCTGTGAGGGTGTTTGTGTGTATGTATGTTTACATACATACATACATACATACATATATACATACATACATACATACAGTACATATATACATACATACAGTACATATATACATACATATATACATACATACATACAGTACATATATACATACATACATACAGTACATATATACATACATACATATATACATACATACAT